>NC_088361.1:62578560-62591060 GCF_034508935.2 Berghia stephanieae | reverse complement strand
GATATTAGCTGTTCATATTATGAATTTGTTTTGTTTCATTTTGTTTAATACTTCCAGGATTCACAACTCAAGGCAGTGTTTACTGAAACTATACATTGCAATGTAGTAATAAGACTTAATGTTAAATATCTCTCTCTCTCTCTCTCTCTCTCTCTCTCTCTCTCTCTCTCTCTCTCTCTCTCTCTCTCTCTCTCTCTCTCTCTCTCTCTCTCTCTCTCTCCCCTCCCCCATTTTTTTTTAAATTAAAAAAATCTAGTAAGTATTAACAATATTTTGTGCAGGAAACAGATAATAACATTAGAATTCATGATTTGCCAGTGGTCGACGTATAATGGAAATACTCTCAAAATAAAGCAAAATATTGTCCATAACAACAATGTTAAATCAAGCGTGAGTTCGGTTATCAGACCTGCACATATGTTCACGTTGCTAGTAGCTAATGAATAACAATGTGATGATGAAAAAGAAAAGTGGAGTCAAAATTCTTCAACTTGATACAAAATAAAATTCTCGGCTTCAATTTCGGAGCCCAATTCTGCTTTGGATTATTAATTTCACTACTATTTCCACGAGGACGACTATTGTTCTCATTATTCTGTAGAATTAATGGGAAGGCCTCTTGCGTTTGTTAGTAATTACTTGATCTGATGAGAATCTAGTATTGTATCAACCTGGTAAAATATTTCTTTAATTTTCGAATATCTATTTCCTGTAGAAAAAATACGCACAACAAACCTAACATGAAACTTAGGATCACTGTTTTAAGATGTGTTGTCTACCAGACAAATCAAAGAGAATAATACAAGTAATAAATCCCACACATAAGTAAATTGCCTCTGGGGATCGAACCTCAGGCCTAATTTCACCACAGCCGATGATAACACCTGGGTAATCTCAATGGTGTCAATAGTAGGTTTTACTGGTCACCAGGAGGCCTGAGTTTGGACCACTTGTCGAGGTAGACTGGTTTTCTTTCATTGAATTATTTTTGTATACTTCTTTTGTACCCTCTCTCCGTTTGGCTCTCTTTCTCAACATTTTCAACAATTTTAACGATTATGTTTCTCCATAACACCGTCATGCTAACTTCAATAATTGTGAATAATACACGGGTATTGTTGAAAATTGAGATTTGATTCAATAATTCTACTCTTGAAATCAATATAACATGTATAACTCGTGGAGGATTTAGATTGTAAATCATAAAAAAAAACTCAAAACAATACTGATGCATAATAGAAGACTATTATTGAAGATGAAAGAGCCACTTTTTTGTAAGAGAAACACTAATGTAACATATTATAATAAATGCTAACATAACCAATAGTGTACAAGACACTTCATGGTAGTCTTGCAATGGAACGTGGAGAACTCGAGATTTTTATGATTTCTCAATTTAAAAAAAAAAGAGGTTAAGAGACAGTCGCAAAGACAAATTGCGTTTCATGGACACGAATGATAATGAAACATTCATCAAAACACGATGAACAGACGGTTCCTTGTTTTGAATTTGGTATACACACATTTGCAAAAATAACATTTTACACGCTAAATTGCTATTGTTTTACTATGTGTCAAGTGTTTTATATCACCTAAAAGAGTATTTATTAAACCACATGCCTGCTTAGTTATATTACAATACAATATGTTAATCACAGCGTGGATGGTGACCATTTTTGTCAGACTACTTGACTTGTTATTTCGACTTCAGAAATGACGAAAGAAAGAATTATAAAGAATGTTACCGGGACAATTGTGAAAACGTAAATTCTTCAATTCTCGAAACAGAACCCTTTCATACCAACGTGTCCTAATTAAACATGTCTGCTACTGTTTACTAGTAATCTTCTGTTTTAAACCCCAAAAAAATTATATTTGTGAAATCATTAATTTTGTAATTACTCTGATTTCAATTCTTTTACTCTCGAAAACCTGGCGAAACTGAGTGTCGACGAGTAAGCTACCTGACCATATTCATGCTTAACGGTCAGAAGTTGCGGTTGTACAGCTTTTCAATGTTAGCGTTATAGGCTATTCTATTATAGCAAAGTTCAACACTGAAAGGACATGTGAGGGATCATTGGCGGACTGGTAAACCCAGAGTAATAAGGGCAAATGATTGAACATTAGCTCGACACACAACCAATCTTTCTGACAACGTTGTGGAAAACAACATTTCAAGATGGACCGTGCTGAACTCAGAGCGAAATGCATCTGGGCAATTTCAACTTATTGAGAATAAGACGTTGGTGCTCGAGTGGGTAGCTTAAATCCAGACCGCAATCTTATTAAGTATCTCTGAGATCTCCTCAAAAGACCTACAACGGAACAACAGTACCAAGCAAGGAATGCTTTCGTAAGCATTTGAAGATTGTTGAATCAGAGTAGAATCCACCACAACAAAATTACATGAACCCCTTGATAAACTCTATGGGGAGACTTGTCCGAGCAATGATAGGAAATCTTGGTAGCCGTACACGTTATTGACTTTTTTTTGGGTCGAATTTTTCCTCTTTTTCCGAAGCAAAGTAACCCAACTTGTGTTCTTTAGGTCGTCGTTACTTTAAGGATTATTCAGATATGTTAATGAAATTTGGATCCCATATATTAAATATATTGCTCATTTCTGTGATATAACATTTGTCCAATTTTGTCTCTTGTAACTCAAATGAATTGACTCAAAACAAGTGTAAAGTTACTTTGCGCATGTGTGTATAACGACTTAATACACATGTAGTTGTTTATGGATAAATTTCTCAGGTCCTCTCATAGTCTTTCAGATTCACAGGGCTCATGGAGCCAAAGTTTATTTGTCACGGTTTCAAACCACTTAATGGACAATTGCAATTGCCTGTTACCCCTTAGTTCACGCAAGTCTGTTTTGTTTGTTTTTAATGGTTTTACGGCGCTTGCGACATATTTAGGTCATATCACCGCCAGTAAAAAGAAGAAAATGGAATAATCAAAATATTGTAGATTTACAATCAAAGCACCCAAGAAAAAGTAAGACAAAGGGGAATTGGTTCAAATAGGGAACATATGTAGATACCAAGAGCATACCAACAAAGTACTTATTTCGAGATCACCTACTTAAAGTCTCATCCAGACAAAGTACATGATCCCACTCAAATGTTTACAGAATACATCCAAAACAGAATTCATAACTAACAAAACATACAAAAAGATGATTTACAAGGGAAAAATATAATCTCCCAAAACTATAACTATACATTTGACTGTTTCTCTTCCAGTCAAGGACTCCAGCCGGGCTAGGACATTCCCATTCCACAGCGTGACCTCCTGCTCACCATGAGAGGTCAAAGATCCCACCCAGACGCCAGTTTACCTCAAAATGAATTTCGCAAAATCTAACAGACTCAGATACCTAATCACAAGTAGGGGGAGGGGGGGGGGGGGGGGGAATATATCTCAACTTCCCCTGTGATCAATCTCCTTCTCTTTACGTTAACCTATAGCCTGACATTTCTTTAAAACTTACGTAATTGTACAAGGCGACCATCACCATGAAAAAGTTATAAGCGAGATGTGATGTTTATCGTTCTCAAGGTGGCAAAGTGAATACAACTCATGCATGTTTACTTTCTTTCAGTAATCGTCGCCTTGTATAATGTAATATTTTGGTCAGTGTCAGGCTATGCATATATTAAGGCTACGGTCCTTAGTTGTACCATTGAGTACGACTCACTGTTCGCTTTCTTTTCGTGATCGTCGCCGTGTATCGTTGCGTAATGTTTTGGGCAGTGTCAGACCGAAGGCTTTGTTAACCTACAGTCTGACACTTACTTTAAAAAATTGCGTCACTATACGAGGCGACAACCACCAACTTCGTTCTAAGGAAGAGTTCACAATGTCTACAACCCGACGATATGAGTTTTTGAAGGCTATAGTCTGATTCCTTTTATCCTTTTCTTGAACATCGGACAACTATGACTCGAAAAGAATGAATTTGGTGTATTCCCAGGATTACCAGGGCATATGGGCCACCGAGATTCCTTATTATAGTACAGGGAAAATGCTCATAAAAACGATGCGATGGACTCCAAAAGCAAACAAGGGAAAATAACTAGTTGTGGTGATTGTTTTCTGGCTGATCTCTTAGAAAAATGAGCCTCTTAACTTTTTTGTTTTTACCATTACTATGAGAAGGTTCTAAATTCACGACCGCTGTTTTCATATCAGAATGATCACTTTCCCAAGGTAGATTAGGGTATATAATACTGTTTTTGATGATAATTGCATCCAATGTTTGATTACCTTGTCCGTTTTTCTTATGTTTTTTAATTATTTTTCTTCTGTCGTCGGAAATTGGGGCACTATTTTTTATATTTATACTATTTTCACCATTAATGACGTCTCTTTCTGAGAAATTTGTGATGCTTTTCTGTTTATTGTGTCTGGTTATTCCATCTTTTATTGCTGCTAATGATGCACTTGAAGGAATAGGCGTACTGTGCCCCTGTACAATGTGATTTCCCAGCGTGTTGTGATGTAAAGCGTTCTCTCTGTTATTTGACGTTGTATCCCCATCTTCAGGTATAACTACGAGATTAGATTTGTGAAGTTGCATTCTCTTAGCACGTTTTGGACGATGGCGCAGTTTGCCCATAGGATCTCTGCACGAACTGAGCACGGTTTCTAAAAACACATTCAAAGGATAAATCTCGTTTTTGTCAGCGGATGTAATGACGGGCACCGCTTCTTTAAATTGAGTTGACCTTTTAGTAGAAATAAGATTTTCCTTTAACTCGTTGGTTACGACTGCGTCGTTTTTATTAATGGCTTTGCTAGCATACCGATTTTTAATTGATTTTCCTGTAATATATCCGTCCAACACATTATTTGAACCCTTCCCAGAGTAATGAGAATTCTTTTGCAAAGATGTGGAAGAACCGTTTTCAAAATCCTGATTCTTTACCCAAGCAGTCTTTCTTTCTTTTCTAGATCTGAGATCAATTTGTTCGATGAGTTTTATGCCGTCTTTCACACACGAAACTCGAGCTGTACAATGTCTTGGAGAAGATTTTTGATTTTGTCCAAAGTCCACAAGATCGTAGAGGTCAGAGGAACTCACAAAGTTTAACCTGACATTGTTATTCCTTCCCACATCGGGGGAATTTGGTGGGTTGGAGACGTTAGAAATCGTTGATGACTGTGTTGGGATAATGATAGGTTTGCCATATTCGGACTTAGTATCTCGTCGAGCTGCTGTAAGAAGAGATTGGTTCAACTTTTTATTCCTTAAAAGCTCTTTGTCGTCCAAAGAATGTGGCCTTTGACGAATATTGTGATGAAATTTGCGGTGGTTGGCATGTAATATCAAATCTGGATCGCTTTGCCGGGAAATATGATGTCTATGTGCTCGGATTTCTGAAACAAAAGAGAAATAACTTATTCTTACAATCGATATTAATTATAATTTTATTTTTATTTTGGCCAAAATTTTGCCCCTTGGCTTCAAAGATATTAATAATGAAATTATAAATATTGTTTTAAAAAGAGTAAAATGCTATAAGCACAATCACCCGGAGTTTATACCTGTTTATGTAATGCTAAACAGAAAATAACAATTGTTTGATACTCTTAGGATATGAAACTTGTTTATGACAGTACTTTAAACCAGATCTAACAGACCCAGCTACCCAACCACAACTGGGCGGACGAGGGGAGGGGGGGGGGGGAGGTGGGAGAAGCGCTAGAAAAATCTCAGCAGCGCACGGAATCGATTCCAGTCCTCTTTGCTTGTGAGGTGAGTGCTTTACCACGGAGCTATCAGGTTTGAAATAATAATCAGTCATGCCGTTAAAGGACTAACTAAATTATTGTAGCCTACCCAATCCTAGATTGTTTTCCGACAACAAATTTTTCTCATGAATGGCGTTGATTGTTCTAACCCTCTCCGTGTACTCCAGCATGGATGTCTGAAGTTCTCTTTTCCTGGCATTGTAGCGGGATAGAGGGGCGTTAAAATCACGCTTGTACATAGCCATAGTCTTAAATCATACTCCGTCACTGGACTTTAATATCTGCAAATAGGAATATAATATTACATTGTTTTGTTAATTAGCCAAACAAAAAACACAAACAAAAAACAAAACAACTAAAAAAAAAAAAAAGAAAAAAAAAGAAGAAAACCCAAAAGCCCAGCAAAAAAAGAAAACAAAAACAAAACAACCAAACGTAAGTGATGAAACCCTCCCACAAAATCTTAAAATTATCGAGAAGCAATCATTATAAGGTACACAAATCTTTTTGCATAGCCATAGAATTTAAATGAATATTATAATTTAAATTTAATATAAGAATTAATTATGTAAACTGTATCAAGGAGAAAGAGGAAGAGAGGGATGAGGAGGTGGAGGAAGGGAAGGAAGAGAGGGAGAATGGGGAGGTGAATGAAGAGATATTTTATTTTATTTTTGAAACAAGATCCTTTAATTCGTTTCCCAGAATATGTCTCTTTTTCTACGTACTTAAGTCAATAACTCTTTTTTTCCAATATTTCTTTTTTGCAATTTTAAAATTAATTTCCCTTCAAATTATCTGCCCATTGAAAAGTGTAGTCGTTTAGAACCCAGATTCCATTTTGTGCGAGAGGATAGGAGGCTTGAAAATCTTAAGGTACTTTCAACCAGATCGTAGAGGCGTAGTAATCCACTCACTGTTGGGTGGACAGATGAGTCAGAATGAACATCGGCTCGCCTAAACCAATTTCTAAACCAGTCCCTTTGGTTGTGAGTCGAGTACTCTACCAAGTAAGCTATCCAGACCAGATTTGAAAATGACTTGACACTTGGCACTAATTCTCCGCTAATATTGAAAATTTCAGATACTCGCAAATCATGCAAAAAGACCAATTGGGGTTACCTGGTACTTGAATGTGAAGGTAGTGTGTATTCATCTAATCGTAAACACGCCGATGGTTATGGTGATGCCATTGCAAGATAGATAAATAATCACATTGGACTAAGTGGGTCATGAATTCTACTTTGTCATCAATCCAATAGTGTCGTGAATTTAAAGCTTTATTTTATATAGAGGTTTACTTTGTGCACTATGAAGTTGCGTATGTCATCTCGATTGCCTTTAAGCAACACAGTAAGGTGACATAAATTGATTTTCTTTATAACAAAGACATTATTATTTTTTCAGAATTGATCGGTTCAATACATCTAAAGGAAAAACATTTCAATCGATTGATTTGGAATCGTATGGAATTCAATAGCGTTAAACGCCATCAAGGTATCCCGACAATCTTTTGTCGTATGCTGTAAACAAGGACACGCTTATTGTCTGTTAATTCATTTATAACATTGACATGAAACAATGTTTACCGTCAAACTTTATGAAACTTCAAACAATGAATTGGGGAAAATATTACAAAAATGACAAGATTTTTTTTAATGTATCTGTACTGTAGGGTATCAAAAGAAAGGGATCAAAAGAAAATGAAGGGATTTTAAAATGACTGAAAATTATATTTTGTTTAACGAAAAAATGTAGGAAAATAATAGATACAGTAAGTTGGAAGTGATTATATTATAACCATAAGCTCCATTCAATATGTATTGTTTCGGTTAGTGCATGCCAATAAAGAGTATTGACAATTGCCTTGTTTAATATGAATATGATTTCTGGCATTGCAAGCGATGATGAATTACCAAAGTAAACAAAAAGAAAGAAAGAAAAAAAACCCAGAAGAAGCAACAAAAAACAAAAACAAAAAAAAAAACAGCACCTCTCATCCCCCCCCCCCCAAATGAGAATATATAGCGCAATTTACACAATACGTAACCAAAGCGCATTACAATGAGTCCCTGGCCAACAGCAACACTTAACATGTAGGACCTGATATGAGACCTGTAAGGTGATGTTACAATATTTAAACATTGCTCACTAAATAAAAAGAAATGCACAATGAGAGCAAAGGACAATCCAAAAATTTGATTTGATCTCCTTCCCTTGAAATGTCCACTATTACGACCATAATTCTTTGTAAGCATAATTGTATAGAAGGCACGGAATTGGCCTCACCATTGAGCTCTTTGTTATTGTCTTTAAAAAGCCATTTTAATGAGCAATTCTCACTAAATTATATGAATCAGACTATATAAACGTTTAAATTTACGCATAGTTTTATGTACTTGTAATATCCGGCTGGCGTATGTTGTGAGTAGTTTAGATAAACGCATATCATCAATAGCTTTTCACTTTTTTTCTACCTAAATTTCAGACGGGCTCTGTCTCGGTGAAACTTACTTGAACTTTTAGCAACAAGTACCTCTATGGAATGGGTCAATATTCTGTCCAAATTGTAGTTGGCTACGCATGTTTCATATTATAAAAAGCGGGATAAACATTGACTTCACATGCATCACAGTGATAGTGATGAGAAATAAAGGGTAATGAATAGAGCCATATGAAAACAGAGAATGAAAATATCACGGTGTTAGAGAGCCAAACCCGGGATCCAATAGGGAACAAATACGTGGTGCCAAAAGATTGATTCTAATCATCCGGAGGACTGGATTCTTGTTTAAGAGGATGGCTTCTCATTTTCTAGTCTAGATATTTACTGGTCGTCAATAAAGATCATCCATCCTCTCCTCTAGCCCTGTCGAATATAGTTATGCCACTGTATGATTCTGTACTATGTAACACATTCACTATTAGTCCTGCGAAGGTCATAATGTTACACACACACAAAAAATTCAAGACTGTTGGAAGCGGGAGAGTGACGTCAGAGAGAAGGAGAGAGAGAGAGAGAGAGAGAGAGAAGAGAGAGAGAGAGAGAGAGAGAGGAGAGGAGAGGAGAAGGGGGGGGGGGGGGGGGGGGGGTCGGCGAGCAATCGCACTAGCCACTGACATATCCAGCCAAAAAAACAAAAAAACTTTGTTGTAACTATCGTGCAGACTCTCAACTACTGAGGGGATCATAGCGTAGCTTGCTCGCGTATCCCCGCGAACTTTCAAAGAGCGAGAAATACAGCTATCTATGCATTCTTCTCTGTATGGAACAAGACAAACATGTAAATAATAAATAGGAGCACGCTTGGAACAATATCGGATATTGGGTCGAATATCTTATTCAGAAAATACGGAGCGGGTACTTATATTAATAATAATGAAAAATAATGGGTTTGTTGTAGTGCAGTGAAAACAGGATAAAACATCACGGTGTCAGAGAGATTGTTACGACAAACATCACCTAGCTGAGAGAGAGAGAGAGAGAGAGAGAGAGAGAGAGAGAGAGAGAGAGAGAGAGAGAGATAGATAGAGAGAGAGAGAGAGAGAGAGAGAGAGAGAGAGAGAGAGAGAGAGAGAGAGAGAGAAGTCGGTGAGCGGATGCACTAGCCCCTGTGCTATCCAGCCACACAAAATGTGGTTTCGAGCGTTACCCCTAAAGCGCTTTATTTATCATTATATTAGCAAATAATTGTTCTGTATTTTAATTTCGGATCTGACACAAGGTAACTAGCAGGACAGTCTTCCTCTTCTACTTCATCTTCTTTTTCATCAACTTCTCCCCATCCTCGTCCTCTTCCTTTTCCTCACGCCCTACTTTGTCTTTTCTGTCTTCTTTTTCTCCCTCTTCCTCACTCATTCTTTCTCTCCTCTTCCCCCTCTCCCACTACCCCTTTTTTCTTTCTTTCTTTCTTTCTTTCTTCTTCTTCTTCTTCTTCTTCTTCTTCTTCTTCTTCTTCTTCTTCTTCTTCTTCTTCTTCTTCTTTTACCCCTCCTCCCTGCCCTACTCCTCCTCCTACTCCCCCACCCCCTTCTCCTCCTCCTCCTTCCTCTTCTTCTTCTTTTTCTTTTTTCTTCTTCTCCTTTTTTCCGTCCTATCCTACTCCTCATGCTCCTCCTCCTCCTCCTCCTCCTCCTCCTCCTCCTCCTCCTCCTCCTCCTCCTCTTCTTCTTCTTCTTCTTCTTCTTCTTCTTCTTCTTCTTCTTCTTTTACCCCTCCTCCCTGCCCTACTCCTCCTCCTACTCCCCCACCCCCTTCTCCTCCTCCTCCTTCCTCTTCTTCTTCTTTTTCTTTTTTCTTCTTCTCCTTTTTTCCGTCCTATCCTACTCCTCATGCTCCTCCTCCTCCTCCTCCTCCTCCTCCTCCTCCTCCTCCTCCTCCTCCTCCTCCTCCTCCTCCTCTTCTTCTTCTTCCACCTCCTCCTCCTCCTCTTCCTCTTTTTTTCTTTCTCTTTAGCAACCTTATTGTTTTCTGTTGTAACTCTTCTATATGTTGAAGTGGTATCTTTTTCTTGGAGACATTCCAACTTTAGACGTCTTGCATTATTTTTCTCCTACCTTTACGTTCATCTTGCTCATTAGAATTTCAGTTCTGAATTGATTTTATTATAGCACATTAAAAATGCAGCTTTACACAAGAAGGATTCAATATTGTCTCAACTTACCGTTGTTGTTTTGCAAGAAAGGGCGTGAATTGTACAATGAAGCATGCATTTTTAATCAGGGTTGCATAATAGGTATACGACCAACTCGAAGGTAATCAATAGCTTATATAGCCTTTATCTTTATTATCCTATTTGAAGCTATTTGAAACTGTATAACTGTGACCTGTCAATTACTTTGATGTCAAACCGTTCTCACACTGGTGATTATTCGTTAAACGGCTCCCCCCCCCCCCTTTTTTTTTTTGCGCCTTTGTGGTCTTGTAGTATGACACTCGCTTTAGGATCGGAAGGTCTTGGGTTCGAGCCTCGCTCGGCGTATAGTTGAGTCCTTGGAAAAGGCTCTTTACTCACATTTTCTGACCGTACTCCGGTGTAACATGAGTACCTGGCCGTTAACAGCGTTGTCTCTGTCGAAAAAAAAAAATTGTAATATCACCTAACAGGCGTCATGTCTTGTTCTACTTGTTACATGTTGCTGTTGGTCAAGTACCCCTTGTAAAGCGCTTTGAGCATGTTTAGTGGATAATGCGATATATAAAAGCTCAAATATATTTTAATGTCGGGATGAACCAGAAACTGAAGATTGGTTATAAAGCTAATCACTAGATTAGAAAACCCGTCTTTTGTAGCTCTTGATCTTGGGCATATCGCTCTTTTATGTATCAAAAGTGAGCACCCTATCAAACAGAAGTTGCGGGCAAAGGCATGAGTCAACGGAATTATTAAAATTTAGTAGGGGACCAGGTCCTCTTCTACCCTAACTATATTTCTGATACATCTAAAGAGATCCAGGTAATAATTTGTTGTTTGGGAAACTGATGACCACATGTCGCTTTTCATGTTCTGGAAGCTAACCGTAATGCTAGCTATGCCGACATTTAAAGTTTGATTTAGTAAAGCAATAAATGTTGTACTAAGGTCGTCTCAACAAGCATTTCCTAACATTGAATTCATGTTGTCTGGTGTGGGAATCTGTCCAGCCTGTTTTGACTTTAACAGGTTGTCCATGAATTTGAACCCTTGTATATACAATCTGGCGACAAACCCTCGTTGATATTTACACGTGTTGATTTTCTTTTGCTGTTGTTTTTTTTTCTATTGTTCTTGGTTCTTTTTAGATTTTTAGTTTGTTTATTTATTTGTTTTTGTTTTCCTTCCAATTGGCAACAAAAGCGAACCAAGAAGTTGGCCGTTCCTCTGTTGTCGAAACACCTTATAGTTTGGACGTAAAATCTTATTGCAATTTCTGAAACAAAAATGGACAGAAACTAGAGAGATTTTTCCCCAGACTTACCAACTAACTCTGGATTACCCATTTTAAGACAAGTGAAACATTTTTCATTTTAAGATAGGCATTAAATTTGTATCAGTAGAAATTTATTAGAATCAGAATCAGAATCCCGATAGCTCAATAAAAAAGCAGTGGATCTATTAAAGAAAGCTGGATGCAATAACATTGGAAGCCAAATAAAAAGAAAAAGATGGCGTTGGCTTGATCATGTGGCAGAATGGAAAAGGGGTCCCTTCCCAAGACATCCCTGTAATGGACAGCACATGGGAGGAGAAAGCGGGGGAGACCCCAAAAAAAAAACAACCCCGCAAGGACCATGGAAAAGGAAATAAAGGACGCAGGCTTGTCCTGGAATACAGCCATCACAAAAGTAGCCGATAGCAAAGAATGGCGATGTCTGGTGGATGCCTTATGTGCCTCAAGGCCCGAAGAGGATTAAAACTAAAAAAAAAAAAAGAAAGATGGTTCAGTTGATAGAACACTAGCTCCAAACGGACTGATTTCGATCGATTCCCGGTGATGTTGAATTTTATTCTGACCCCTTCGCCCTATCCAGCCAGCAGCCTGCAGTGATTGGGTTGCCGGGTCTGTTAGACTGGGCGGAATGTCCGATCACCCTATCCAAAAATGTAGCAAGCAATTGTTATTCTGCGTTTCACGCTATAGAAACCGGGATAAACTCCGGCACAAAGGGGACACTGGCTGTGAAGGACTAGTTTTTTCCACTCAGAATTAGAATTTAGAATTGATAAAAAGTTAGTCATAGATTGAGTTACGTGAGT
>NC_088361.1:62543560-62573560 GCF_034508935.2 Berghia stephanieae | reverse complement strand
TTGCCAGTAATTCTGTGTTCGTCGGCAAAAACGTAGGCCTTACATAGGCTGTGCCGAACAATTTTAACCCCCAACCGTATTTAAAAAAAAAAACAGATTGTACGTTTACCTATTCCTCTATCTGGTTGTCCATAACACTCAAAACTCTTCAGATTGTTTTCTTATTCAATACCCTTTAATTTATCGCCTAGGGCAATAAAGCACTAGATTAATTGACAATTGGTTTAAAACAAGTTGATACACTTTGGGAAGAAAAAAGTGATCGAATGCTCTTAGACAAAAATTTGCAAGTTTATTTTCTTGAAGCAATCTGATGAACAAGTCTCTAAAATTTATTTTTTTAAATAGATATTTCTCGTTACGGCCAAACCTTACCCATTCCCTAGTGTAGAATTCCCGACTTCGTGGTCTAAAAACACCCAATACTGGTATGACACCGACACTGCCTTAAACTGACAAATCAACTGTTTGTCATTTTGGCCAGAGGAGTGATACTTATATCTAACGATTAAGAAGATCGTCATCGTGTTAAAAAGTATCGACTCAAATAAGGCACGTGTTAGAGATTGTTGAGCAATTTGAGATAATTCCCATGCATCGATACATAAGGTAAAAATATTCTGACCAAAATGAGAAAAAGATTTTTCGTCAATGAACGGCAGATTGGTCTAGAATTGCAAACATTGTTCCACAGTCTCGTGTCTTTGACAATTACAATGCGTAAGCAATTGCCAACAATATTATCCCTAACCAACCGCCCTCTCACCCTCACGATTATTCCTGACTGAAGGTTTTACTCTTAATCATAATATCACCTGTATGGAGTGAATTATAAATTTGAGACCGCCTCGATTGTGACAAACGTTGCCGGATTAACATACAATTTCAAGTAAAAAGAATTGTCACGAGGAGTCAATTTAAGCCCGAGGTCTATTCCGTATAAAATGTTGTAAGACAAAACCACAAGACTTTTTAAATATATTAAAATAAGTCTTCTTTCAGAATATCGCAATAAAATGTGTAGTCTTGTGCTATACACTCGCCTTAGGACCAGAAGGTCCAGGGTTCGATATCCACTTTGGGCGGCGCATCATTACTCATTACCCACATTCCTACACCGTACTCATGTGTAAAATGAGTACCTGTGCGTTAACAGAGTTGTATTTGTCGGTAAAAAAAATGTAATATCGCCTGACACGCATGTTAATTGTTGCTGTTGGCCAGGGACCCCTTGTAGGGCGCTTTGAGCATGTAGTGGATATTGCGCTATATAAATGCTTATGTCTGTTTGTTTGTATTGTAAAGCAGATGTGAGCTGAATAAATGAGTTGGCCTAATGGTGTTCCTTAACAATAGGACGAAACTTCTCTATATTGATCAACTTTGGAATGTTTGATAACGTATACATTATGAATATACTCTGTTATTTCAGCCTTCCCTAGGATTAGATCCCACAGAAAAAGTTCCCCAACGGGACGACTAAACGATATTTTGTTTTTTTTTTCTTTCATTTTGCTTCACCCAGTCGTCCTATACAAAATTCCTGACTAAGCACATTGGAATTTTGAGGCTATGTGGTCTAGTTGTATGACACTCGCTTTCGGATCGGAAGGTCCTGGGTTCGAGCCTCGATCGGCGCATAGTTGAGTCCTTGGAGAAAGCTCTTTTACTCACATTCTCTCACCGTACTTAGGTGTAAAATGATTACCTTGCCGTTAACAGCGTTGTCTCTGTCCGAAAAATAAACTAATATCGCATAAAAGGCGTCATGTCCCAACCTACATATTAAATGTTGCTGTTGGCCAGGGACCCCTTGTAAAGCGATTTGAGCACTTATAGTGGACATTAGGTTATATAAAAGCACAATTTAGTTGGGTTTTTTAAAATGACGCAAAAGAGAATCGAATCCAGCATGCAGCTCACCTTGGTCATCAGGTGCGTCACAACCACGCCACCTCACTGATAAGAACCATTACAATATTATGGTAAACAGAGCAAAGGGTATATGGCTTGACCCGGGGTATTTCCAATATTCCCTCTATTCATTCAGTTATTGTCTTGGAGGAACGTGGATACTATTATAGTTGGATTGGCTCAAATTACATAGGGATTTGTGGTGAAGATTGAACCTGTTATGTGGCATGTATAATTGGAAATGTATTGAATACATTAACTCATCAAAGAGCATTTGTTAAGTTGTTTATGAATAGAACCCGATCGACTTCTTCGCTAATAAAACGAATATTATACTGAATTTTTATGTTGAAGAAACATTCCGTCATGTGGTTTTATCGCACATTCACACACAAACACATACACCCCCCCCCCCCACCCACCCCCACACACATACATTCACACAAACAACATACCGAAAGAGCCCAGCAGACCATGCTCAGAACACTTGATAAAGTTTTCATTAACCCTCCCCCCTTCACACGGGAACATAATTCCATTCCATACAAAACAGGTTGCCTGTCAGGCGTCCTGTTTGTACTTGGAAATTTACAATATCTGCCACTGTATATAGCATATTAATATGGTTTTAATTTCATGAGATACATTAAAACCTGTATTGATGCGAGTTTAAACTGGCATCAATACAATGTTTTAATACAACGTGTGAAATAAACTGTGTTAATAAGCATCTATGTAAGTTGTAATTTAGGATTATGCATGTAAAGTGTTTTTTTCAAGTAAAGCAGATTTCAGACAAGATATAGTGATCGTTCCATCCAAGCAGGGACCGACCACAATCAATTTGTTTCGATTAGATTAGAAACGATACCGACTAAGACATCGAGAATATAAAGAAAAAGTTTGCTTTTTATCAAGTATGATTTAGAATCATATGAAACAAAAATATTTCTTTAAAAATGTATTTCTGTTGCGAATGATTATAGTTAACTCCCGTCACATAGTATTAATTTCTATTACATTACTACCAGTTAGTCGTTTGAAAGTACCATCATTTTCTTGTAAAACGAATATCTCAGAATATTTTACTTCCTACTGTCTCAAAGTTAAAAAAGACATGTTCTAATTTCAATGTAAAAAAAGTTATGTTTGCTGTCTTAATTACATTTTTTTAAAAATCGAGATGTTATACACTCAATAACAACAAATTAAAATTGAATGGATTCCCACTATACGAATGTTAAACGTATAAAATGTGTCTTGAGCAAAACATTGTGAAATGTACATATTTATCTATTTTTTAATTCAAAAGCTTTGTGGAAAAAAAATATCACCTCTACAAAAGTTGCGCCGGACAAAATAACTTTTTGGAAAGCCGTTTGACATGCCGCCAGCATCAAGTAAAGTCCATAATTCTATTTTAAAAAAGAATGAGTCAACAAAATCCGAGATTATAGAAATTCATTGATATTTTCATGAGAAATTTTCAGTACGCACATAGATATTCTAAACGTAAAATATTGATTTAAAATCAACCCGATAGTTTCTGTGCCACTTTGATAAAAATCTCTTCAAGAATAAAGCTCGGTCAATCCTTTGTAATCTTATTAGAGATAATGGATATCAATGCACACTTTAAATCTCATGGTATCGTACAAGGTCAATACCACTCGTGAATAAGGGTGTAACCCTAGCTATCTTCTATACTTGTCTGCTAGTCAAAATTATCACCCTCTCAGATCATGAACATTATTTACAATATTCTGACAATAATAATAATAATAATAATAATAATAATAATAATAATAATAATAATAATAATAATAATAATAATAATAATAATAATAATAATAACAATAATAATAATAATAATAATAATAATAATAATAATAATAATAATAATAATAATAATAATAATAATAATAATAATAATAATATATTCATCCAAAAAAAAAATGGAAATTCGTTTACAGACGTGGCATGCATAAAAATGTATAAACACAAAGTTTAGAATCTATTTCTACAATGTATATATATATATATATATATATATATATATATATATATATATATATATATATATATATATATATATATATAAATTTTACACACCGAAACATGTTGTCCCCATGACCCCCGTTTGAACCCATATGCAAATGCACAAAATGTAGAAATATACAACCAAGAACAAATAGCAACACTTTATATACTAGATAATTTGATAAGATGGGCTAACTGAAAATACATTTCGTCATTTAATGGTATGGTGTAATTCCACAAAACAGTGCGCGTGTCAAAACATCTTGATAAGTAATCACAAACTGGAAGAGTTCAAAGAGAGAATTTGCAGGAAGCTAGAGCAGTACGAGTTTAGACCCGAAGAAACATTTTCCTACAAAAGCATCGCAACTTGATCCTATGGCGACTGCAACATTGTGAGATACTGAACTCGTATTTCAATAATTTCCTACTTCTGTCATAGAGTTGTATATCCAAAAAAAAACGTGTGTATAATCTAAACGTGCTTTTAAAATATTTGCAAAAGTAATTATTATCATTTTGTTTAGATCTGATCATAAAACAAATTGCCTGTTTGGGTGAAAGTGACCATAACTCTCTCTCTCTCTCTCTCTCTCTCTCTCTCTCTCTCTCTCTCTCTCTCTCTCTCTCTCTCTCTCTCTCCTCCTACACATAAACACACACACATCCGAGGATCCTTTCCAAAATAAGCAGTTTCACAAAGTATTCCCTCAGAGGCGAAGGAAAGGGAGTTAACTAAATTCTGTAGCGTTAAATGAATAGTAACAAAAGCATCCTAACTTTAGACAGGGCGCTAATACATATTATATTATCGTATAGAACTTTTCTTCTGATCTAACTGACCCTATTCATTCATCATTGCAGGGTGGACAAAGTGGTCAGAGGAAGTCTTGACTTCAACCTGTTCATTAAATTGAGCTTTTATATAGCGCAAGATCCACTAAACGTGCTCAAAGCGCTTTACAAGGGGTCCCTGACCAACAGCAGCACGTAATATGTAGACCGAGACATGACGCCTGTTAGGCGACAATACAATTTTTTTTTCTGATATAAACAACGCTGTTCACCGCCAGGTACTCATTTTACACCAGAGTACGGTGAGAGAATGTGAGTAAAAAGCCTATTCCAAGAACTCAACTTTGCGCCGAGCCAGGATCGAACCCAGAACCCTCGGATCCGAAAGCGAGTGTCATACCACAAGACCATATAGCCGCACATTGATTTTGAAGAGCTCAAAGGGCCCTCGTTTTTTAATAGAGGAGATTATAAAAAAGGCTATCAAAAGTTGCCTGGTATTTACTGATATTCATTCTTAGATTTTTAGATGATGTTCCAATACGGCCACCGTTACTAGAGCAACTATTGCACAATAAATACATGTTAAAAAAGTATGTCCACTGTGTGTCTTGATAAGAGTTTAACATGTTGATAATATAAAAAAGCTGTTTTGATTAAAGCAAAATAGTTTGTTAATTTGTTTGACTCCACTATTTATTCAAATCCTCATTAATGCTTTCAATACAAAACACAACTCTTTTACGTTGAAATGTCTTGAGGCCCACATGTCTCAGTCGTAGGAATTATGCTAAAACCATGAACATTCGGGTCGAAAGCATGTAAATTTGCATACATGTTGCTGAGATCTATAATGATAATATCTGCTATAGAACCACTCTGGCAATAAGTCATAAAGTTTCATTTTAGTGCCTTTAGTTGAGTCCTTGGAAAAGTCTCTTTACTCACATTCTCAAGATGAGTACGTGACCGTTAACAGCGTTGTCTTTGTCCGAAAAATTATAATATCGCCTAACATGTCCCGTCCTACATGTTAAATGTTGCTGTTGACCAGGGACCCCTTGTAAAGCGCTTTGAGCACATTTAATGGATATTGCGCTATATAAAGCTCAATTTTTTAAATTTTAAGTTGGATGATTGATGTTCACTACCTATTATTGATATTATGCGTTTAGGTAAAACACTTACAACATCCGCCAACAGGAAATAACTTACCAACAGACAAAACTTTGTGTAGCCTTGAACGTTTATAGTCTGATTGATATAAATTAGTGAGAATTAATGATGGCTGTCAAATAACAATATCAAAGAGCCAAGTGACGTCAATTTCGTTCCTTTTATACATAGTTTATGTTCAGTACAATTGATCTGCCGGGTAGAAGTGATGAGTGTTTTACTTATTGCAAGCCATCATTATAACATGAAGCCATCTCCTGTCTCTGATTGCTTCACAACTTGTAGATTGCATGTCTTTGTCTTCCGTTTGGACAATCTTCACGTCCTTGTCAACATGGTTTGAAGTGGTAGACACAGATAGCCGTCTCAGTGGGGTAGTCTTTTCACTTCAGATTGATAGAGATAGTTGTATTGTGGCGTCATAGTCTAACAGTGACGAATGTAGGATATTACTTGAGTGGTTGGTTGTTACTAGAGGATAAAAACTAGAGATCACCGTTGAATTTCTCGAGGGCATTTTAAAAAAAGTCAGTGTCTTCTAAAAACACTGTGCACTTACCATTGAAATAATATATTCGCCCTCCCAAAGCAAACACGCCGCTCTTGAAGTAAGGCACTCGCTTTAGGACTGGTAGGTTCCAAGTTTGAGTCCTGTTGTCTTTACTCATCGTATTCAGTTGAAAGGTAAGGACCTGGCAAGTAACAGCATTATTTAAATAAATCAATGTTACAAGATGAGGGATGAGATTTATGAAGAAAAGTTATAATGGTGTTGAGAATAAATCTAAAATAAAATTTGAAATGTTATGTCAAAGACAGTTATTTAGATTTTGGATTAAGCATGACACTGGATGTGAATTAAAACTCGGTAATAACCGTTATGTATAACATTCATTTCCCCATTTCATATATTTTTAAAAACTTGAGCTTTTATTTAGCGCAATATAAAGCGTCTCTGACCAATAGCAACACGTAACATGAAGGAGACATGACGCCTGTTAGGCGAGATTATATTTTTTTTCTGACAGTGATAACGCTGTTAACGGCCAGTTACTCATTTTACACCTGAGTACAGTGAGAGAATATGAGTAAAGAGCCTTTTCCAAGAACTCAACTATGCGCCGGGCGAGGCTCGAACTTAGGACCCGCCGATTGGAAAGCGAGTGTTATACCACAAGACCACATAGCCGCATATCTACGAGTATATAAATATATAGCATTTCCCCCACAGTTTGATTTTGTTCTATTATCATAATATACCACTTAAGCTTTGCCCTTTCCATTACTCTCATTCAGAAAAAAAATGACATTTACGTGTATTTTCGTTAACGGAGTGGCTATTCGTCAGTACTGACCCCCAGGCGCTGGCACCTGCGGGTCAGTACTGACGAACAGGCACCGGCGTCTGAGGGTCAGTACTGACTAATACTATTACTATTACTAGTACTGATGCCAATTGGTCAGTTCTGATCTGGCCACGGGCGTTGACGGTACCAAAATTATGGAAAAATGCCATTTTTTAAAATAACTTGCTCTACGACAAATAAATCAGCATTTCCTGTCCCATACTAGTCGCAGGGAAGCCCTTGTTTTCACTAAATCTTTTTGTCGGTTTACGTGAGATTTGTTTTATAAATATATCAATTAATTAAACAAGTGAAATTGTCCAATCCTGAGAAAAAGACCAAATTTGGTGTTGAAACGCCAAACTGGAAGCCCTATATTTCGGTTCATCCAACGCGCATGCTCACTGCACTGATGCGTGGCGCTAGAACTGAAAGTGAAAGCTCTTTCATTGTCTCGTCTTTCTTCATTCCTGTCATTTGAAATTCGGCTTGCTCGCATCTTACTGAGACAGGAAAAGTAGAAAACGGTAAGGGCTGCCTGAAGCCGGTGATCGTAAAATACTAACGAAAGAGTGAAAATGAAAGGCTTCGTATGGGAACAAAACAGACAATGGACGTTTCGGGTACAAACCCTTCATTAACACAACAATACACAAATAAACGTGGAAAACAAATAAAATATAATGAAAAATAACTTTGTCGTCTGTACTCAATGGTGGTTGAGGTTGCAGTATGAATGAAATGTCAGCGTGGGTAGAGGATAGGGTGCCCCAGGGGGGTGATCTGATTGATAAGAAAAGGTCAGCATCAGGGAACAGAACCTTCCAGAAAATAATGGAAGATAAAAGACATATAAGTAGTAGTAGTAGTAGTAGTAGTAGTAGTATTTTTAATTCAGAAAAGTGAGTGGAGCAGGCACTTATGTTGGTAACAACAAGATATGAAGTGAGTAGAAAAGTGCCAGAAGACAATAGAGAATAAAAATTTTTTTCGCGGCGGTGGTGGGGTTTGAACCTGCGACCTTATTGGTACGACAACTCCGCCTGGCAGGTGAGAGCGTGGCTCTACCGTGTGAGCTATCCACGAACACAAAAATATTCGTTTCAAACCCAAAGTCATTTCTAGATCCCTCTCTCACCCACTTCTTGAGATCGCCGATTCGTTCACCACCATCGCGAAGTAATTTTGACCAGCAGTTAAGCTTAATAGCCAATATTCTCATCACAAACATATAACATAGAAACGATTGAGACATTGAGTATGCTCCGGTGTATGGGGTGAATTTTTAATTCAGAAAAGTGAGTGGAGCAGGCACTTATGTTGGTAACAACAAGATATGAAGTGAGTAGAAAAGTGCCAGAAGACAATAGAGAATAAAAAATTTTTGTGAAAATTTTTTTTATTCTCTATTGTCTTCTGGCACTTTTCTATTCACTTCATATCTTGTTGTTACCAACATAAGTGCCTGCTCCACTCACTTTTCTGAATTAAAAATTCACCCCATACACCGGAGCATACTCAATGTCTCAATCGTTTCTATGTTATATGTTTGTGATGAGAATATTGGCTATTAAGCTTAACTGCTGGTCAAAATTACTTCGCGATGGTGGTGAACGAATCGGCGATCTCAAGAAGTGGGTGAGAGAGGGATCTAGAAATGACTTTGGGCTTGAAACGAATATTTTTGTGTTCGTGGATAGCTCACACGGTAGAGCCACGCTCTCACCTGCCAGGCGGAGTTGTCGTACCAATAAGGTCGCAGGTTCAAACCCCACCACCGCCGCGAAAATTTTTTTTATTCTCTATTGTCTTCTGGCACTTTTCTACTCACTTCATATCTTGTTGTTACCAACATAAGTGCCTGCTCCACTCACTTTTCTGAATTAAAAATTCACCCCATACACCGGAGCATACTCAATGTCTCAATCGTTTCTATGTTATATGTTTGTGATGAGAATATTGGCTATTAAGCTTAACTGCTGGTCAAAATTACTTCGCGATGGTGGTGAACGAATCGGCGATCTCAAGAAGTGGGTGAGAGAGGGATCTAGAAATGACTTTGGGTTTGAAACGAATATTTTTGTGTTCGTGGATAACTCACACGGTAGAGCCACGCTCTCACCTGCCAGGCGGAGTTGTCGTACCAATAAGGTCGCAGGTTCAAACCCCACCACCGCCGCGAAAAAAATTTTTATTCTCTATTGTCTTCTGGCACTTTTCTACTCACTTCATATCTTGTTAGTAGTAGTAGTAGTAGTAGCAGTAGTAGTAGTAGCAGTAGTGGTAGTAGTAGTGAGTGGTAGTAGTAGTAATAGAATGGACAAAGTATTATAAAAGAATCGTAACAGGAAATATTATAACACATTTTCCTCTATTTTTCTTTAAATAAAGCTATAACGAAAATATACGGGGAAAAAAAAAAACAATAAAAACAAAATAACCCAAAGAAATAGAATGGACAACATAAAATAAAATAGAATCTTACGGTGGCTTGAAATAACGAGTCATATCGTTGCCCCAACGGCATCTAACGCGTTAGAAATCAAACTTATCTAGGTGACCAAGTGTTACTGTGTGCCATCGGCATGAGAGCCTGGAATTTTAATTGTTTTTTTTTTTTAAATGGTATACTTTTGGAAGTGACGAATAAGTGCGAAGAGGTCTTTGCACTGACGAACAGTTCCGATGTTCGTCAGTGCTGATCAATGGTGGGCGGTGGCACAGACCGAAGAGAGGTTGTCTGTGGGCGGTGGCACCTGTTGTTCAATACTGACCAATAGACACCAGGTTATTGGTCAGTACTGACCTCCAGGCACTGGTGTCTGTTCGTCAGTACTGACCCGCATGTGCTAGCGCCTGGGAGTCAGTACTGACCAATAGCCCTAGCCTTTCGTTAATGTGTTTTGGTTCTTTAGTCTTGAGGTTCGTTTAACAATGGAAAGAAAAGTTCGAGTCGTACCTCAAGTAGCCTTGCTATGTGCCATATTAGCTATCAAGTGTAATATAGTGGAAATGAAGATTAACTCCACAATACTGCCCTACTTTGAAAGAAAAAAAACAAACCCAACAAACGCGTATCTAAAACTTTGGCCAGAAAACTCGTACTTCAAATATCGATCAACTAAAATGACCCTCATCTTGTCCAAAACTCTCAAACCTGAGACTTAAGCGAAGTCCAAGGTTTAAAAGTTTTAGAAAAGATGAAGGTCATTTTAATTGATCGATATTTGATGGACGAGTTTTCCGGCCAAAATTTCATTGCGTGTTTTTTTTTCAGAGTACGGCAGAAAAGGGACGCCTTGATTGGTATGACTGCAGAAAACACCAGGGGTTAGATCTTGTGAATGGTGATTTGGCTTTTGGTTCCTGTATTATCTTTATTGGTTGATGTTTTTATCAATTATGTTTATCTGATCAGACAATATTTATTTCGTCTATCAGTCTAGTTCTATCTAATCTAACATTATATTTATTTATCTATCATTCTATCTATCCAGTTATCTATCTATCCAATTCATCTGTCTATCTATCCATATATCTATCCACCGATCTATCTAATTGTCTATCTATCTACTATCTATCTATCTATCGATCTATCTATCTATTCATAGATCTATCCACCTATCTATCTAGCTATCTTTCTTTCCATATATCTATCCCACTATTTATCTATCTATCAATATATCTATCCATCTATCTATCTATTTATCTGTTTGTCTGTCTGTCTATCTATCGATCGACTGATCGATCTATCAATTTATAAAAGCAAATACAGGTGAACACCTTTTCTACTTTCTGAATAGTGCGATACCGTGAAACAGTATTGTAGAAATTAACAAAAATTACGCTCCTGCGGGTTTTTATGTATATTTTATTTCTCTAACTATCTGTTTATCTATGTATCAATATATTTATTATTTTTTACTTATGTATCTGTTTGTCGATCCTGTCTTATCTAATTATCCATTTATTCAAGCTTGAACGCTACAATAGGAAATGGGTGCCTCCAGCGTCAATATGCGCCTAAGAAAAATAACCATTAAGTACCCATCGCTTTCTTTTCATCTGTACAGCAACCTATATATCTGTCTAATCGTTTCGAAACAGTAATTGTCCAAAATTTCAGGATTATTTTTATTTACCTTGTGACAGACAGTAGCGTGGCATGCTGACAGTTTAAGGAGGTGCGAGAATCAGAAGAAAATGATTAAAAGCATGCTATATTGGTCAATACAAAAGAAAGAAAAAAAATTAAAGAAATGACTTACTGAAATACGTAAGAGGTGGTATATACCATTTCTCAGTTTTATTGTTTTATAAATGCTGTAATCCATTTTTAAAAGATTGATGCGATGCCAGGCACCAAATCAACCGATATGGCCACGCCCCTGGTGACAGAAATAGCCTTCTATCCTCCCCTTGTTGTATAACCAAGCTCATGTTTTAAACACACAGCTCATGTCTTTATCAACGCAGTTTTCTTCCACCCGATACGCCATCAGCATACAATTTGTTTGCCTAGGTCTACCAACCCCTTACCCCATTGTTTGACGGGATTTATATTTGCCGTTATTCTTCACTCTTTCACCTTGCCTACTTAACACAATTTCGCGGCAAGCTAGTTGTCCATTTTCTAGTGACCACGCATAGATATGTGGGCGAACATTTAACCAGTTAACTACCGTACTACCGAAAAACGTGTATTTAAAAATTTGGCCAGAAAACGCGTCCTCCAAATATCGATCGATTTAAATGACCCTCATCTTGGCAAAAACTCTCTAACCCGGGACTTCTAAATGACCCTTATCTTGGCAAAAAACTCAAATCTGGTACTTCGGCGATGTCCCAGGTTTGAGAGTTTTTGCCAAGATGAGGATCATTTAAATCGATCGATATAATTTGAGGGACGAGTTTTCTGACCAAATTTTTAAATACATGTTTTTCCAGAGTATGACAGTTAACTGGATAATGGCGAGAATAAATTTCTTCCGAATTCTGATTCTCAGAGTTATGAAATCATTTTAATTAGAGATATATAGCGTTTTTTCATCCAGAGAGCAGCAACAGCTATTCTGCCGTACTCTGGAAAAACCCATAGTCCCAAGTTAGAGAGTTTTTTTTATTGTTTTTTTTTCCAAGATGAGGGTCGATCGATCTTTGAAGAACGAGTTTTCTGGCCAAATTTTAAAATATGGGTATTTCCAGAGTACGGCAGTATTGCCGCTACGGGGACCTATCTCATCAATTCGGTATTCTGTCAAAGTGATTTTGGTGGAGGAAATTGAGTTAAAAGTTTTACATGAATAGAATAAAAGAAATAATATGTTGATTTCCAGTCAAAAAATCTCATTTTCTTATGAAAAAAAGGCATTTATCTTGACTTGAATTTTATTGATAGACCAAAATTGACGTCATTCAGCTCTTTGTTATTGTTTTTATCGAACCAGTTTTATGAGTTGTTCTCACTAAATTGTACCAATCAGACAATAAATGTTTAAGGTTACACAGAGTTTTCTGTGTTGGTACGTTATATCCGGTTGGCGGATGTTATAGATAGAATGCGCTTGGCCAAGGAGTTCACAACATTGCCATCCGGAAGTATAACGGACCAACACACAAACTCTGTGTAACCATGAACTTTTATAGTCTGGTTAATACAGTTTAGTGAGAACAACTCACAAACGCGGATGGCAAAAACAATAACAAAGGCCTGAGTGACGTCATCTGCATACTATCTATAAGGTTTTTTTTAAAATAAACGTATAGCATAGGTAGTATGCAGATGACGTCACTCAGGCCTTTGTTATTGTTTTTGCCATCCGCGTTTGTGAGTTGTTCTCACTAAACTGTATTAACCAGACTATAACAGTTCATGGTTACACAGAGTTTGTGTGTTGGTCTGTTATACTTCCGGATGGCAATGTTGTGAACTCCTTGGCCAAGCGCATTCTATCTATAGCATTAACAAGCTAAGTTGTGAATTTGAACTTTAACCAACAGAAGGAACGAAATTGATGTCACTCAGTTCTTTGTTATTGTTTTTAGACAGTCATTTTAATGAGTAGCTCTCACTAACTTATATCAATCAGACTATAAACGTTCAGAGTTGCACATACATTTGTGTGTTTGTAGGTGATATACGGCTGGCGGATGTTGTCGGTATTTTACCTAAACGCATAGCATTAATTGGCTCACCTCGACAAAATGCTGTTTTGAGACGTTTAGTCAAGTTAAACATAGTCTCATGGTGAAAACTGTTAGCTTCACGTTAGAGTCAAATGGACACCCTTTATAACGGATCAAACAAACTTGTCGTGTCTACATCGTGTGTGGTGCCATAACACAAAGATAAAACACATCCGGACACAAGTAACCTGTAACCTGTGCGTTCCATTGATCTAGATCGATTGAGTTGCTAAATTGGAGGTTTTTTCTATTGACGAAGGTTTTTTTCACCTTTTGTTACATTTACGAGACCTTTTAAACGGGGGCTTGCGATTGCCGGTTTTCTAAAACATATTGTTACCCTCTCCATTAATGTTTTATCCTGCATAAAAATCAATCTTGAAACAGAATCATTCATGATCGTTGTACGAATACATTAACACAATAATAAAACAACAAAGTGCTCTATTTTACTTTTGTTTTAACAAGCTGACTTGCAGGTGCAACAAGCGGTTACTATTGTATCTACAGAAAAGGCAATAAAATATAAATCATATCTCTCACATCACCAACGTTGCAAACCGACTTTTGTTTCCAAACGTCAAAAAGGCCCCAATACACATTTTATTTATTCTCACATTCTTTCACTTTTCCTTTCAATAGGCGCATGAATGTCCATATTGTAATTCGAAGCTAATCCCCCCCCCCCCCCCCCCCCCCCCCGAAAGCCTGTATTTGATCTCCATACAAAACACACCAGAGTATTACAATCAGGTACAAGTACTTTTACTTCCAGCTACACCATTATGTTTTGTGTTTTCGCTCAAAGGTACAAGCGAGTCAACCTTTAACCAGTTAACTGCCGTACTCTGAAAAAAACACGCTTTAAAATTTTTTGCCAGAAAACACGTCCTTCAAACATCGATCGATTTAAATGACCCTCATCTTGGCAAAAACTCTCAAACCTGAGACCTCGTCCCCCTGGTTTGAGAGTGTTTGCAGAGATAAGGGTCATTTAAATCGCTCGATGTTTGAAAGACGAGTTTTCTGGCCAAATTCTAAAATGCGTGTTTTTTCCAGAGTACGGCAGTTAACTGGTTAACGGACATTTGAGAGCTTTTTTTCATTATCGATCTCTGAGTGGTTCTGGGTTATTAACAGAACACGTAACGATATGTCTTCTTGTTTAATTAAAGGCAGTATTATTTGTTTTGTCTTGGTACATAAATACTGTATCATTTTTAGGAATAAATTGATCCTAGCGTTATCGAGGGATTTAAAGTCTTTCAAATGAACAACATTTCTATGATACTGTAAGGAGCCGCTATTCTAGAATCAATGGATAATAGAATACAACAACATCGACACCTGACTCACAGTGACTATTATGTTCGATCCTTTACTCCTTTCAAATGCCTGTGTTAAAAGTTGAATATTATAAGTCTAACAAGTCATTGCTTGAGGACAAGAGAAGTTTTTTTTCATCGTCGATAACAAATAATTTATTTTATACTTCCCTTATATTCATAAACTTTGCACAAAATGGTCATTAGTCATAGTTTTTATACTGAACATAAATCTCACCATACATAGATATCTAATTGTATTGTAAGCATCACTGTAAACTTAATTAATTATTTTCCTGACGATTTCATGACGCAAAATGCCACAAATATCGATATGGTTCTAAACTCTTAATCGATAGAGAATGAATAAATAAAACACAGTAAAACAAATCCTTATGGCATAATTATTCCCTTGAAGTCGATCAAACGAGACAGGCACAATAGTTTTATTAAAGGGTCGACTAGCTTCGTGGATGAATAGACACAACAATAACTTTTATTAGATCTTGCTCTTTCGCGAAGTATTCGATGAAGGTTGATAGATAATTCATCGAACAAATGTCTGATGTCAACATGAATCACCTAAGATGTTTATGTGAGCATACTGGGGTTAATTATCGTGCCTTCATGCAATAAAAATCAAACAAAACAAAAACAAAATACATGAAGTAGAGCTCGAACCCAGGACCTCCCGGGTCACAGTAGAATGCCTTCACCACTTGCAAGCACGCACCATACATATCGATATTCTATCTGTATTTAGACGGTTTTAATGGGCCGTAACAAAAAGCAATTATAACTTAATATTTTCTCACTTACTCTGTGCGGTATCAGATTTATGATGACAATCCTTGATAGCAGAAAACGTGAATCATCATATCAGATCTTTGCCTATAGACATTTTCATAAAGAGTAACGTGTATATTTTTTTCTCATGCGATAGAGACAAGACTTTACTTACTTATCCGAACCAGCGACCACCTGAGCTCTAGCCCTTCGGTCTACAGGTAGCACTGTCACAAAAAAGACAAAACATTTCAGACTTTATATACCTACACGTTTACATAATATAAAGGCATAATTCAAATTAATACCATGCACTTCATTCGTGCGACTATGTGGTCTTCTGGTCTGACACTCGCGTAAAATGAGTACCTGGCAACAGGGTTGTCTCTGTCCGAAAAAAAATGTTATATCGCCTAACAGCGTCATGTCTCGTCCGCCATGTTAAGTGTTGCTGTTAGCCACGGATCCCTTGTAAAGCGCTTTGAGCACGTTTAGTGGATATTGCAATATATAAAAGCTCATTAAACTGGGATTCTCTTTCCAATTTATCACAATTTTTCGTTCAAGTCAGCACGGACACTGAGAAATAATTTTACACAATCCAGTATTTCTAATAAAATATGGTTCATATGTCATAATTTAAAGTTGTTTTCGTTTAGCTAAAAGAACTCTCTTCTGGAATTTTTAGACATTTGCACTTTTATTACTTAATATATCACTTTATCCAATCTTATAGATGACCAATTCGTTTTCAGCAAGATTGATTGACGCTTCAAGGTCTTTTAAGTATAAATAAATGATGAAAAGTGTGTATCAAACAGTACCAGACAAAGCAGAGACAAAAATAGAAGAAAAAGTCATTCTATAAAATCCGCCTGCCTCGACATGCTTGTTTTCTTGTGTGGATTCTTTTTATTTCTCTTGTATTCTTTCACTCTCTGCTTTGTCTGATACTGTATTTTGTACACACATTTTATAATTTTAACGAATAAATACTTTGAATCTATAAATCCCAAAAGTTGTAGATTAAATCATTTTTTGAAAAATGATTGATGCTCACAAAATGGGCACTATATCAATAAGTTTCAATTGAAAGGATCACCGAACAGGACAGGACGGGGACTTACCAGCTACGCTTTTTCAACAAACAAAAAAATTACAGTGTAATGCAATCTCACCATTTCGTAAAATTTCATTTTTACCTCAGTAATATGTTTAGAATTTTGTAATAAACGCAAACGCGGAGGGCATTTGTTTTACCAAAACGTGGTTTATTTGTATAAAAAAAAAGACAATAATAAATATTTAATAACAAGTAAAACAACCATTGTAAGAAAAACACATTGTTTCATTAATGTCCATCACATTTTATTTTGAGGAAAAAAGAAAATATAAATGTAGAGAGCATCGACAGTTTTTATTTATATCGTCAAAGCGTTTTAAATAATTTATATATAGAGACCAATTCGAAAAAAAAGTAACTGCTTCAAGGTCAGTGAAATGTCTAGGAGGCATGCAGTGTTCAGTACTGCCGGTCCCTGAGCAAATGCCTGTTGCCATTTTGATCAGAAACATTAATTCATAATGCTAGATTAACTTGCCAAAAATGATTAAACCAGTGACTTCATTAAAACGTTTCAGATTTAATAAAATTTAATAAGGTGGGGCAGGGGGGGGGGGGTGATTTTTAATTGATCGATGTATAGAGTAAAAGTATCTCCTCAAAATTTAGACTGACGTTTTCTGTGTGAGGAAAAGTAGCACTCTCGGTCTGGCATGACTTTGATAATATCCCAGTCCCAGCCTCGTTCACGATTGAGTCGAGTGGAGGATGATATTTGATGTTTTAAATATATTATTGTGATGTTATTATCATTATTCCAAGCATAATTATTATGGCTAGGGCTATTGGTCAGTACTGACCCCCAGACGCTAGTACCTGCGTGTCAGTGCTGACAAACAGGCGCCAGCGCCTGGGGGTCAGCACTGACCAATAACCTGGTGTTATTGGTCAGTATTGAACAACAGGTGCCGCCGCCCACAGACAGCCTCTCTTCGGTCTGTGCCACCGCCCGTCATTAATGCACTAACGAACATCGGACAAAGACCTCTTCGCATTTATTCGTCACTTCCTAAAGTAAAAAAAACAACAAAAAAACAATTAAAATCCCAGGCTTTCAAGGCCAACTTATCCGATGACACAAGCAACACTTGGTCACTTAGATAAATTTGATGTCTAACGCGTTAGATCGTGGCCTTCGTAAAGTTATGGCCTGATACTTACCAAAAAATGACGTCAAACTGCCAGTCTTTTGCCATAAAAGAAAACAAATCGTGAGTCGTATTCAGTAGTTCAACCAACGAAATAACTTGTTTCCTTGAGCTCTACTAACAACTCACTAACCGGTGCAAAAACCAAATAATGACGTCAAACTGCCAGTCCTTTTGGATTTCAGTATCAGGCTATAACATAACGATGGCTACGGTTAGATGCCGTTGGGGCAACGGTATGACTGTCGTTTCAAGCCACCATACGATTCTTTTTTATTTTATGTTGTCTTTGTGTGTATGTGTTTTTGTTTTTCTTTTTTTTTTCGTATATTTTCGTTATTGCTTAAATTAAAGAAAAATAGAGGAAACGTGTTATAATATAATATTTCTTGTTACGATTCTTTTATAGTACATTGTCCATTCTATTGATGAGGTTTTTTAAAAAAATGTATTTGTTTTGTTTTTTTTTTTTTTTTTTCATGCAAAAAAAAAAAAAAATAATAACGGAAAGGAGGAGAAACCTGATAACGAATAGATAATGCCATTTGGGGGGGGGGGGGGGGGGGGGGGCAGCGTGGCTCAGCGCTACGGTCTTTGCTTCGTACCCAAAAGGTACCGAGTTCGATCACCCGCTGCTGCGCTGTGTGGCCTTGAGCAAGTCACCTCGCCCTAGCTCGACTTGATTGTCTTACCTTCTTTGCTTCTTTCTTTATAAAAAGAACATTACTTTCCTCCTCATGCCTTTTGATGGCATCAGTTAAAGCCTTCAAGGAGGCAAATTTGTTGCCGACAGCGAGTTCCATAATTTGTAGCTTTCTCCTGTCTCAGTGAGATGCGAGCAAACCGAATTTCAAATGACGGAATGAAAAAAGACGAGACAATGAAAGAGCTTCACTTTCAGTTCTGGCGTCACGCATCAGTGAGCATGCGCGTTGGAGGAACCGAAATATAAGGTTGCCAGTTTGGCGTTTCAACAACAAATTTGGTATTTTTCTCAGGATTGAACAATATCATTTGTTTAATTAATTGATAAATTTATTAAACAAATCTCACGTAAACCGATAAAAAAAAGGTGAAACCAAGGGACTTCCTTGCGACTAGTATGGGACAGGAAATGCGGATTTATTTGTCGTAGAACAAGTTATTTCAAAAAATGGCATTTTTCCATAATTTTGGCACCTTCAGTACAGGCGCCAGAACTGACCAATAGATACCAGTACCTATTAGTCAGTGCTGACCCCCAGACGCTGGTGCCTGTTCGTCAGTACTGACCCCCAGATGCTAGCGTCTGGGGGTCAGTACTGACGAATAGTCACTCCGAATTATTATTGCCAGTTATAATTATTGAATGTATTGAATGTATTTATTATGCACACTTATCGTGTAATTATCAAGTCGATTACAAACCTTACATACTGAGATTAGCAAATAAGTATCTTGTGGTTACTTTGTGAAAAGGAATTTATGATAATTTACAACCAGGCTTAGCACAGGGTTACATGCTTAGCCTTTTGTAATTATTGTTTACATAATATTAATCCATAAGAATTCATATTTAAATCTCAAATGCCTTTACCTATTTTTAAAAGTTTATTAATTTTATTCAAAATTTACCACTAAGACTTCAAATCAATATCCACATCTGGTCCAAAACAACACATGTCTAGATTGATGTGGTTGGTATAGCCTTTCCATTTCAAATAAACCTATCCAAGGTGAGCATAGTTGCAGATCTGATATATGAAGGCAAATATGGGCTTGATTTAAAATTATTGTAATGGATAATATTTTGCGTTGGTTTGAGAGTATTTCGATTACACCAATGGGCCCTTATCAATTTGGATTATCAGTCCTGCAAATAAATACACGTCGAACCTACCTCATAGGAATTAGTATGGACAGTGACGCAATCGTTTTCTTGACTGGACCTGCTGGAACGTTTCTCCGTCTACCTGGGGGTTACTTGAAGTACTTTTATTACCTTCTTTTAACTATTTTTGTTGTTGACCGTGGAAGGATTTGAAAGCTGTAATAGTATTTTGTTTGTTTTTTCATGACTTAGGCTGTGAGTAAGATAGCTAAAAATGTAAGTAACATGACAAGTGGTTAATATCAAATAACATTTTAAAATTAATTGGACTTTAATAATGAAAAAAATATTTAAGCTACGATGGGCTCCAAGAGTAATATCTATATTAGTTAAACATCATTACTTGATGACTTTACATTGTGAGATTCGTTGATGGATAATGATTTAAGAAAACTATAAACAATTCTTTTTCTAATAAAAAAGATAACTCTTTGACTCATGCTGTCCTTTATGTAAATCCCACTATTGAATTCTAAAGATTTTGAGCCCGAATAAAACTTTTAAATGGACTATCTATAGTTTATGATCATTGAATACAATTTACATATGCTGAGACATCAAACTAAACGGTTACAATTAAGGAAAAGTTTGTATCGATATGACGAGCCTGACTCTAATACAACTCTAATGATTTAGGTTGTGAAGAAATATTTTTATAGATAAACTAACAAGGGAACAACTCATATATCTGTATAATTACTTTGCTATCACAAAACAAATCAAATTGCCAAGGGCCGAGGAGGAACGTCACGTGGAATTGGATGCGCCTTTGAATCCCCCTGTATACGTAACTGTTTAAAAAAGAATACTTTGAGACATGCACCTTTTGGAAAAGTGACTTTACAGACAGACTTTTATATTATAATAAACCTTTGACAAGGCTAGAATTTAAAACACCGAAATGTTTGTTGCTTTCCAAGCATAATTGGGTTGTTTTAATGGGCTTTGATACAAATTATTATCATCAAACGCTATTAATTATTCTTACATTGTGAAAACAAATTTGAATGATTGAGATCATAACAGGGGAACGTATTCCTCCTTTATATCACAACTCCTCTCTCTCTCTCTCTCTCTCTTTCTTTCTTTCTTTCTTTCTTTCCCCCCCCCCCCCCCCCCTCTCTCTCTCTCTCTCTCTCTCTCTCTCTCTCTAACTCATTGTGTCATCGCCATTCTCCTTCTCCTCCTCTCCTTCCCCTTCCCCTCCTCCTCCATCCCCGTCCGCTCGTTGCTGTTCTTCTTCTTCTTCTTCTTCTTCTTCTTCTTCTTCTTCTTCTTCTTCTTCTTCTTCTTCTTCTTCTTCTTCTTCTTCTTCTTCTTCGTCTTCTTTGAGTTCACATTTTTTCTCGCCATGAAATGAAAATCAGAAAATCAGAGAAAATATGAAAGCATAAGGCCTTAAACTACAAGATTTCAACTAACATGGTTTGGCAGTGCAAATGTACTTAACGATAAACGGATACCTAAAAAATGATTAAAATCTCGGAAAGTAAATAGGCAGAGTAGTAAGAAAATAGATAAACGAAGTGGATAAAGTTGATCACTGAAATACCTTCGTGCAATACTTACAAAACGCATTTTGTTTTCATTTTAGATCGACGGGAAAATTACTTCAAATATAGAACCTGTCATGTCAATCTGATATTATTTCGTAATAATCTATTAAAGAAAATTGAATTAAACTCAACATTATCAGACTTAGAAAATAAAAGTAGGTCTATGGTCTTTTAATTAAATAAACACAATTCGTTTTCTTCCATTAAGGCTATTATTTAAGTTCATATTATATAGCTGGGGCGACCCAAAGAAACCTGGCGAAGGAATATGATGGTAAAAGAAGTAAAGGAAGCAGGCCTGTCCTGGAATGCAGCCTCCGCAAAAGCCGCCGACCCCCAAAAATGGAGATGTCTGGTGGATGCCCTAAGTCCTCAAGACCTGAAGAGGATTAAGTATCTAAGTCAGCAATGTTTTATAAGCGAAGTTTAAAATTCAATACAAAGCATCAAGTATATATATATATATATATATATATATATATATATATATATATATATATATATATATATATATATATATATTGAATCGTGTTTGATACAAATATGGTACGAAAAGTGCTCGACATGCAGTAATGGAGCGAATTATTATTATTTAAAATATTTACCACAATGTTTGAGACAGTCTACATTAATGTTTCAGGCTTAATTTGCCATCGTCAGGACTGAGTTGTTTTGCTGACTGTTGTTGTTTCTTGAAGTGGTTCCGGTTTAAAGTTGCTTAACAAGAATTTACGCCGATGGGGATCTTAAGCAACTTTAAACCGGAACCACTTCAAGAAACAACAACAGTCAGCAAAACAACTCAGTCCTGACGATGGCAAATTAAGCCTGAAACATTAATGTAGACTGTCTCAAACATTGTGGTAAATATTTTAAATAATAATAATAATAATAATAATAATAATATATATATATATATATATATATATATATATATATATATATACATATACATGCATATATATATATATATATATATATATATATATATATATATATATATATATATATATATATACATATATTGATCCAAAGCGTGACTTCAACTCTTAAACCCGAGACTTCTTTGAAGACTCAAATGTGAAAGTTTTGATGCAATATCAATAGATATTTGTAGGGAACGACTAGATATTAATATAAGCTGTCTGGCCATTGCGGAAAAGATGTGATGTGTTAGTGGATGACAATCGCAAGAATAGAAAGTGTCCAGAAAAAGAGTTTCAATAAGGTGTGTGTGTGTGTGTATGTGTGGGTGTGTGTGTATTTGTGTGTGCGTGTGAGAGAGAGTGAAAGTAAGAGAGAGAAGAGAAAGAGAGAGAGAGAGAGAGAGAGAGAGAGAGAGAGAGAGAGAGAGGGAGAGAGAGAGAGAGGAGAAAAAAAAAAGGAGAAGAAGAAGAAGAAGAAAAATAAGAAGAAAAATAATGACGATGATGATGATGATGATGATGATGATGATGATGATGATGATGATGATGATGATGATGATGATGATGATGATGAAAATAATAATAATAATAATAATAATAATAATAATAATAATAATAATAATAATAATAATAATGATAATAATAATAATAATAATAATAATAATAATAATAATAATAATATAATAATAATAATAATAATAATAATAATAATAATAATAATAATAATAATAACAAGAAGAAGAAGAAGAAGATTAAGAAGAAGAAGAAGAAGAAGAAGAAGAATTATAAAGAATAAAAATGAAATCGAAAGTCATTTTCTTCGAGTGGTTAAAACATTCTTTCATTGTTTCAATGAATTTTTAGGGAAAAAGCATTCAATTTCCACACACATATTATTTACCGCCCTAACTACAGTCAAGAGTAATGGTTGAATGACGGCAAAATTATGCAACAGGTTCCGCATTTATGGATGAAATCTACAGAAGTCACGAAACAAACGCATTAAATCTAAAAATATCACTCCTGTGTGAGCAAATTAATAGGGAATTACAAGGTTTGGAAGGATACAATGCAATGCCTTATCCACATGTAACTTCACCCATCATGCAAATGGTTACAGAAAGTGACGCTTAGTAGTCACTAGGGAGTGACCATTAGAGAGTCAGCTTGAAGCTTTCCGGTTTCAACCCTGGTCCTGAGATGAACAACTAATATTATTATTATTATTATTATTATTATTATTATTATTATTATTATTATTATTATTATTATTATTATTATTATTATCATTACAGCATCATCATTGTTATTATTATTATTATTATTATTATTATTATTATTATTATTATTATCATTATTATTATTATTATTATTATTATTATTATTATTATTATTATTATTAATGAACATTTTAAGCTCAATCCTCTTCCTTGATCTTTAAGCTAATAATAGTAACCCGTTTTTTAAGTTCTGGATAATTGACGTTAGTCTCAGTGGTAGCCGCGTTCACCACCGTCAAGCCTTCTTTGAACACTATAGAATGATTGTTGTTTTGGTTATTTTTGCCTCTATTTGCACAACAAAAGATAGTTCTAAAACGTTGCCGTATAGCTGACAGTTTGATGGCGTACACCACAGGGTTGACCACGCTGTTTATAAAGGCTAGCAGACTGGCGTAGGTGAGTATTATCGATCGCTGAACGACGCACAGGTGATCAAAGTGACCGGATGTAACTACCATGAGAACAGTACCTGTTGAAAATCAGAAAAATATAAAAATATTACTCTAAGCCATATGCGAGGAGTCAGAAAAAATACAGAAAAGAGCATTAAGAGCATATATGTAACATCAAGGGACTTAAGGAATATAAATATCAACAAATTTAATATTGAACTTAAAAACTGCCTCTCAAATAACGACCTTTTGACAGTAGAAATGTGGATTGTGCGTTGGATAATTTTTAGATAGCCATGCACCATTCAAAACTCGACTCATATTAAAACGAACATACGCTTCTTGGTATAACGATGATGTTAAAACAGCTAAAACATCACTACTTAATTAAGGCAGAAAGGAAATATCAAAAATGTCCTTTGAAATTTGGTGTTCCTCAGGGCTCGGTCCGTGGACCAGTCCTTTTTACTATGTATATGCAGCTACCGTGAAATGTTATTCAGAAATCTGATCTTTTATATCAATTTTATGCAGCTGATTCTCAAATATTTAGTTCTTCTTCCTGTAATGATATTGAAAGTTAAATAAGACAATTTGGGGCCTGTTTAATGAAGTTAAAGATTGGATGGGCAGAAACAAACTAATGTTGAATGATGAAAAGACAGAAATTTTAATTTGTGGTTTGGTAAAATATCCTTAAAATGGCAAATGTTAAGGGAATTTATTTCGAGGATCATTTTATTTCTTTTTCTAAAAGCATAAAAAACCTTGGAGTGTAACTGACGCTGATCTTTCAATGCCCAGTCAGGTCAATCACATTATGAAAACAATGTACCTTGAAATAGGAAGAATTAGTGAAATTAGAAACATTATCCCAACAAAATTTCAGAAGTTTTGATAAATTCTTTTGTACTTTCAAAATCAGACTATTGTAATTCATGACTGGTAAACGTGGCAAAAGAAAACACAGATATATTGTACATAATAATGCCGCTAGGTTTGTTTTAAAACAATTAAAATTTTCCTCAGCAACCTGCCTCCTTCAAGAGCTTCATTGGCTTCCATTGAGAAGCAAATAATTCATAAAATTGTTACCCTGGCTTATAAATCTTTAGATATTGGGTCTCGGTTGTATATTAACAAATTTTTAAAGGTATATGCTTCAACAAGAACCCTGAGTTCGAGTGATGAGAAGCTCAAATTGGTGAGGCCAAAGGTACTTCGTAAGGTTGGCACTCAATCGTTTCAATTTGCCGCACCTCAATGTTGGAATTCCCTACCAGCATCCCTTAGGTCATCCTCATCCCTTCATTAAAAAAAAAAACTCAACAAAAAACCCATTTGTTTTAAATGTAATTAATTGATGATCTATTTGTGTATTTGTATATTTCAATAATTGATGTCAAAGTAAAGAGCTTGGTGCCCGTTTAGACGGGGTAAAGCGCTATAATGAGGGCTATTTATTTATTTATTTATTTATTTATTTATTTATTTATTTATTTATTTATTATTATTATTTTTATTATTATTATTATTATTATTATTATTATTATTATTATTATTATTATTATTATTATTATTATTATTATTATTATTATTATTATTATTATTATTATTATTATTAAATCCGTGTTGAATTACTGTATTGCTCAACTAGAGTTCTGCGTTCTCGGGACTGTTACCACAACGAGTGCAAGTAAGCTTCGCCGCCATGTTTAACTGATGCAAAGTGACCGAAGATAGATCAATGTTTAGTACCTAGGTGCCCATATTTAGAGGTCTGATAACTGAACGCAATTATTGGCTCGATTTAAGGATGTAATGGACAATGATTTGCGTTGGTTTTTTTTTCCATTACAACAATGATCCCGTGCGGCTATGCGGTCTAGTTGTATGACACTCGCTTTCGGATCGGAAGGTCCTGGGTTCGAGCCTCGCTCGGCGCATAGTTGAGTCCTTGGAAAAGGCTCTTTACTCACATTATCTCACCCTACTCAGGTGTAAAATGAGTACCTGGCCGCTAACAGCGTTGTCTCTGTCCTAAAAATTGTAATATCACTTAACAGGCGTCATGTCCCGTCCAATATGTTAAATGTTGCTGTTGACCAGGGACCCTTGTAAAGCGCTTTGAGCACATTTAGTGGATATTGCTCTATATAAAAGCTCAATTTTTTTAGATTTTAAATTTGGGTTATCAGACATGCAAATAAGTACACTTCGTTTAGTACCCATTCTTGAGGACCATTTTAAAATCTCGTTCCCCCTCATATTTTGCTGTTGAGAAAATCAGCAATTTTTGGATATTACAGGATTGCAAGAATGCTTTATTAACGCGTAAGACAAAAAGGGTGAAACGGAAATTGGGTTCTATTTGATCTGCTGAGAGGTAAAGGGTGAAGCATTTCGACGTTTATTGATCCTGTTGAAACGTACAACAGTTCCAAGTAAATCTACATAATAGTAATTTCATTTCATATGAAGTACTCGCAAGTAAACAGTATCTTGTATAATTATGGGATATTTTTTTCTTTTTTTTTTGCTGTTAACGGAATGACAAAATTTAAATGTACTTATATCACTACCTGCACCACCACCACCAACATCATCATCATCATCATCATCATCATCATCATCATCATCATCATCATCATCATCATCATCATCATCATCATCATCATCATCATCATCATCATCATCATAATCATCATCATCATCATAATCATCATCATCATCATCATCATTATCATCATAATTATCATCATTATTATCATCATCATCAACATCATGATCGTTGTCGTCGACGTCGTCGTCGGCGTCACCATCATTATCATAATAACCACCACCAACACCACCACCATCACCACCACCACCACCACCATCATCATCATCATCATCATCATCATCATCATCATCATCATCATCATCATCATTATTATTATTATTATTGTCTTCGTCATCATCAACATCATCATCATTGTCGTCAACGTATCTTCATCATCATTATCATCATGACCACCACCACCACCACCACCATCATAATCAACATCATAGTCGTCGTCTATATATATATCTATCTAGATTTATATATATATATATATATATATATATATATATATATATATATATATATAGAGAGAGAGAGAGAGAGAGAGAGAGAGAGAGAGATAGAGAGAGAGAGCGAGAGAGAGAGAGGGGGGGAGAGAGAGAGATAGAGAGAGAGATAGAGAGAGAGAGAGGGGAGAGAGAGAGAGAGAGAGAGAGAGAGAGAGAGAGATACGCTCCTTCCCCATACCCCCAACAGCATTTCTTTTTCATTCATTTGCTTTACAAATATATTATTATACTTCAAATCTTCTTTTTAAAATGGCTATGGCAACTTCCTCCGATTTGATCAAGAGTCAGTTCAGTTGGTAATTACCGGAGGGAGACCAGCAAAATATGTACAGGCCAACAATGATGATGACAGTCTTGGTATACTTCCATGTGTGGCTGGAAGTTCTGTTGTCAGGACACCGCGTCACGTCGTGGGCAGCTATTTGTTTTGCGTGGCGTCGGGCGACCTGGGAAAGTTTGTGGAGACAAAACAAATTTGTAGACTTATTGATCACAAAATGACCTCTGTATCTGTTACAACTTGAAATTGTAGCTCGTAAATTACAATTCTTATTTAATGCTTGCTCTAAACAAAGCAGGAAGGGGGAGGGGGGGGGGGGGGGGCTGATTGGCGTTCTATAAATTTTATCATCATCATCATCATCATCATCATCATCATCATCATCATCATCATCATCATCATCATCATCATCATCATCATCATCAATATTATTATTATTAATATTATTATTATTATTATTATTATTATTATTATTATTATTATTATTATTATTATTATTATTATTATTATTATTATTATTATTATTATCATTATTATTATTCGATTTTTTTTTAAACTGACACATCACTATGCTATAATTTTAATATAATATTAATATGCCATAATACATAACATAAAATCGTCATAATCTAATTAATATAATCTATCTCTGATGTTGATATACATCACGTCATTTTTAATTCAATATAATTAAACTGTTAACCCGTTATTATATCAAAAATTAGAATAGAATTATGAACTAGACTACAACTTTGTAATAAATATCAGCGCTAGATAAAATCTTAGAAAGTTTGTCGACAGAGTGAATCTAACCTGGGTAATAATGAATCGGCACCCTTCGCCTGACTGAGCCCCTTTATCGAGGAATCTGGATATAATATTTCAAATCACCCCCCCCCCCCCCCCGCCCTCAATGAGCGATTTATTGTCTAATGTTAATTTCAGACCTAATGATATGAGATGAGGTCAACATCAGCAGCGTGGCTCAGCGGTATGGTCTTTGCTTCGTACCCGAAAGGTATCGAGCTTGACTACCCGCCAAGCTGTGGCGTTGAGTACACTTTGTGGAGTTGCACTAAGGCTGACGCCTTAGTTATTCCAGTCTTCACTTAGAATACTAACAAAAAAAAAAAAAAAAAAAAGAAATCTTCCTTTCGGGATGATAAAAGGGAGTTTTATTTTATATATTTTAAATATATTTTCCATTTATAAATCTTTATTGATTTTAAAGTAGTAACAGAACAATCAAAAATAGCTGAAATCTTTCGAGCTTGACACCCCATAAATCGGTACCCTTCGCCAGGCCAGAGATAGAATATCGAAAATGTCCTTTATTCAATCCCAATGGAAAATTCGTCTTTAGGGTTTATCCAAAGGGCAGACTGGAAAAAACCCTGGCGTTAGCCGCAATGCAACATCACAAAGTGAGCTATGGTGTGGTGACGAACAAGACCACACGCAGAGTGAGAAATCTAATTCGGCACCATCAAGATACAAAGACCACACTGCTGTGCCACGTTGATTCGTGGAAACTGCTGCCAATTTGCTATAACTGTTTTTTTCCCTGGCGCTTTTCTGCAACCCTAAACTCTTATCATCATCATCATCATCATCATCATCATCATCATCATCATCATCATCATCATCATCATCATCATCACCATCATCATCATCTACATCCTCCGCCTCCTCCTCCTCCTCCTCCTCCTCCTCATCATCATCATCATCATCACAATCATCATCCTCTTCATCCTCATCATCATTGTCGTCGTCGTTGTCGTTATCATCATCATCATCATCATCATCATTATCATCGATATCAGCAACATGTAACGCAACATTTATACAATTGTATTCCCTGCAGCAATGTCGTCTTACCCTGTAGAGAATACAATATATGACAATCATGATGATGCAGGGAATGAGTGCGAAACAACAAAGTAGACGGAGGTAATTAGGATCCATGAGACGAAAATAAGAACACACTGGTTTAAGACAGACCTGAAAAATCAGATAAAGAAAAACAAAAATGAAATATATTACTATCCATAGACAGGAACAGAGGCTTAATATGTACAAAATGAAAGTAAGCTAATGGCAGTGCTAACTCTAGCATGGATCATTCGACTCAGGCCCTACACAATTTCATTTATAAACTGTGTAAACACTTAAAATGTGATGAGTCTGGAGGTGGTGGTGGTGGTGATGATGATGATTATGAGCGTGATACGAGAATAATAATAATACATAATAATAATGGTGATAATAATATTAATATTAATATTAATAATGATGATGATGATGATGATAATAATAGTAATAATAATAATATAATAATAATAATAATAATAATAATAATAATAATAATAATAACAATAATAATAATAATAATAATAATAATAATAATAATAATAATAATAATAATAATAATAATAATATGATGATGATGATGATGATGATGATGATATGATGATGATGATGATGATGATGATGATGATGATGATGGTGGTGGTGGTGGTGGTGGTGGCTACCGACCTGACGTGCTACCATTACACCACAGAGGGCAATGTGAGGCAGTGTGGTTTTGCTTCGAACCCGAAAGGTACCATATTCGATCACCGGCCATACATTGCGTTGTGTGGCTTGGGCAAGTTACCTCGCCCTTGCTTAATGTGTGGCGCTGCACTGAGGCTGACGCCTGGGTTATTCCAGTATCTTGGAATTGACCCTAGAGGCAAAT
>NC_088361.1:62521060-62538560 GCF_034508935.2 Berghia stephanieae | reverse complement strand
ATCATTAATATCTTATTATTATTATCATCATCGTCATCATCATCATCGTCATCATCATCATCATCATCATCATCATCATCATCATCATAACCATTATAATTATCATAATCATTATTATTATTATTATTATTATTATTATTATTATTATTATTATTATTATTATTATTATTATTAGTATCATTATCATCATCATCATCATCATCATCATCATCATCATCATCATCATCATTATTATTATTATTATTATTATTATTAATAATGATAATAATAACATTATTGTTCTTATTACTACTATTATTTCTAATATTAGTTATCTTATTACCATTGTACTTGTTATTATTATTATTATTATTATTATTATTATTATTATTATTATTATTATTACTACTATTATTATTATTATTATTATTATTATGATCATGATCATCATCATCATCATCACCATCATTATTATATTGATGATGATCACGATGGTGATGATGATGATGATGATGATGAGGATGATGATGATGATGATGATGATGATGATGATGATGATGATGATGATGATGATGTTGGTGGCGGTGGTGGTGTTTGTATTGTTATCTGTTGTTGTGATGGTGATATGATGGTGGTTATTGTGATTGTTGTGATATTGTTGTTGATGAGGAGAATCATGATAATGATGTGATGACGCTCATATAATCGTTCCACGACACGAAAAACAAATAAATAATTCTAAAGTAGGCTAAGACAACATTTTTATGAAAAGAAGTTATTAGATAACAGCAAAAACCGCTTGACAAAATCAGGTACGAGTTCTATGAACTCAACTTTCAGAAAGCCAGCCATTATCTCCACACCATTAGTCAAATCTCTTAATTTATTGATATCTATGGCTCAGCTCGAATATTTCAAAGTACACGTTTAGAGGTTGTCATAATGAACTGTTATATCTAATGGAGGTTGCATTGTTCAAATTTAACAGCACTGTTATTAACTAGTAGAGTGAATGTGACCCAAATCATTAATTAATCAATGTTATTACTTACCCTCTACAGTACTGTATGGAATGGCGTGTACATATTTGCAGGTCTGAACGCGGAACTCAATAATGGGCTTGATTTATCGTTGTTGTAATAGACAATATTTTGCGTTGAACTGAGAGTATTCAGCCGCTGAGCCCATAAGAATTTTGGGTTAACAGACGTGCAAATAAGTATACGTTGGTATGAATTATTTAAAAATACAGGAAACCATATTTTTGTATCCAAAAAAGTTGCCACATTCTGCTGTGCAGCTTACAATTTTTTTTAATTTGCAAAATTTACAATTTATTGATAGATAGAGTCATTTAATTACTGTTGGAGGTTGATTTGATTTCAATGTTTTGAGAAACAAATGATCACAGGTTAGGTTCTCTCTCTCTCTCTCTCTCTCTCTCTCTCTCTCTCTCTCTCTCTCTCTCTCTCTTTCTTTCTTTCTTTCTCTCTCTCTCTCTCTCTCTCTCTCTCTCTCTCTCTCTCTCTCTCTCTCTCCCTAAATGAATATGACTATGTAATATATCATACACTTAGTAAATTCTCATCTTAACAATTCACGTTGTTTGTTTTTTTAATTGTCATCAACTCTGAGGGGAAATTGTTAGTCAAAACAAAGTATCTAAATATAATTTAATGATAGATTGTTTTGTGATGGTAATGTGAGGTTTTAATGAAATGAGTTTTATATTGAAAGCTTTTGGGGAGATAATGAAATATTGATGACTATTTTTGTAGTAAAAGGAAGTAAATTATTTATTCAAAGTGCAATACTATGGAATACGGACATGAGGAGAAAGGGGGGGGGGGGGGGGAGGGAAGCGTGAAAGGGTAAAAATTAAGCCATTCGATTCAAAAATAGTTTGTTTTTTAATGCAACATTGTCAATATTAAATGCAAAATTTCATAAAGTTCTTTGCAAGAAATCACGAGGACAGGTATCACGAAGATGATAACATTATATAGAAAAATGGCCAAGTCATAGATAATATCACACAAATATTGTGTCAAAAAATTGTGTAAAATAATGATAAAACTCAATAATTGTTGAACGAGAAAAAAAGAAGAAACGATCTATGTTTTAAAGCATTTTAAAAAACTCATCGACCTTCATCAACAAAGATGATTTGAAGAGATCCCAAAACAACTTTTAGTGAATGGAAGACCGCATGAAAGCAATGTCTGCAAGGCTTTACCTGTCCAGAATCACGTTTGTGGAATTCTCTAGGGAAAGGAAATCCTGATAGGCAACAAGTTAAAAGAAGGAATATTCCAAAGAATGCTGCAATCGGCTATGATTCTCCCTGGAATTCGCCTATTGAAACATCCTTCTCTAATTCTGCCGCCCCAAGCCAGATCAACGTAGATGGCTAAACCTTGATTTTGGATTACATCATCATTTGACAAAGACAGCGTATTTGCATCACCATTTTTGTTCTTCATTAACTAAACCTACATAAACAAATTATATACATTCTCGTAGATATGAAGTATTTGTCATGTTTCTCAGTCATATGAAAAGTTTAGATGAGTTACTCTTTTTCTCCGCAACAGAAGAAGAAGAAGAAGAAGAAGAAGAAGAAGAAGAAGAATGAAGAGCGGCAGAGATTGTGGTGAGGAGGGGGGGGGGGGGGGGGGGAGAGAACAAATAGGAGAATAAGGAAAGCGAGGATCGGAATATTATTTTTAAAATCCAAATATTATTCATTCCATTTTAGAAAATAAATATTTTAAAAAAATGCAAACTAGGATCATCCCTAAATAAATAAGTATGCTTTTCCATTGAGGATAACAATTTGTATTTGCCTGTATCATATTGCATGTTAGGTACATTAGAGAGATTAAATCAATACCCAGGGGGTAAAAGGCTTCCATATAATTTAATCATTTGAAAGTGATTTCCCCACGCAAAGCTGCCACTTCACCTATTGGATTATTTTTTCTGTGAATCTGAAAATACTACCTTTTAAAATTTGAGTTTTTATATATGGCAATTTTTTCCACTAAACGTGCTAAAATCGCTTTACAAAGGGTCCCTGACCAAATATGTGACATATAGAACGAGATATGACCCCTATTAGGCGATATTACATTTTTTTGTCTGACAGAGACAGCGCTGTTGACGGCCAGGTACTCCTTTTACACATGAGGACGGTGAGAGAATGTGAGTAAAGAGCTTTTTCAAAGAACTCAACGATGGGCCGAGCGAGGCTCGAATCTAGGACCTTCCGATCCAAAAGGGAGTGTCATACCACAAGACCACATAGCCACCTTACCACCTTTTTGTGATACTAAGCCCCTAGAAGCTGTGGACTGTAAAACGTAATAAACATAAATGAATATAACAGCTTCAAAAAAGAACAAAATACCAAACACGGAACATGTCGAACTAAAATCTATTTTTCAGCCAACAAGAACAACAACAACAAAAACAAAAAAACAACCCCCCACAATTTAAACATAAATGCATTGCTTGCAAAACCCAGATAAACGGATTTTTAAGTCATGTATTTATGTTTTAATTGTTTTGTTGTTGTTGGGTTTTGAGCCCGAAACATTCCGTGTTTGGTATTTTGTTCTTTTTTTTTTCTTGAAGCTGTTAAATACTTTTTTTTTAATATGTTAAGGTCAGCAAGAGAATTTTTTTTCAACCGAAACAAAAAACAAAAAGAAAAGAAAGAAATAAGAAAGACAATCTAGATGAAACTAAATCATTTCACAAAGCCCTGGTATTTACGATCTTGAGGTGTGTCTATTGTCTATGGTATTTACTATCTTGATGTGTGTCCACTGCGATGCATTTTTATACCATAGAAATGAAATAGAATCTGTAGTAATTTGTCATTGACGTAAAGATGAAAATATTGCTGCTTGAAGCTCGAAGGAAAAAATAACGATAAGTATTGAATTGTAAGCTTCATTAGACGAAGACAGATAGTGTGGACGTTTCGGGTTTCCCCTTTATCAACAAGATAGGATGAATGAAACTCTACAGACGAATGAGATAATGTGATAGTGGCTTTGTTAAGGTGAATAAACCATTAATAAAGTTTATTCCATGGACGTAAAGAGAGAATTGAAATCTTTTCATTATAATTCATTGAGCTTTATATAGCGCAATATCCACTTAACGTGCTCAAAGCGCTTTACAAGGGGTCCCTGGTCAACAGCAACATTTAACATGTAGGACGCGACATGACGCCTGTTAGGCGATATTACAATTTTTCGGACAAAGACAACGCTGTTAACGGCCAGGTACTCATTTTACACCTGAGTACGGTGAGAGAATGTGAGTAAAGAGTCTTTTCCAAGGACTCAACTATGCGTCGAGCGAGGCTCGAACCCAGGACCTTCCGATCCGAAAGCGAGTGTCATACCACTAGACCACATAGCCGCACTTTAGAGAGACACTCTCACTGCTTCATTAATAGTTTACGTGGTCTTAATGTCACACTATTTGGAACTGTAAATAACATTTTCATAATGGACAGGAATGTCTTGTACATCTTAAAATATTGGATTGGATGGATGGATGGATGTCTTATTTTGAGCACCTAAATCACCCCGGCATAATACCGTTTTGAGGGTAGTAGGTCACACATATCGACAGATTTAAAATGAACTATGAGAGAAAAAAATCCAAAAAGTTTATTTTACTGCTAAAAATATTGCAAAATTTCATTTGCATAATATTATACTGACCTAAAAGCATGTCAAACAGTAATATCAAAAACGCGCTTATTTGTATCTTTATTTGAAGACTGATAGAATTCTTCTTCTCTCCTGAATACGCAACGATTAATGGTTTTAAAAAATTGAAAATTCTGATATGATTTTGCTTCGTGTCATGGCCAGACGACTGTTTCCATTTCTAACTTTCAAGCACATTAATAATCATTGGCCCTCTTATCCATGCTTTCACTACTCCATTAAACGGCAAATAGCTTTGAATTTTATTTTGAAGAAGCAATAATGATTATGCTGATCAAAGGGGCAAGAGTGTGTGCAATAGCTGTTAAGGACATCTTTATCAAATAAAATCGATATTTTCTGATGACAATATCGTCAATTTATGACAGCAATCGAATCAAATAAACCACTTCTCCCATTAATTTATTTCTTTAACATATCACAATTTAGTTTTTAATGCGTTTGCTTCTTGTCACGTCATATCATTGCGACTTTTTATACGTTTGCGAGATACAGTTCATTGCATTTGACAACAATTTCAACATATATTCTTCCCAAAATGTTGCTTGCATAACGATGTAGACAAAGAGAACAATGATTATCGATTTATTATTTGGAAACGTATGAACGAACGTATTTAGGCTAATAAGAACACGTTCTTTAAAGAAACATTTGGAACTGTACAGTCCCGATTCATATCCCTCATTTTAACAAATACAGTTTTATTCGATTTTCTTTGTCATAGCTATCTCCATGTCCATCAATGATACGGATGCTTTCTTTATTTGAAAAAACAACAAAACTTTAATACAAAATAATAATGTTATACGTGACTAATCTCAAGTAGACATTTGACGCAAAACTGGCTATTACATGCCATACCTCTGTGATTGAAAAATCGATTATTGAAACATTACATTATAACTTATTTCTTCAATCATCCACAAAATCCCCCCAGTCGGTTTGTTGACAAGACCCAGTCATTATGGGGTGCCGACAGCTCAGTTGATAGAGCACTCGCTTCACGCACAAAGAGACCAAGATCAATCCCGGGTGAAGGCGAGATTGTTTTTTTTCTTCCTCTCTTCTGATTCTCCTTTCTACCCAGCAGTGATTGGGTAGCTGGGTCTGTTAGATCTGGCGGAAAGTACTTTGGGATAGATTCGCATAATATCCAAAGGGTGGCAAGCAATTGCTGCTATCCTTTTCACGCAATAGAAGCCGGGATAATCTCCGGTTCCAAAGGCCTAATGATATTAATGGCTGCTTACTTGTCTTAAACTCATGGATATTATTATAAACTGACAAAACACCTTTTCATAGTTTGGCCTGGAAACCCTCACGTCGTAATACTTATATCGATCAATCTAAATGACCCACAACTTTTCAAAATTTCTTATACCTGAGAATTGTCCGAAGTCTTTTAATGTATTTTTTTCCGGGTGAAAATGTAGAAAATGCGTTTTTATCAGAGTACAGCAGAATAGATTTTAGCATTTGCAGAACAAAAATTTGAACAATAAGAATTAACCCCGTCCTACGTATGTCATGTACTGCCGTGCTGCCAACTCTCCTGGTGTATTTTTGGTACTTTTCGAAGATGGAAACACACACTCAGCCACTCAATCGAAAGGAAAATTGGCATGTGCATAGTTTTTTTTCAACTGCTATTTGCATTCCAAATTGAAAAAAAAACAACAAAAAAACCTGTAGCTTTAATATTATGTATAATATGATTCGTCTCAGAAAAATTTTATAACGAAAGGGTATAAGTAGCCACAGCCAACTGCCGATAAAGTCAGGTTTTGCTGATGAGTTAGTTAAAAAGAAATCACCAATCAAATTATTTAATTATATCAGATAATTACCTGCCGATCAATATATTGAGCACATCCACATGCGACTGTTGCCTGATCATTGTATCCAGCACGATGGAGTTGAGAAGGACAATGAAAAATCCCAGAATGAACATACAAACACCGACAACGATATCCACAAGGGTGACGCCATAATCATTGAGGGCCCAGTACACCACGTTATCGAAAGACTGGGCTGAAGCCGATGATGATGACGATGAAGATGATGAGGATGACGATGTCATGGTCATGTGCAAGCAGCTTCAAAGGGACGTGCTGTGATGGTCACAGCGATTTCAAATCACCTTTCTCATGATGTAAAGGTTTATTTTGGATATTCTGAAATATAAAAGAAATCAACACAATTCTTATCATTTTCAAGAGATAGGTAATTATTGTAAGTGAGACCCCCCCCCCCCCCCCCCCCCCCCCCCCCCCCCCCAAATAAAAATAAATAAAAACAACAACAAAAATATCCCCAAAAAACCACCTTGAGCGGTTGATGCTCCGTCACGCAAAAAACACATGAAAGCATTCGAGCTACCCAAGGCTCAATAAAACTGTCCTCTAAGAAAACACGTGTATTATTTTGACCAGAAAACGTTAACGTTGAATCGAATCACCCACAACTTGGTACTTACTTAACCGAACCATCAAGAGGTTGACATTCAAGCAAGTGGCGTGTTATTGTTTCATTGGGTGTTGACATACGGGGCAGGAAGGGGACGTGTCTTTTGTAATTTTGCTTAGAAGTCTCGCATTGAGACTTCAATCTCACCTATTCTTCCCAGGGACTTTCATCAATAGCAGATGGGTTTTTTTCTTAAATAAAACGTGCCTTCTGGTATTTTTTTATATTCTTGTTTGCTTGCTTTTAACGGTTTTTTTAACAGCGCTTGCGACACATTTAGGTCATTTCAGCGCCAGTAAAAAAGTAGAAAATGGGATGGTCAAAAAATTATAGATTTACGATTGAAAGCGTGCAATAAAAAGTAAAATAAAGGCTCAAATAGGGTTCCAATAGTGAACAGATGAAGATTCAAAGGGCATAATATCAGTGTACTTAGTTTAACATTACATTAAAGTATAAGCGGAGTTCCAACCAAGACATATACACTCAAATGTTTACAAACTATTATGCATTCGAATTTAAAAAAATATTACAATACATAATAGAGAGATGATTCTTAAGGGAAAAATATCTCCCAAAACTATATCTAGCTAGAAATGGACTCTTTTATTTTTATAGGTCATCTGAAAGTTTGCGAAATGTCTCAAAATTGGTAATGAACCATTATCTTCTCACTAAATGCATAAAAACTGCACGCATTTTGAATTCTTCTAACTTTTAAACAGAAAATAGAAGTTAAACACATTCTTGCAAAGGAAAAGGGAGGTAGAGTTCATTTACACGTGAGTACAGGAATATAATATGGCAATTTAACACAAATCTTTTTTTTCTTGAATATATTATTTGACCTGAAAGAATTTACTGAAATCTTACTCTTATTAATTAATAAATAAATAAATTATTTATTCATCTATTTATTCATTATTTATTTATTCGAATTTTAACTGCTTATCATTTTATGGGGCCATACACATAGAATAGTATATTAGATTAATCTCTTTGTTTAAAAAATGAAATAATTGCAACATGTCCTCTTTCAGTGAAGTGACGGATTGACGTAAAATTCTTGAACACTTCTTTGAAATTGTAATGTTTACCTTGACACAACATCATTTCCGACAAGTTTGATTCCTAATAATTGATGGTCACAGAACCTATGAAATACTTCTAAGGAGTTGAAGCTTTGTCTCAGTTTGTTATTCGACTTGTCATTGAAGCAATGTGAATAGATTCATATTCGTAAGAGAAGAATTCATGAGTTTGATTATCCCATGAGAGTTACAATTTGATTGCCCTGGGCAGAACAAACATAATTTCATTTTGATAATGACGAAAGGAGGAGCTGTCATTTGTAATTGTTTGTATATTGGCATTTCCATCAAGAGTATGTCCTGAATCTACTGATTGTGTGATGGATGCACATGACTATGTGTCTGTGTGTGAGAGTGAGAGTGTGAGAGAGAGTGTGTGTGTGTGTGTGTGTGTGTGTGCGTGTGTGTGTGTGTGCGTGTGAGAGAGAGAACGGATGTGCGAGAAAGAGAGAGAAGAGAGAAATAAAGAAAGATACATCGATAGATATATAGATCGATGGATATATATATATATATATATATATATATATATTATATATATATATATATATATATATATATATATATATATAGAGAGAGAGAGAGAGAGAGAGAGAGAGAGAGAGAGAGAGAGAGATGGTTGTGCGATGTGTGTTTGAATTCATTTTTAAAAAGTATCCTATCCACTATATTCACTTCCCATGACCTTTTGTTTCCATCTGTATCAATGTGTGCTTGTCAACAAATTAATGTGCGCGTCGAAAATATCTAATGTTTTGTTTTGGCGTTCGTTTATCCAATCGGAGCATATTTTGAGAGAAAACTACAAATTTATTATGCGTCCAAAGAAAATGTAAATCAATATAATTTAATTGTAGGCCCCCTGTGTAGAAGATGAAATAGTAAGATTATGATCTTGTATCCGACGCAATAAAAAGATTTTTAATATCGAAGACCAACTTGATGTTATAATATATCTTTTATAAGCATTTAGACACGTAGAAAATTTGTTCTGACTTAGGGTCAGATTTAAAGATTTTATAAAAAAGATTGTCATCATAAGTAATAGTTCAACTCCCCGGGGCCCAACAGTCGGTGTTTGGTAATATAACTTAAACCTTGGGGTGTTTATATAGTTGAATGCCTTTGGCAGATTTACTGATAACTGGACTAGATTTCCTTTTACGAGTAAAAGCTTCAATAAAAGGTATTCGATCCAATCCCAAGAATCAACAAAGCGAGTTTTGAGATCAAACCTCAACCAGCAATAAAGGAGAACAAACTAAACGTGATGTACTTATTTATCCTCTTCGTTCTTTGTTGGAACATAAGGCACCAACAAAGTCCCTCCAGGCATCTCTGTCCTGGGCCAGCCAGCTCAGCTTTTTCCATGTCTTCCCAGCCTCTTTAGTGATTTAGGTATGGTTTATACAATACACACACATAATTCAAAAATGGCTCCCAATTTGAAATTGGGCATCGTTTCAATTTTTTCTTCCATCGAAGAGCCTGTCGCTTTAATGGCATGAGTGTTGGTTTTTCCATTGAAGCAATTTTTAAAAAATCATATCTGCACCTGTCGTTTAATCTCAATCCGGCTGCATGACCATATTAAGATAATATGTATTCATTTATGTACCTGTATACCTACCTATCCATCTATTTCTTTATTTATCTCTTTCCTGCTGACAAATTAAATAACATCATTAACTAGCCTACTTGAAATATGTTAAGAAATGATTTAGAATGGGCGTTGTCTGCCTGATCACCGATATTCTCTTCATTTGTTTTATAGTCCCCCCCCCCTCTCTCTCTCTCTCTCTCTCTCTCTCTCTCTCTCTCTCTCTCTCTCTTTCTCTCTCTCTCTCTCTCTCTCTCTCTCTCTCTCTAAAAACATAGAAAATTGAAAATTAAATTCTTTGGCCAAGTTAATGCAATCGATTAAACAAATTGTATGTGTTGTTCTTGTTTTTATTTTTAATTAATGTAAAATCATTTTGTCTTTAATTTTTTATTGCTTCCTGAACAAGAGAAGCGACTATTCATTAGTTGCCAAGAAAGTAAACGTATTGAAAAGTTTTCTTTTCCTCTGGGAGGACAGGATATCAATTAACCACTATTTAATGATACATCCTATTCTGTGCGCGACCGAAAGTTCAGAAAAAATGTTAATGTTAAAAAAAAATTGACGTATTTACAAATGTATACCATTAATGCATACAGAGTGAGTTGTTTTCAAAAAAACATTTTTAAAATTGAATAAAATTATATTGATTATATATTTTCATTGGCAAACACAAGTTTTATATATTTTTTGTTTGTTTTATTTTTTGGTGATAATTATGTAGTATTCCTGATTGCTATACCAACATCTGTAAACAAGGTATAGTTTATTAAATTTTACTGATATTATGAATATAAAATTTGTGATTTTGACGAAATTGATTTTTAAAAATTTATCCTTAAGGGCTATCTTTCTTTCGCATCAATCAAGAAAAAAAGGCTAATGTGAGCAATAAGGTTAAAGATTCTTGCACTAAAAAAAAGATTAGAAAATGATAATAGCACAATACCGTTTTACCTATTTACCTAGTCATCTCACTACTCCCCCCCCCCCCCCACACACATATCCCCTTCCTTTAAAGATGGTAATTTGTAGATCAATATCAAAATAATTGAAATGAATTGCTTCGTTCGACTTTATTTGTACATTGCATTCGTAACACCTTTATCAATGCTGGAGAGGAATTATCTCAATTTAACCAGTTAACTGCCATACCTGGAAAGACGCGTATTAAAAAATGTGGCCAGAAAACTCATCCTTCTAATATTATTATGAGGTCATTTGAATCGATAGATATTTGAAGGACGAATTTTCTGGCTAATTTTTTAATTACGAGTTTGATTTTTTTTTCTCCAGAGAACGACAATTAACTGGTTCAACAAAGGGGTGAGCATACTTGGCGTGGACAAATCAAAGACATTAGGGTCCAGGGAATTGATCAGGCAATAGAAATATAACACAAATTAATTAGACCTACGTTAGTTTGCTGAAAGGAGAGCTTGACAATACAAAATAACACATCAAATTAGAAGCAATTCAATTATGTTTATACACCAGAATGTTGTGATCCAGCATGTGATCTGTTTACACAATATCTACCAAAATCGATTTTACATATTTATTATATTAAAGAGGTTTAAGTAATTAGAGATAGTTTGCCCATCTTTTGTGTTGTTTGTACTTATGTGGTTATCATGCTTCTAATTTGTTCCAGGTTTTAGAAAATGCTGTATTTTTCCACAAAAAATAAAGTGAATTCTATGTACATAGGAAGGAATTATGAATGTTGAAGGTTACATTAAGAAAAAAAATGTGTGAAATTGATGATTTTCGGTTTAATCCAATACAGTCGAAACTCCTTAATTTGAACAGTGCAATGAGACCGGAAACGTTCCAATTAAGTCAATTGGGATGCTCTTGAAGGCTACGGTGTGAATGAAGCGTGGGTGTTTTTTAAAAACAAACTAAAATGTAAAGAATCTAAACATATTTCATTAAGAAATAATAAAAATGTTAGATCTAATAAACCGTAGTGGTTGACAAAAAAAACGTTAAACGTACAATCAATAAGAAACATAAATTATACAAAATATTCAAAAAGTATCCTACAACAAATAATGTTCATAATTATGTCAAGGTTAGAAATAACACCAAATACACGGTTCAAAATGCTGTGAAAAAGTATGAATGTACATTAGCACACGAATGTAAGAATAGTCCGAAAGGCTTTTGGAGATATGTCAACAGAAAGTTGAAAAGGAGACCAGGTGTTAGTGTCTTACTGAAAGATGATGGTGCCAAGGTTACTTCGGATATAGATAAAGCTAATGTTTTAAATGATTATTTTTCATCTGTGTTGATTCAAGAAGATACTACAAATATACAAACTTTCAATGTTACAAATCAATTAAACGTTCCTGATTTTTATATTACACAAGAAGACAAATTGTTGAATTTCGATGTGACTAAAAGCATGGGACCCGATTCCCTTCATCCGCGTTTACTGAGGGAAGTGGCCTTTGAAATATCACCGCCGCTATCAACAATATATAATAAGTCTCTTGAATCTGGAACCTTACCCATTTCATGGAAACAAGCCAATGTTACTGCCATTCATAAAAGGGCAGCAAATTGGATACTGCAAACTTTTGACCCATCAGCTTAACATGCATACTCTGTAAGGTTATGGAGTCTATCTTAAGAGACCGAATAATGGACTTTCTTGAAAGTCATACGATGCTAAACGATAACCTGCACGGTTTTAGACCAAAAAGATCATGCATTACTCAACTTTTATAAGTGATGGAGGATTTTACCAAGTTAATTGATCGTGATCAATGCATTGATATTGTTTATCTTGATTTCCGCAAGGCTTTTGATTCTGTACCACATGAGAGATTATTCATTAAACTAAAAGCATATGGATTGAAAGGGAATATCTTTAACTGGATTACAGACTTTCTTAATAATCGAATACAAAGAGTCATTGTCAATGGGGTGGGGTCGGATTTTAAGAATGTAATTAGCGGTGTACCCCAATGAAGCGTATTGGGACCACTTTTATTTCTTTTATATATAAATAATTTACCATGTGACATAAATTCAGCCTGTAAACTGTTTGCAGACGATACGAAGATCTATAGTACAGCTGAACATCATACATAACATTCTACAAAATAATATAATTTCACTTTTCAAATGGTCTACAGCATGGCATTTGGATTTTAATGTTTCGAAATGTAAAGTATTTACATATAGGAAAAAGATAATCCATGTTATAATTATTTTACCGATACTTCTATGTCAAATCTACTTTCCGTTGTGCCTTATGAAAAGGATGTGGGAGTTACTTTGATTCATTTTTGAATTTTGATGTACATATTGATAATTGCGTAAGCCGTGCAAACAGAATGATGGGAATAATATATAGAACCTTTATAAGTCTTGATAAAACCATATTTTTGTATTTGTATAAATCGGTCGTTCGACCAATTCTAGAATACGGAAATTGCATCTGGAGCCCATTATATAAAAGATAATCTATTAGTATTGAAAGTGTACAGAGGAGAGCTACCAAAAAGATTCATGCCATACAGTATTTATCTTATAAGGAAAGGTTAGAATTTCTTGACTTACCAAGTTTGAAATATAGAAGAATTCGTGGGGATTTAATTCAGGTTTATAGATTGGTACACGGTCTGGATAGGATAGAGTTTTCTGATATTTTTTTCATATTCTAATGTTACTTTTAATAGAGGGGACAAGTTTAAGATGTTTGTCACTAGATGCAAAACAAACATAAGACAAAACTGGTTCGGTATTCATATTGTCCAGAAATGGAACAATTTGGAATTTGAAACAAAGAATGCAAAATCTATGGATTATTTCAAGGTGTTAGTTGACAGAGAAGTATATGATGGGAGATTTATATATGACGAATAATACTTGTTTGCACTGCTGTTGACATGACTTTCAATCTTGTATGTAAATATTATGCATTGTTACCTTATTATGGTTATCTTCTATATTATGTATAGATGTATATGTGTGTGTGTGCGTTTGTGTGTGTGTGTGTGTGCGTGTGTGTGTGTGTGTCTTTGCATGTCACGGTTAAAGATGTACGTTTGTCCATCACACATACATGCGTAAATTTAAGTTGATATACTATCTTTACCACGTGTATCATTATTGTAATCTTTCAATCAATATATTTCTAGCATTACAATTAATATTAAGGGCATTCACGGGATTTTATCCCTAGCCCTATGCCATATGTTATGTTAAGTGGTTTTCCAAATTATTTATTTTTGGATACCTTCGTAACTGGAAAATATATCAAGAAACATACGTGTAGTCCTTATTGTAGCCTCTGTGGCAATGCAGTAATTGTAGCATTGTACACTTCTTCTTCTTCTTGTGGAAACCTCCAATATTGTCGAGGATCACTCCACAGTTTTAAGGGTTTTACATTGTAAACTCGTTAAAACTCTGCACTGATACTAATAAAAAGTATATAGATTATTTTTTTTATACACAAGTGATACAGATCTTTATTTCTGTTGCCTGACTTAAATTTTGCCCATAGCGTATCGCCATGATGACGGATCTAAAAAGAATGAGTGACCATCAAATAACCCCTCAGATTATACAGAATTAATATCATTACACTCTTACTACTTATCCATCAAATATAAAACAAAGACACACGAAATTTGTTTACCATGGTTTACAGCAAATTACACAATGTCATCCAATGCGGCATGCTTGGCAAGGACTCATTTGCATCAAAATACGTGCTCTTCTTGATTGACCGTTGCTCTCTAAGAGGTTTAATTGGTAAAGTCATGCAAATAAGACCAAAAGGAATTAATTGTAAATGACTTAAACTCAATGGCGATGGTAATTATAAACCGTCACAATAAAATCGTTACTTTAAAAAAAAATTGGTGTTAATAATGACTAAAAAAAGGTTCATTAACCTCACTGATCATTCCATTTAATCAGATGTTCCATCTGAGACGCGTTCCAATTAACTGGCTGTTCGAATTGAGCGGCGTTCCTATTACCGGCCTTGACTTTGTTGGGACAACTGACATAAACAATATTTTCGAAACAGGATGAAAACAAAGTTAGTCCTGAAAAGAGAAATAAAAAGCACATGTAAATGCACACGCACACCCTTTAAATGCTGATATTCTATCAATGACAAGTATTCCAAAATCACCACCACACGATCAACTCTTATTATGGCGTTCGTTCACATCAATCGGTCAATTCTCACGTTTTTGTATGATTCAGCGTATATATATATATGACAAATATTGAGAGAGAGAAGGGGGGGGGGGGGGGGAGAGAGAAGAGGGGGGGGGGGGGGGGGGGGAGAGTCAGACAGGCAGACTGAAAAAAAGAAAGAAGGATAGAGATAGATCGATAGATAGATAGACAGATAGATAGATAGATAGACAGATAGATAGATAGATAGATAGATAGATAGATAGATAGAGAGAGAACGAGAGAGAGAGAGAGAGAGAGAGAGAGAGAGAGAGAGAGAAAGAGAAAGAGAGAGAATGGTTTTTGCTTATAATCATTATATCTATGTATCCTGGTGAAATGACCATATTCTCCAAGGCGAAATCTTTGATTACTGATCCAAGAGACTCTCACGGATATAAATGCCAGCAGTTGATAACGAATAATGAAAATACCGACATTGTCAAATTGAGATAGCAGGATCTAATGAATTAGAACGCAGCCTTGGCAATGCTTACAAAGCTCATAATAATGTTTTTTAATGACTGAAAAGTCTAACAGACCGGAGCGTCTTGATATCGTCGCCCACGGTCTCGATAGTATTCGCTTGGCTAAGAAGCTCCCAACATTGCCATCCGGAAGTATAAAGGACAAACACACAAAACTCTGTGTAACCATGAACTGTTATAGTCTGGATAATACTGTTATGTGAGAAATACTCATAAACATGGATGGAAAATAACAATAACAAAGACCTGAGTGACGTCATCTTCGTTCTATCTATAGATAGTATGCAGATGACGTCACTCAGGCCTTTGTTATTGTTTTTGCCATCCGCGTTTGTGAGTTGTTCTCACTAAACTGTATTAACCAGACTATAAAAGTTCATGGTTACACAGAGTTTGTGTGTTGGTCCGTTATACTTCCGGATGGCAATGTTGTGAACTCCTTGGCCAAGCGCATTCTATCTATAAACGTTCAAGGTTACACATAGTTTTGTGTGTCGGTCCGTTATACATCCGGATGGCCATGTTGTGCGATTCTTAGCCAAGTGCATACTACCTATAGAACAATATCCACTAAACGTGCTGAAAGCGTTTTAAAAGAGGTTACCGGTCAACAGCAACACCTAACTTGTAGGACGAGACATGTCACATGTTAGGCGATTAATTTTTTTTTTTTATCGGACGGAGACAACGCTGTTAACGGTCCCTACTCATTTTAGACCTGAGTACGGTGAGAGAATGTGAGTAAAGAGTCTTTTCCAGGGACTCAACTATGCGCCACTCCGAGCGAGACATGAACACTGTACCTTCCAGTCCGAAGGTGAGTGTCTTACCAACAGACCATGTACCGCATCAAGCTTAAATATAGGGTCGGATCGTAGCCATCGTAAAGTTATAGCCTGACACTGATAAAAAAATGACGTCAAAATGCCAGTCTTTTGCCACAAAAGAAAACAAATCGTGAGTTGTATTCAATAGTTCAACCAATGAAATAACTTGTTTCCTTGAGCTCTACTAACGACAACTCTCACTAGACGCTAAACAAACCTAAAAAATGACGTCAAACTGCCAGTCCTAGAGGGTTCCAGTATCAGGCTATAGATAGTTCGAAGATGACGTCACTCAGGTCTTTGTTATTGTTTTTTGCCATCCGCGTTTATGAGTAATGCTCACTGAACTGTAGTAACCCGACTATAAACGTTCATGGATACACACAGTTTTGTGTGTTGGTCCGTTATACTTCCGGATGGCAATGTTATGAGCTTCTTAGCCAAGCGCATACTATCTATATGTTAACGATGGCTACAGTCGGATTCTCCAGCACCAAAAGACAATCACCTACGAGTGGGTCTCGAAAATATTATCTTGGCCCATTAAGTCTGGATGTTGTGCATGAATCAAATGGCCCACCATGGGACAAAAAGCATTTATTACAGAATCAACAAATGAAAGAAAAGAATGGATCAAAGCGAGCAGCGAGTTGTAAAAGCCATTGCAATAAATAGTTATCAGCAGGAATTTAACACCAAACATCATTAACCAATTAACTGCCGTAATCTGGAAAGACACTTATTATAAAATTTGGCCAGTAAACACGTCCTTCACAATATTGATCGATTTAAATAACCCTCGTCTTGGCAAAAACGTTCAACCCTGGAACTTTGCGAAGTCCCAGGTTTAAGAACTTTTGCCAGGATGAGGGTCACTTAAACCGATCGATATTTGAAGGACAAGTTTTCTGGCCAAATTTTTAAATACGTGTCTTTCCAGATTACGGCAATTAACTGGTTAAATCAGGATGGGCAAGTCATGTTTTATATCATTATAGCGGGGTCAACGCCATCACGGAGGCGATATAAAAACGAATATAATATAGTATAATGAAAGTTGACATGAATTATTTACATCTCAGAA
>NC_088361.1:62483560-62516060 GCF_034508935.2 Berghia stephanieae | reverse complement strand
TAAACGGGGACAAACTCCAGGTCTATGGGCTCTATGGCACTGATAGAGTACTATTTTGTTCATTTACGGTAATTGGGATCTTCCAGATGGGGAAATTCCTTTGCAATATATAAGTGTTAATTGAAAGGGGAGGGGGGGGGGGGGTGAGGTTCTGATAGCTCAGTTGGTAGAGCACTCACTTCACGCAAAGAGACCATGTTCGATCCCGAACGAAGTCGACATCTTATCCGATCCCGCCCCTCTTCCCACCTAGCAGTGATTTTAGTTAGTTTTGTGTGTGAGATATGACAGAAAGTATTTTGTAAAAAGGGTAGCATGTAATTGCTAGTATCTGTTTAGCGCTTTTAAAGCGGTACAAATTCCAACTCCATGGGTTCTATGGCTCTCAATGAGTACTCGTGTGTCCATCTATGGTAATTAATTGGGGTATGTTTCGCATTTGGGGAAAAATTCGCAAGATATATGTATCATATTGAAAGGGTAGCAAGCATGTGTCGTTGTCTGGTTAAAATTTCGTTAAAATGTTCATCAATCAATCTGTTGGAAGACGTTTATGTTAGTTTGTGTAAAACGACGTGGTCTACTTTTTTGCAATTATGTTCTTGTTGGAGTAAAACAATGTTCATAAAAAGGCAGAAAAGAGACTCTGCCTTGTAGTTCAACATTTATAGCTGTTTTTGAATTAGTTTTTCGACATGAGCTTTTCTGGTAAAATTTTAGGAAAAAATCCTGAGTTATTAACCATGTTTAAACCTTACATTATTTTAAACGAAAAGCTCATGGCCTATTAGAAAGACGCAGCGGGAGAAATTAACATATTAAAAATTATATTTATCAAAACTTACGATGTCATTGTTCAATCAATAAAAAGTCCTTAGAATGTTTTGAAAAATCTCTTAAATGTTCACATCAATAGAATAGAATCAATGTACACTGGTGCCGGAGTTGAGTTACTAGTGAAAGCAAACATTTTCAAACGGCAACGTGGCACGTAAACACATTCTATTTCATTTATTGGAGACAAGCGGGTATTCAGTGATCCAGTTGACAAAACAAGAATTTGTCGCGCGGTTCTTCAATCGGCAAATCTGTTTTGCTGGGTTGGTTGCACTTGATGACTGTTGTTACATACCTTAATGATAATATTATAATGATCTAGTCGAGTATACGAAAACATCGATTACTTAAAGGACTATTTTAACCAGTTATCTCCCGTACTATGGTTTTCCATAGTATGGCAGTTAATTGGTTTTTTTTTTAAAAAAAAACAATTTTTACTCGTATTTAAATATTTGTCCAGAGAACCTGTCCTTCACGAAGTCCCAGGTTTGAGGAGTTTTGAAAAGTTGAGGGTCATTTAAATCATCGATATTTGAAGGACGAGTTTTCTGTCCAAATATTAAAATACGAGTTGTTCTTGAGTATGGCTGTGAACTGGTTAATCGACACGCGTATAAAAGGATTCTATGATTTGCTTGGAATATCTGAGGTCAGATCCTCAGTCAAGGAAAACTCATGTTTAAAAATTATAAATTAATTAATAATGAATAAATTATATATTATTAATATTATTATATTAAATATTAATGAATAAATAAATTATAAATTTTATAATTCTTTTGCTTTTTCTCTATGCTTTATATGTCGCTGTATCATCAACAGATTATCAGACTTTTGTCTATGACGTCAAAAAATTCAAATCATTATATATATTTTTGTTGCGCTCATGCAAAATCAATGACAATATCTAATAAATTTCAACTGACCCCGATAGTGGCATTCATTCTCATTGTAGACAAAGTAATGAGTCTGATAATGATAATCATAACGATGGTGATGATGATGATAGTGATGATAGTAATAATGGTGATACAATATACAGTAGAATCACTTTAAACCGAAATTTTGGGGACCTTCTAAACCATTTCGGTTTAAAGACATTTTGGTTTAAAGCAAGTTCCTGTTTTGCAATGTTTTTCAAGGGTAGTAACTATTTAAGGAATTTGCTCATTTAATTTGTCATTTAATGGTATCATGGGTTTTCCGTTAAATGGAGTTGTTGAATAAATGCCGTCTTCGTAACCATTAAATTATTATTTTTTTTTGTGTGTGTGTTTTAAAAATATTTTTGGGGGTTTTCGTTTTCAATTCAAAATTGTTGAAAGAGTTGAGTTCGGGATGCCGTGTTTTTTCCATATCTCCGTCTTGATCAACTTTTTTTTCATCGACTTCAAATAGTATTTTAATTCTAAACTCCAACGTGTAAGCACAGTGCTTTCTCTTAGACATCTTTTAGTAAAATGTAAAGCTAAAATAAGATCGAAAGTTCTTGTGCGATAATTGATAATGAATTACGCGCAGCTACTCAGAGGTGGAGTGAAATGGAAATGAAAAGGCGTGTCAATGCTAAGCTGTCTGCTAGGCATCTCTCTTTTGTTGAAAAGCCATTAGGTTCAAAGGCCTAATTACATAGACCCCCCCCCCTAACACACACACACACACACACATTTAAACAAAGTGGAAATGAAATGGCATGTCAATGGTAAGTTGTCTACCCCCCCACCCCCCCCTTCCTTTTTCTCGTGTTGAAAATCCAGTCTGTTCCAAAGCATCAACACACGAGCGAGAACATCTCGCTTGCGTGATTCTACACCCCAACTGTTACTACCCTTCTTTCCTCATTTTTCGCCTGCCAGTCACCCGCTGTCTTCCTTTTCCAGTCTGTGCGATTGTGGTGTTGGCCAAGCCCAAGTGCAGTGTTTGAAGTGTTTGCCTAACCCCCCCACCCACCCACCACCCTCATCTTATACTTACGCTCTTTGTTTAATATCGTCGGGCATTATTACGTGTGGCCACTAGTGCCGCGCTGAAGACCGGTCTAGACCGCGGTCCGACGGTCTTTTAGCTGTGAACCGAAGACCGGTCCCATAGGAGAAGATCGGCGGCGGTCCTCACTTCTTATCACCTTTCAACTAGTGCGGGGCGGTCCTTGCAAGGACCACGGTCCTACGGTCTCGCGCCATAGCCTACTACTTCCCCAGCGCAGGGTTGCCAGATTATTTTTCAACAAAATGCCAGGGGAAGACTCAAAAAATGCCAAAACACTCAAAAAGATGCCAAAGTCTGTTGACTCCCACCCCCACTAAGAAAACTACTCACTTTTGATAGACAATTTACTATCATATCCTGGTGGTTTGCGTGTTTTCTTTTCTTTTTCTTTTCTTTTTTTTTTTTTTTTTTTTTTTTTTTTTTTTTTTTTGAATTATACTAAATTTCCTGTTGGGGTAATTATTTACCTACTGACTACTAAGTGGAGTGCTAAACCACTACACCACGGTTGGATTTTAAGAATGAAAAAGAAATGTGAAGATGTTTGTTTTTACGCGTTTAGAAATAATTAAGAAAAGGTGTCATTTGAAGTATAATATACAAGAAAAGAAAATGCCAAATGAAAATGCCAAATGCCAAATGATTTTTCTAATGCCAAACGGTTTTCAAAAATGCCAGATTTTTGGAATCTGGCATTTAAAATGCCAAACTGGCAACCCTGCCCCAGCGATTCGTTGCTTCGGTTGCCTATCTTCCACCAATCACCACCCATCCCACTTAATTAATCGCACCCACCCCCCCCCCCCCCCCCCCCCCCTTTGCCATACACTAAACGACACAGACGACCATACAGGCAGACGACCACCAACCTCCACTCCGTAAACCGCCCTTTCGTGTGTGAGATGGGGGGAACAGGAGGCGCACGCCTTGGACGATTCCATTATACGGGGTAAATTTCAAAATTTACTACACCATAATGATCGCAATGACAATGATCTATGGTGAAGGCATGACCCCTCTTCTCTAATGGGTTATTGTTTGAAATGTATGTGACTACTAAAGATGTGTGTGTTTGTGTGTGTGTGTGTGTGTGTGTGTCGAACCTAGCAAGTAGCAAATCCGATTTTTTGTTTTCTTTTGTCCATCTCTTGTCACCACTCCTTTCTATCGCAGTGTTGTCATTTAAAATAATACAATAATATTAAAATTTCGTTGGTGTTTTTACTAATCAAATAATATGAGTTTCATTAGTTTCTTCCTTCCAAAAAACCGAGTTATAACGTCTGAATTTTAAAAAAGTCCAATAGAATATTTGGGGACCCGATAGCTCAGTTGATAGAGCACTCTCTTTATACGCAAAGGGCCAGAGATCGATCCCGGGTGCAGTCGATTTTTTTCTGAATCCCTGTCTACTCAGCAATGAATGGGTAGCTGAGTTTGTTAGATCTGGCGAAAAGTCACCATCGACCCCTCTTATTACCTCATCCACCCCCTCTTATTATAACTTCACGTCTCTCTCTTACTCTTCAATGCTCGCTGCCCTCTAATGTGTGTGTGTGTGTGGGGGGGGGGGGGGGGTAGGAGTTGCGTGTGTGTATCAACGCCACGAACAACTCGATCAACGCCTTGGGCGATGCCATTATCTCCGTTAATGGGGATAAATTTCAAATTTTATTAAATTATCGAAGTAACAATGAAGTACGGTGAGCAAATAAAGAAGGCATCACCCCTCTTCTCTAATTAGGTTACAATTTGAAATGAGTGTGACTACTCCGTGTGTTTTACTCCTGTAGACCACGGTTTTCATCGTCTTTAACGGTTCAAGAATGAACGATCCCATGGTCTCAAAGGTCAAACCGGTTCGAATTTCCAACAGTCTCTCAGGAATGTTCAATGTCGAAAAGGACCGGTCCTAGGACCGGTCCTTGCGGTCTTCATTTCCCAAGGACCGTAGGACCGTGGTCCTTAAGCTTGCCAAGGTCCGCCCCGCACTAGTGGCCACCTTCCCCAATTTTTGAAGAAAAACAGAGAGAGAATAAAGGAAGGTGGTCTCAAGTTGTTTCGGTTTAAAGAAAGTCCTTCTTAGAGGTATTTCGGTTCATCGTAAGAATTAGTACAAAGATAATGAAGAAACTAGTACAATTTATTAAATTCTTTGCGGTTTAAGGTATTTTTCGGTTTAGCTTCTTTCGGTTTAAAGTAATTTTACTGTAATAATAATAATAATAATAATAATAATAATAATAATAATAATAATAATAATAATAATAATAATAATAATAATAATAATAATAATAATAATAATAATGCGTAATTTCAATAGCGTCCCTTTCCACCAAAAGTGCTCGGAAGCGCTTATACATATATGCACATGCGATCATCTATAATATTCAATAAAGTCAATAAAATCACTCACAGAAAACTGAGAGGAAGTGCTCAAAGAGGCTTTAAAGGAGACAGAGAATCATGGTGTCTGGCGTCTGCTGAAAGAGCGTTCCACACATAGGGAGCAGAATGTGCGAAAGCACGTCGCGAAAAATTCCGTTGGTCCGTTATATTTCCGGATGGTAATGTTGTGAGTTTCTTAGCCAAGCGCACATTATCTATAGAGTAACAACACACACAACAATGTGTAACCTTTAACGTTTATAGTCTGATTGATAGACTTTAGTGAGAACTACTCATTACAAAAATGGCTGGTAAAAAAACAAAAGCTTTAAGCTGAGTGACGTCAATTTCGTTCTATCTAATTGGACGTCAACGATGCCATGACTCGTGTAGTACATTTTAACAGGTGATGTTGGCTTGGAAATTGTAAAGCGATTAGAGCACATTTGAGTCAAATTGTCTCAAAACAGTATTCAGTAACAACCAAAAATGTATATCACAGCTTCAAAAAGACCAAAAATACCAATTTTGAATTTTGTTATTGTTTCCAGCTGTTATATTATTTTTGAAGCGGTTATAGACAAATCGAGGGTGACGTCACTCAGGTCGTTGTTATTGTTTGTTGCCATTCATGTTTATAGATAGTATGAAGCTGACGTCACTCAGGTCTTTGTTATTGCTTGAGAACTACTCATAAAGTTGGCTGGCTAAAAACAATAATAAAGATCCGAGTGACGTCAACTTCGTTCTATGCGTTTAGATAAAATACTCACAACATTCGCCAACCGGATATAACGTGCCGACATACAAAACAATGTAACCTTAAACGTCCACTGTTTGATTGATAAAATTTTGTGAGAACTAGTAATTGGATTCAATAGTTTGATGTCACGTCGCCCAGCAACGGCGACCATTGCGGTTCTAAACAAAGAAAATCGGCACTTTTTAGTCTTCGTGCTGGCTAGAACTTTTCATATGTCTTGTGATCAGAATATATAAAAGTCAAAACATGATCAGATTTATAATGGTTTTTTTTTTTTTCCTCTGGATACACTTTTATGCTCGTCGGAGAAATATTTCATAAGGGCGTCCGCCATTGTTCCGATAGTTTAGAGCCAGTTACTAAGTTACCATGCGTCATTACGAGGGAAGTGACGTTATGACTGTTGAAGCGTATTAAAATGGCTGTGTAAGAACAATACCAAAGAGCTGAGTGATGTCAATTTCATTCTATCTATTAGATTTATGGCAATAGGTTTTTTTTTAAAATCGCAAATGACTATCACATTGAAAGAACTCGTCAAGCAAATTGTCAATGGGTTATTGAATAATTTAGTTGTAAAACAAATTAGTGAAAAGATCGATAACATTTTAATAAACATAGATAGAATGCAAATAGCGTTAGCGGTTTGTCCTCGTTGTTGGACAATGGGACAAGTTATAAACTCTCTTAAAATTTAATATCTCAAACACAGTGATAAAAGCTACAATAAGCATGTACTGGTATCCTTGATTCATTGGGCTTCACTGGTATTTACCCTATCACGTTCTATAAATATTTAATACATACACGTACAAACAAACAAACACACACACATACACACACAAACACATGTACACGACATGCACTAAGCATCCATCCAGACAAATGAGAGAAAGAGAGAGGGGGCGGGGGGGGGGGGGGAGTAGAGAGATCGAGAAAGATGGAAAGAAAGAGATAGAGAGAGAGAGAGAGCGAGAGAGAGAGAGAGAGAAGAGAGAGAGAGAGAGAGAGAGAGAGAGAGAGAGAGAGAGAGAGAGAGAGAGAGAGAGAGAGAGAGAGAGAGAGAGAGAGAGAGAGAGAGATTCATCAAGCACATCAATATTTAGATAAAATGTTGGCCTAGTTTTGAAACTTTAATGGCATTGATTTTACTTCGTATGTCTGAAGGAGGGGGGATGGGGGCTTGGGGGTTCTAGTAGTTTGAGTGGATATTTTAAACTGACTAGAATAATTTTAATTAAAGGATTTAAAATAATGATTTAATTCATATATTTTAATAGCTCCTGCCAGTGTAAATTTGTTTCCAACTTCTGTCACCAAAGCGATTTGAAAACAGTTTACTATAAATAATAGATTATTGATGATTGTTTTAGCCATGTTTACCAGTAGAACTTGATTAAAGTATGTGTGTTGTTTGGCGGTACTTTCGTTATGCCTTTGAAAAAAAGCCACGAGTTTTAATTCAAATAACTCGGTGATTTTATTTAATGTGTAAAGTTTTCAACGTATTAAAGCAATACAATTTATTCAAAACGTTATTTGGTGTTCAACGACGTGTACATATGCTGGTCTAACATCCGAACACAAGTATAGCATAGTTTAACATTGTTGTAATGGACAATAGCTTCTGTCATTAAAAAAAAAAAGATTTCCATTACAACATTGAACCCACAATGAATTGGGTTATCAGACCTGCAAATAAGTATTTGTCGATTTTTAACATCGTAGGTAACTGATGATTTTGAGATGAACAGATTAAACATACATACTTGGTCTTTTAGCACATTCACATAATATGTTCCCAAATTGGTCATAATATGGAACAAATAATGTTCCTCGAACTATCAGTTCTCATAATAATAATAGTCGTAATAATAATAATGATAATAATAATAATAATAATAATAATAATAATAATAATAATAATAATAATAATAATAATAATAATAATAATAATAATAATAATAATAATAATAATAATAGATCTTTATTGTCCATAAATATGGCAATTTGTCATTTAGTTACATTTGTTATAACGTTAAACGATAACTGTAACATTGAACAGATATTTCACTCCTACTTATTTTCTCTCTCTCTCTCTCTCTCTCTCTCTCTCATTCTCTCTCTCTCTCTCTCTCTCTCTCTCTCTCTCTCTCTCTCTCTCTTCCTCTCTGTCTTTCACACGTGCGATATAAACAACATAAACATATTCATTTCGTTTTCAATTTGTTACGATTGTGGCAATTCGACACCAAAAATTATCATCATTATCAATTGGTCAGTTAATCTTACATTAAATAAATTAATCAGTTAATCAGTCAACGAATCAATCCTTGGTTTTTCTGTACCATATGAAATATTCAAAATTTTTATTGCTGATAGAACGAACGTTGATTTATACTTGTTAGTTCTACATTTAATCTGACAAAACCTTCTCCCAGATGGTAAAAGACTAAATTCATGATCTATTGCTTTTCCATGAATTCTTTCTACTCCATCATCTATCATGGCTTGTACTTTTGAGCATGTTGCCGGTGAGCTGTCTCTACGTGTCACGATCCTCTGCGGTGCGCATGAAGTCGTTGCTTTTAAAATCTCTTTTGACAATTCTTAGGTTATTTAAATATGTCAATCTCTGTCTTCCTCCAGCTCTCTTTCCAGGGATCATCAAAGATGTTACCAACTTTCTATTCCGTCTCTTCTCCGCATATGTCCCAGAAACCGTAACTGCCTCTTTCTGATGGTATCTATCAATATTCTTCCTTTTCTCACCTTCGCCTACATTTCCTTGTTCGTCTGTCCTTGATAACCTCAACCTTCTTCTATAAATCTATATATCAAATGCCTCTAACATCCTAGTACATTCTTAGGCAAGCATCCACGTTTCACAACCGTATAAAAGGGTACTTTTAACATATGTTTTCACTACTTTCATTCTGGTCTTCAACTTTATATGAAACACATTTTTTCTATTGCTATTCTTTGTTTTATATTATATTATCCTCTATGTCACGTGCGTCATGGGAAATGATAGTGCCTCCATATTTAAATTTCTTTATTTGACGAGTGAAAGGTGGTATTGTTGTCATTCTTTGAGACTACCTTGCATTCGGTTTTCTTAACATTTAGTTTAAGCCCTTCTCTTCACTTTTGCTTAGCAGTTTATCTAAAATTTTCTGCACGTTTTCAGGCATGTTATTCATATTCTGCCCTCCAACGACGACGCCTTTCATATCTTCAATTTATAAGTTAAAAAGGTCGGTGATAAGACGCAACCTTGTCTTACTCCATTCTCGATGTTAAAGAAGTTCGATGTTTTGTAATCAAGTTTGACACACGCTGCTTGATTCCAGTATAAGGTCTTTACTGTCTACACCGATATATTCTAAGATTTTGAAGAGCGTTTCGTGTCGTACTAAATCAAAAGCTTTGGATGATTAATGAAGCATAAATTATAAAGTGAATTTTGGTTTTCGATGGACCGTTGCATTATTGTTTTCAATGTAAAAATTTGCATTGAAAGAAATGTAGACAAGACCAAAAGAGACTGTTTTAGAAGTAATAGGATAATTGATGAGGTGCCTGTATCTAAGTTGATAGTACAACAGTCAATAAGAAAAGGCAAATAACTGTATGATTACAGATATCTCATACAATAATGCCACATTTTACAATGCTGCTGGGAGCGTTTAGCGATATTATATCTCCAACATCATAAAAATAAGATTAATAATATACGATTCTTTCATCTCTTTGTATTTATTAAATGAGTTATTTTTATCGTGCCCAATAACTCAACGAGCTTGCGAGAACAATTATTCCACTCCTCCCATTGGAAAACCCTATCATTTCTTAGTAAATACGCAATAGTTGAATAATGGTTTGTACACGTTGAATAAAAAGTTTATTTATTTATTGGTGTGATGACTCAATTAACAAAGATTTTGAAAAGTAGCATGAGTCTTAATGTAAATGTCAAACTGTATAAACCACTGGTGTTGTCAACCTTGTTGTACGGATTCGAAGCCTGGACACTTACAATGGATGCACAACGGCGCATAAGGGCGTTTGAAAACAAGTGCTATAGAAAACTGCTACGCTTGTCATATACGAAGCATCGCACAAACGAAGACGTCCTGGAAGAAATAGAAACTCGGGCAGGCCCACAAGAACCTTTTCTAGTGCCTGTGAAGCGCAGAAAACTGTCTTGGTTTGGACACCATACTCGACACGATAGCCTGAGCAGGACAGTCCTACAGGGCACAGTCGAAGGCCAGCGCAGAAGAGTGCGCCAAAGGAAGATGTGGCTGGACAATATAAAAGAATGGACAGAGATGTCGGTTCCGGAGCTGCTACATAGGGCTAGCAACAGGCAGGCATGGAGGAAGATTGTAACTTCTGCTTCACGCAAGTCCCCCCGACGACCATCCGGTCACGGGATTGAGTGAGTGAGTGAGAGTGAGTGAAATAAGGTGTAAAAGAAAGCTGATTGGTAATTAACAATAATCTCTAGGTGTGCATGAATATAAATCCGACGTTTTTCTTTTTGGGTCAAATTTCTATTTAAGGAGATGGAGAAATATACAAATTATGGCGAATCGAAGTACTAAAATCATATAATCGTTCACGAAATATTTAACTTTTCTTACATGGAGGGGTGGAATAAGCGTATTCTTTCATTTCTTTCTATTTATTAAACTCGTTATATTTTGTCGTGCAATAACACATACTCGCTTGAGAGGTTGAATAACCAAGTTCTAAATATCATTAACTTTATACTGACATCAATTGATATTGGTGAGGCCACTCACATTTGACAAGTGTATCAAACTTTTTAAAAACATATTTCATCATAAGCATGCCAAATTATGTTGTAATCCGTCAAACATTTCAGATGCTACCGGAATTAAGTATCAAAGGAAAACTTATCTTTTTCCTTTTGTTGCAAAATATAGACTTTCAAACGGTGTTAGATATCTAAATAATAGAAACCAAGCGAATAAAACGAGCGAGAGATGATTTCTGATATTGACTTGCTTAGTCGTTTAGTATTGAAATATAAACCAAAATCTGGGTGGTGTATTATATAGAAAAATAACGTTAGACGCGTCTACATTTTTATACACTACTGTTTAACTACGTGTAGGGGTCAAGAATTTTATATAACCTAAAGAGCATTTATTAACCCTCTCCTTACCAACTATAGGAAAATCGTCACATTCGTTACGATACAACCAACATTTTTCTTTTTCAAATTTCTTTTGTACATCATAAAATTTAAAGAAAATGAACAGTGTGTTGTAGAGCATGTTTTGCTAAAGAAATTATGTGTCGCAAGAACTTTACTGCTATTATGCTTGAGTGATAAAAAATATATTTTGTATTAGTTGGGTGGGAAGATTTGGGGAAAATCTTGAGAATGGCTGGAAAGGAGAGAGTTAAACCTCAAGCATGTATAGTTACAGTGAAATCTGTCAATCACAGCGGGGATGGTGAACATTTTTGTAAGACAACTTGATATTTCGACTTCGGAAATAACACAAAGAAGGAATTATAAAGAATGTTACTGGGACAATCGTGAAAACACAAAAGCTCAATTTTTTTTAAACAGAACCCGTTCGCACCGACATGCCTGGTTGAATATCGCCATGTTCTTCTCTACTGTTTACAAGTTATCTGCTGTTTTAAACTGAAAAAATATGATCTTTATGGAAATCATTTTGTACTTACTTTGATTTAAGTTCTTTTACTCTCGAAACTGGGCTTCGAAGAGATAGCCCATCTACTTTGCCAGATTCATGCTAAACGGCCAGTAGCTGTAGAAGCACAGCTTTTCAATGTTAGAGCTACCTGCCATTCTATTATAGCAAAGTTCAAAACCGAAGGAACATGTGAGGGATCAATGGCTGACAGGTCAACCCTGAGTAACAACGACCAATGATGATTGAACATTTGCTCGACACACAATCAACCCCTCTCTTATGCTTCTGACATCGCTTTGGAAAACATTTCAAGATGAGAAGAGTTAGCAAGACTTGCAAGTGCTGGACTCGAAGAAGGCTTTCTACGCAACCTCAACTAAATGAGAATAAGACCTTGGTGCTCGAGTGGCCAGCTGTAAACCCAGATTCCAATCATATTGAGCACCTCTGAGATCTCCTCAAAACACCTATAAGGGAACAACAGTGCCAAGCAAGGAATACATCTGCACTTTGGAACATTGTTGAAGCAGAATGTAGTGCATCACAGCAAATGGCAAAACCCCCTCGAAAAGTTCTATGGGGAGCTTTTTCCAAGCAGTGATTGGAGATCGTGTTGACCATAGTGGTACTGATTTTGTTGCGTCAAATTTTTCCTCTTTTGTCGGAGCAGCGCAATCTAACTTGTGTTCATTGGTTTACTGTTACTTTCAGGATTATACATGTTTGTTGAGGAAATTTGGCTTACATATATCAAAGATAATGCTCATTTTTGTGGTATAATTTTCTCCAATTTGTCTCTTAATATTCAGACTGTTCTAGCAATACGGAATATAAATGTATTCTTCCAAATTGAAATGGAATATCTTAAAATAAATATTTTGGATTCATCACCACGCGAGAGGGTAACTCGAACGTAATCCAAAAAATGGTATTTTATACTATCAATACCGTAGACAAATTTATATAATTGAATTAAATCACTTCTTCTTCCTCTACATTTTAATGTTGGAAGGCTGAGACGTTTTAATCTTTCTTCAAAGCATAAATCATGGAGAATGGGTACTCATTTTGCCGCATGTCTTTGGGCATTTTTCAAAACAACAGAGTGTCTTAAAAATAAATGACTCCAAAATAGGTCTAACCACCGATATAGAAAAGATGCTAAACACGTGAGCGTCCTTGGAAGAAGCTTCTTAGTATAACCGCAATTATTTTTGGGGCCTTATTTACAATAAACTGTGTATGACTATCAAAGTTTAAGTTAAAATCACAGATAACACCTATATACCTTTCTGTGACTGTAACTGACAACTTTCCATAATAAATATTTTTTTCAGATTGGTTTTGACCATATACAAAACTTTACAATCTGAGGTATTAAAACGTAGTTACCATTTTTTACTCCATTGAAACAAGGCATTTATATCATTTTGCAATACTTAAGAAAATTTTGTAGAAGAATGCAATTTTGTATCATTGGGAAATAATTTACATTTAGAAGAACCATTATGTGGCAAGTCATAATGTACATTATACAAAGACGTGGATCCAGCACACCACCCGTCTCCAACTATGACTCTCTGTTTACAATAAGTGAGAAAAGATCTCATCCAGTCAATTATGTTGTCAAAATACCAGAATTGTAATTTAATATACAATCTTTCATGAGGTACTGATTTGAACACTTTACAAAAGTCGATGTAAATGATATAAATATTATCTATCAAGTTAGTAAAGTCTTCCATTATCTGTAACAATTGGGTGGTACAATATCTTTTTACCCTTAAACCACGTTGAAAAATCGTTAAGTAAATTATTATCTTCAAGATCGCGCATAATAGAATCTCTCTTTATGGATTCATTCAAAAACTTTGCATAATGCACATGTTAATGGGTCAATAATTAGTCATGTCTTTTTTATCATCCTTTTATGAATTGATGGAATATTAGCCAATTTCCAATTATAAAGAATCCCTGATGTAGCTAAGGGTTGTTTTTTTTAAGTTGTCAAAGGAGGAGTTTTTCATTAGACAATACTTTCAAAGAATGTGGATGAAGACTGTCTCGTCCCATGCTTTTAGAAGTGTCCAATGTCAATAACATTTTCAAAAGTATATCAATATTTATATCATTAATATTTAAATAACTACCACTATTTTTAGCATTCCATGTAGGTATATTGGATACATCTTCATCAACAAACACGCTACAAAGATAATCATTTAAAGCCTCTGCCATTTCGAAAATATTCATTGTGATCTCACATTCTCTTTTCTTAGACTATTGATACGAGCTTTTCCTTTTAATTTACTATTTATATAATTCCAAAATTTTATGAAGCATAAAAATGACTTTGCATTTATAACATTTCTGCAGGAGATAATCCCACTATCTGATTGTTTTTTTTAAAATTCGAAATCTGTTGTTTGTTTTAAAATTTAAAAGCCAATGTCACAAATCAATGACCTTCTTATCACATTTTTGTGTTTTGCCCAATGGGGATAAAAATTCCGTTTGATTTGTGTCTTTATCGGCCTTGGAGAATTTAAAAGTTGAATTCCCATGCACAGAGCATTCATTGAAAACAAATTCACATAACCATTGCGAGATTGGTCTAAATGTAACTAATACTAATAAACAAATCCGATTTGGCTCGACATTTTAGCTAAACACTAATACTATCATGGACACCTGATGAAAAATATGAATGTGATGCATACATAACACTTATATATATATATATATATATATATATATATATATATATATATATATATATATATATATATATATCCATCTCTTTCTTTTTTCCCCGCCGATCTTGCATGTGTTCAATGTGCATGTGTGTGTTTGTGTGTGTGTGTGTGTGTATGTGAGTGTGTGTATGTGTGTGTGTGCGTGTGTGTGTGTGTGTGTGTGGTTTTATAATAGTCTACAAATTGTCTTTTTTAAAAACAGAATCATAAATCAATGTTTATCTCGATAAAACTTATGGCAGCTAACATGGCAAGATATTTGTGCACCGAGTTAAGTGTATATCTTTTACATACTCGCTTATTCTGCGGAGCAAAATTATCATCGCTTTATTTCTAATAATAAAGATTTGTCATTGAACTCATTAAAGAAGATAATAAATGAGAAGTCTGAAATATTTAATTCAAATATTAATATCTTGGTTGGAGAGATTTTTTTGTATTATCAACCGAAGCCAGTATAGATTTTGACGTCATTAAACAGATATCAATGTGTATGATCTCCGAGACCACCCGTTTTTATAATAACATATAACTGGGAGTTTCACTTAGTCAATCCAACAAGATTTATGGTTGACAATAGTTGATTTGTCACCTTAAATCTATTTAAAGTTCAGCAGTTCAGTGGGCTTGATTTATGTAAATAGAAAATAAAATTCACAATTATATACAGCATATACATATATTATATAAATGTGTCTTTGTTGCAGGAGAATATGTAAAAGATATAAAATGGTCGGATGGAAAAAACAACCCTCGTTAACATAGTTAAAGAGAATCTTGGCAAGAACCAAAGGGTACTGTTTACTCCTTTCGAGATAGGTACATGTTTATGACATTTAAAAAATAATTTAAAGGACAATATTCCGGATGTTCATATAAGATTTCAATCAATAATATCACAATCATGTCAATTATGCAATTAACCTTCCGACCCCCCCCCCCCCATCTGTCTATAATTTATCTGCCTATCCATCCATCCATCCAATTTAAAAAGGCGCTAAAAGGCACATGATCGCGATTTTTGGGGGGTATATGAAATAAGCTTACTCATCAAGAGGAAACAGTACGATTTGTCTATATCAAACACTGCTTTTATATTTAAAAAAAACTAGATACAAAAAAATGGCGAATATTTATTTCAAAATTGCAGATGATATTAAAAATGTGGTGGCGGTAGGTAGTGGGCCGCTACTTAGTCTGGTTTTATTTTTCTATTTCTTTAACTTACATACGCTAAAACATTGGAGTGTTTCGAATGTCATTATTTAATCATAGCCTTTACACATCAAACCAATATTCTTTGATCGTCTGTGAAAAACACTGTATCTAATGAATTAACATTCACAGTGTAGTTAAAATAGACTGGAAGTAAAGGGGGGGGGGGGGGGGGGGCACGTAAAATGTGTCCAACCCTACAAGCTCGTGTATTCCCAGTACATAGAATATGTTTACATTATATTTCTCGATTTCAGTCCATTGATCAAAAGTACTCACAGAGGCCAATGTAAATATGACTAGTGAACCATTAAGGCCTATTGATTTTAAGAGTGAGTAAAAATTCGTAATGTTTGTTACTGTTATATCATAAAAGCCTGGAAAAATATCTCTATTGTGTCAATAGTGTCCAGCACAGCATCTCGTAAAATATAATTCAATACCAAGGTACTGAATCCTTGTGAAATACACGTTTTCCATATTCATGAATCTATTTTTGCCTTTAGATGCAGGCATCCATTACCTTAAACTAGCGCATTGTCATGGAAAAGATAACTGTAATGATAACATTGAAGACCGCACTTAAGACATTACAACAAAAACAAATGGATGAATAAATAACGAATTAACATTTAGATATACCTACAATAAGCATTGATTGTGTCACATAGTCTTAACGTGTATCAGTTATTTACGCTTGGGTTTATAAATTATTCTTAGAGCAAGCACGTAAAGAGACACAAATCTCAGTGACATTTATCAGCTTGCCTTATGATTTAGTTCATAAAATCAGATAACATATTATATTATATCGCCAGGCCATGGTACGTGTAACATCAAGATCGATTTAGTTAAGCCCGCATGCCATTATTTAATCAGATCAATCAACAATAAATATTTATTATGATTTTAAACCAAATATAATCTAAAAATAAACCAATTCAGTTGGCTGTGAAATTAAAAACTTAATAAGACAAGTTTAAGGATTGATTATTTGAGTGAATATTATATGATTTAACAGATCGAAATAAATTCAGTAATAATATTATACTCATATAATAGCCGGACAGTAAGAACGTGACCATAACGAAATGATTCTGACAACAAAACTATTAGCTATCTAGATCGTAGTTTGTAAATATCAATAATAATAATAATAATAATAATAATAATAATAATAATGATGATGATGATGATGATGATGATGATGATGATGATGATGATGCTGCTGCTGCTGCTGCTGCTGATGATGATGATGATGATGATGATGATGATGATGATCATAACATCAACATCAACATCTTCGAATCATAACACGGCACGGAATCATTATCATCATTCTTCCGAGACACCATTTTCCCGGCCCAAGGAATAGTGACTACGAATACGAATATTTACTGGGTCCACGACTCCTGATTTTGAAATATTGTAATTGTATACATATTGTGTGACAGTTTTCTAAATAAGAGGAATGAATTAAATATTTTGACAGATATGTCCAAAAATCATAATATGTATTACAGTATTAATGCCTAAACATTACAATGATATTAATATCGAATTGAATCTTTCAATTAAGGGCTACCTACGATTATTTCTTTAATGCGCAACCTCACAGAGGAGTACACTTTAGAAAATCTTGGTGCCCATGAATTTATATTCAATCCAACTGTAGAAGACAGTGGTGCGCATTTGTGTATAATAGTCTGACATTCTTAATGGTATGGGGAATTAGGTCCCAAAAACCCTTGAATTGTGCAAATTATGGTTGAAAGCATGAAAATTACGTATGTTGTAGAACATGAAAAATCATATAATTTATGCTATAGAACCACTCTGAGAGATCAGTATTGGTTGAGATATAAGCTTTTAAAGATTGGTTTAGCGTTGAATCGGATGTTTGCTATCCTTAAACTTTCGATTCACGAACTATCCAAATTGTTTAATCGTCAATATTATTCAATTTTTCTAGTTTTGAAGGACTTCTACCATGCAAAATTCTATAATATGAGATTTTGCTGTATCTGATTTATTGATTTAATCAATTACACGTATACAGACAGACAAACAGACTCGCAGATCACAGCTCGATAAATGCCGACAACCAGTGTTCACATAGACTGTGCTCCTTATCCTATTTTTTTTCTTTTCTAAATACTGTGATAATCATTGTACGTGTTTTATAACCTATTTCGATCAAACTTGATTTAACACAAACTTGATGACAGCAGGAGTTCGGCATACCGATAAAATTGAATTAGAATGCTATAATCATCATCATCATCATCATCATCATCATCATCATCATCATCATCATCATCATCATCATCATCATCATTATCATCATCATCATCATCATCATCATCAATCATTATGATGCAATATTGTGTCAAGCTATTTACGTTACATTATTGGCCGCATAGTGACAATGGGAGCGTGTTTTATTTGTACTAATGTATCCTTCAGTAAGGCACTGCACACAAATTGCCTGCTCATTCAGCTATGATTGAGTGCTTTGCTAAAAGCACCCGCGACTGTATTTGTTTTTGTTCAAAAATACCCTGTACTGATGCCTTGCTTTGTATGAAATAGGTCTCATGTGTTTTGGTTTTAAAGATAGAGATGGTGACACTGATCTTGATTATAACGTTTTAAAAAGGAGACTTTATTGCTTACGTCCAAGTTTTGACATCATTTGTACTTTTTTTTATTTGCACTGAACAAAACTAATTATGCGAAATGGCTACCGGTGCACACCAGTGATCTATTAAATCTAGAGCTCACTAACCCAACACTTTATCGCCAATTTTTCTTAGGCTATTTCACAATTTAAAATCAACTCTAACGTTTAATGAGTATTGATAAAGCTCATGAGCAAGATAATCAAAACTCAAGGGTGCAATGAATGAATCAGTCTTATCATCATCATCATCATCATCATCATCATCATCATCATCATCATCATCATCATCATCATTACCTTTTCATCTTGGGTCAGGGTATCGGCCACAAACAGTTTCCATCCTTCTCTATCCTGAGCTAACTTTTTCAAAATCTCATTCTATTACTTCTCTGTATATCAGCTTCTTTAATTCTTCTCCATGTTCCCCGTGGCCTTCCCCTTGATCTTCTGCCCTGAGGGTCCCAGTCCAATACTTTCTTTGTTATAGTGGAGTCATTCTTTCTAAGGGTATGTCCAGTCCACCTCTTCTTCTTATTTATTCCTCTCCCACTGGTTTCTGTTGTATTCTTTTCCTTACTTCTTCGTTCTAAATTCTATCCATTCATTTTAGTCTGAGTAGCTTACGCATGTACCTATTTACGAAAATCGGTATCCTCCTTATACGAGCCTGCGATCCATTCCAAGTTTCACATCCATACAGTAGGACAGACTTGACGTTTGAGTTGAAAAGTCTTAGCGTTAGTCTAATGGAGATATATTTAGTTCTCCTAACTATGTTCAAAGAGGTAAATGCAGCCTGTGCCTTTCCTATCCGTGCTTTCACCTCTGGTGCTGTGCTTCCATCCTTGTCAATTATACTCCCGAGATAGCAGAAAGTGTATATCTTTGTTCCTGATCTTTTACTTTGATCTGCTCCCTTTGACGCATACCTATCAGGAGTGATACCTATCCTTAAGACTTTTGACTTTGCAGGGTGAATTCTAAACCAGGTGATTCCGAGAGGCTGTTTATAATTGTGGTTTTTGCTTGCATATGGTCATAGGTGTGGGACAGAAGAACCAGATCATCTGCAAAATCCAGATCATCCAACTGTGTCCAGGGGTTCACTGTATCCCAAGTCTTCGCCCTTTGGAGGTTTCCTTCATTAGCCAATCAATGGCAAGGATGAACAGGAGTGGTGAGAGCAAGCATTCCTGCTTGACACCAGTCTTAATTTCAAAGCTGTCAGTAAGCTGATCTTCTTGTACAATCCTGCAACTTGATCCTTCATACATTTCCTTAATGAGGTTTACTAACTTCTCAGGGAGTCCATAATGTCCCAGAATTTTCCACAATGTTGCTCTGTCAATACTGTCGAAAGCCTTCTCGTAATCCAGAAAGTTAAATTATAAAAAGGAGAGTTCCGTTATATAGACTGTTCCACTATGACTCGCAGAGAGGCAATCTGGTCGGTGGTTGAACGATTTTTCCGAAAGCCTGCCTGCTCGTCCTGCATTTTAGCATCTGTTGCATTAATCTCTGCTATCAATGGTGGATCACGACTCCTTCCGCACTAGGACAAAACTGTCCCAGGACAAATTTGTCCTGTCCCACTGGAGAAAACTTCTATTCAAAAGGGGTTCCGCACTAGGACAGGACTGTCCCGGGACACACCTGCGCGAATGCATTATTATTTTTTTTTTTTTTTACAAGATTCAAAAGTTTATTTGTAGGCAATTGCCAATATAACTCATACAAGATATAATATTTCATCAACAAATAAGTAAATAAAATCAATAATAAAGAAAGGGCAACAATGATCGAATAATGAAATAATATAATAATAATAATAATAATAATAATAATAATAATAATAGTAATAATAATAATAATAATAATAATAATAATAATAATAATAATAATAATATCATCAATCATCATCCTAATCATAATAATAATAATAATAATATAATAATAAATAATAATAATAATAATAATAATAATAATGATAACAATAATAATAATAATAATAATAATAATAATAATAATAATAATAATAATAATAATAATAATAAGTAATAATAATAATAGTATTAATAATATTAATAATAATATTAATAATAATATAATAATATTAATAATAATCAATAATAATAATGATAATAATAATATTAATAATAATAATAATAATAATAATAACAATAATAATATAATAATAATAATAATAATAATAATAATAATAATAATAATAATAATAATAATAATAATAATAATAATCATAATAATAATAATAAAAATAACAAAAATAATAATAACAATAATAATAATAATAATAATAATAATAATAATAATAATAATAATATAATAATATATAATAATAATTATTATTATTATTATTATTATTATTATTATTATTATTATTATTATCATTATTATTATTATTATTATTATTATTATTATTATTATTATTATTATTATTATTATTATTATTATTATTATTATTATTATAATGATAATTATAATTGTGATAATAATAATGTAAAATCTTCTAATTAATAGATTAGTTATTTAATAGTTTGAATTATAAATTAATAATTTAAAAAATAAGTCCTTGGTACAACTCTAATAATTCACATTTTATGAATCAACATAAGGTACGACATGACGATAATGATTGTTTACACTGTACAATGGGATTTGTTTACATAAGATTTATATAATCATGAAATATTCTTATAGCAAGAGTAATATTATTGCTGCTGCTGCTGCTGCTACTACTACTACTACTACTACTACTACTACTACTACTACTACTACTACTACTACTACTACTACTACTACTACTACCACTACTTCTACTATTACGACTACTACATCTACAACAACAACAACAACAACAACTACTACTACTACTACTACTACTACTACTACTACTACTACTACTACTACTACTACTACTACTACTACCACCACTACAACTACCATCTCTTCTACCACTACTTCTACTACTACAACTACTACTACTACTACTACTACTACTACTACTACTACTACTACTACTACTACTACTACTACTACTACTACTACTACCACTACTACTACTACTACTACTACTACTACTACTACTAGTAATGGATGAAATAGAGGTTGCATATTTCTGTGCTTTACTACGTGGAAAAAAAAAAGACAAATTGAAAGAGAAAACAATATTGGGCGCATCCTTTAATGACCCAAAGATTGCTCAAGGGTCAATTCCGTAGACTCTATGGTGATCTCCGATCTTATCTTACAATGACTTTCTTGGAATCACCTCATTTTACCCAGGTGCAAATGAGTACCAGTTCGCTGATGATAGTAATCGTTGACGGACTAGCATCATTCAGGAGGATAATAGAAAGTCAGCATGGCTCGGTGGTACGGTCTTTGCTTCGTACCCGAAAGGCATCAGTTCGATCACCCGCTGATGCGCTGTGTTGCCTTGAGTAAGTCACCTCGCCTAGCTCAATTTGCGGCGCTTCACTGCGGCTGACGCCTGGGTTATATCTCGCCCTAGCTCAATTTGCGGCGCTGCATTGCGGCTGACGCCTGGGTTATTCCAGTCTTCCCTTGGAATAGACCCTCGAGAAAAATTTCCCCTATGGGATGAAAAGGGAATTTTATTTTTTTTAATTTTAAACTGTTATCTGTCTGCTCAACGCTACAGCAACATGGATAAGTTCCGGATTTATAAGCTTAGGAGGCAAGATGGCCCATGGTTAGCGCGTTGTACTCTGGACTCAGAGGTTCTGTGTTCGATTCCGACCGAAGCCAATTTGTACTTTCTAGAGCAAGAAAATTTACTCCAATCACTCACTCCATTCAGGTGTAAAAGGGTACCTGTCAAGCTGGGATAGTAATCTGCGATAGACTAGCGTCCTGTTCAAAGGTTTTCAAACAAATACGTTAATTGTCCGCTTCACGCTATTGAAACCGGAATAACTCCTGCACCATTGGCTACAAGGCTCTAAAGGAGTTAATTTGTCTTACAATGAGTCCAAGTGGCTCAGAAGCCACAAAATGTAAGTTATGTAGGTATTAATATATTAGTGGCATTAGCAGCAGCAGAAACAACAGTAGTAGTAGTAGTAGTAGTAGTAGTAGTAGTAGTAGTAGTAGTAGTAGTAGTAGTAGTAGTAGTAGTAGTAGTAGTAGGGATGCAGAAAATAAAGACAGGCATTTCAATTTTGACACGGCGCCGCCAAGTCTGGGACTTTTTTGTCCTAGTGCGGAAGTCTGCTATATTTTTCTACTATCACAAACGATATGAACACGGGACTGGGACAGTCCTGTCCCGTTGATTTTGTAGCATTTCACAACGGCTTGGGACACAACGGGACTGTTTTGTCCCGTCCCAATAGGTGCGGAAGATTTCTCTAAATTCTATATGTTACAGATTTGGGACAGGACTGTCCCAGGACAGTCCTGTCCTGGTGCGGAAGAGGGTTAAGTGGTAGCTCATTCCTTGCAGACAAAATTTCCGGTGGGTTGTCTGGTGATGATCTGTTCAGAATGCTGTTGAAATGTTCCCCCCATCGCTTAGATTGAGCCTCTTTTCCAAAAATAGTTTTCCCATCTTTGTCTTTGACTTGTAATGATGATGATGATGATGATGATGATGATGATGATGATGATGATAATGATAATAATAATAATAATATTAATAATAATAATAATAATAATAATAATAATAATAATAATATAATAATAAATAATATAATAATAATAATAATAATAATAATAATAATAGTAATACAACAACAAAAATATAATAATAATATAATATTAAATATTATAATTATAAATATTAATAATTATATTAATAATAATAATAATAATAATAATAATAATAATAATAATAATAAATAATAATAATAATAATAATAATAATAATAATAATAATAATAATAATAATAATAATAATAAATAAAAATAATAATAATAATAATAATAATAATAATAATAATAATAATAATAATAATAATAATAATAATAACAATAATAATAATAATAATAATAATAATAAATAATAATAATGATGATGATGATGATGATGATGATGATGATGATGATGATGATGATGATGATGATGATGATGATGGTGATGATGATGAAATTTAAAATCTCGAGCGGTCTCTTACTGTCTGAGTGACTTGGTCGCGCCCCATCAATTAATTAAAAATCAAGCCATATTATCACAATTCAACAACTGAAGCTGCCCAACAACACGATTACATTCATCAAAATTTCGTCATGACATTGTCAATGACTTAAAATAAATGATTATAAAACCTTTTCTTATTATCAAAAAAGAAATGACGTGAAATATTTTCAATCAAATACTAAAATGTATTACAAGATTGATAAATTTTCCTTTAGAAAAAGTCAATGTCACAACTGTTACAAAAGAATGATAAACAAGAAAACTGTACACTACAACGTCTACTTATTTGCATGTATTATAACCCAAATTGTTATTGGCTCATTGTTGTGATGGGAAATGGCCTCAAACCAACTCAAAATAGTGTCCATTACAACAATATTAAATCTAGCCATGACTGCGTTGGTTATCAAACCTGTAAATTAGGTGCACATCAACACTGTATCATGCAGTCTGTATGGGGCACAAATGAAACATTATGAACTGCTTATATTGACTTTGGTTTAGACACTTAACTGGAAAAACTCATATTTAAACATTTGGCCAAAAAGATCGCCCTCCAAATATCGATCGATTTAAATGATTCTCATCTTGGCAAAACTCTCAAATCTGGGACTTCGCTTCTGGCTAAATTTTTAAATACGAGTGTTTCCAGAGCACGGCAGTCCGTTGGTGAAATCTAAAAATGCGTTGATTAGTGGCTCATATACTTTTTAAATAATACTTAAACTTACGAACCAGCGTGCATGAAGTAAGATCATTATTGCTGTAAATAATATGGTCACGATATTTTCATTACAAGTCATTGAGAAATGGACACTTACCTTTGAAAAAAAAAGATAATCTTTTAGTTATCTATTCAGCCAAAACATAGTTGGTCTCTATGTTACATAGTATGTAGACAATAATTGCTTATCAATTCCAAATAGTTTCATAAATCCATTCGATAAAAATGTTAGATAGCAGAGCAAGACTTGGGACCGTGTTAAGGACCAAAAATATAATCCAATTGAACAGAGACAATGGTAACAAAAGACACCTAGCGTATTTTAGTAGTAACACAAGACAGTGATGCACTTCATTGCTCTCTTTACGCTTTACGTTGAAACGTGGAGAGCGAGTAGAGGTGGACGTTACTCCCTGTGGCGAATAGACCCTTCCGTGAATACTTCCTTGTCGTATTACGATACCAAATACCTAATAAATACAGGAAATCAGCTTGACCTGAATGCTATTCGCCATGATCATCACCACCACCTTAATCATCATCATCATCATCATCATCATCATCATCATCATCATCATCATCATCATCATCATCATCATCGTCATCGTCATCATCATCGTCATCGTCATCATCATCATCATCATCATCATCATCATCATCGTCGTCATCATGATGAATGAATGAATGGATGAATGAATGAATACATTATTTATTGTCTGTAAAATACATAAATGCATACATCATTTATACATAACAACAACTATTAACAATGACAACAACATATAAAAGTAATGATTTGAAAAAAAATAATGATGTATATTTTCTTAATAAAATGTGATTTAAAACTAGGAAGCCCTTTAAAACTTTTAACCGACATAAGAATTAAAAAAACAAATACTTATCATCATAAAAAATAGATATATAAGAAATAGATAAATATGAAAATTTATATAGCGCATTTCCACGGATTCAATGCTCAATGCTCTTTGCAAAGTTTCATTTATTCCCCAAGCAGACCATATGAAATCTTAGTTTCATTTTATACAGTATTAAACGCCTGTCGTGCGAGCTTATAGTACTAACACTCTAAAAGTATCCACCATTGCCTTCAGCCAAATATTCATTGACACTTGAGTCAAGTGGGGTAATGTGTGTTAATTGCAGTAACCAGAGACACAACATCGGGACCAGAACTTTCCACTGTCACCCATCCGGTCACTGACCATGCTTTATATATATTTTTAATGTATATAATGAAAATTTATATTGTCCCTTTCTAGAGATTCACCATGTTCCATCGATTAACGGTTAATATTCCATTTCATAATATATTATTATTAACACGTTTCTGGGTTAAAATTACTACATTATTGTTATCAATAATATTGCCGAGATCTTCGTATGACAAACTAGCAAACCCACTACACCTTTGGTGTAAAACTAATCAATAACATTTGTTATCTCCTCAACAGATAACCACTGGATCCGTATGAATCCTTTTAAGAAATACAGGGTGTCTATAAAGTCTTTCCATGGTTTGAAACATGTCATTGTTCTATTTATCTCCATTTGTATTGTATTGATAATCAATGTGTGTTAATTTCCAACATTAACATAAATCCAGTTGATATAAGTATAAGATAACACGTTAAGCACCAATGTAATCGGGATTCAGTTGAATGGAAACAAGGATTGAAAATCACAAGTAGCTAAGAGTTATAGGTCATGTTTGGTGTACTTCGTTGTCCGCTTTACGTTGGAATATCGGCTAAATGCTATTCACGGATGCACTCAAATAAATCACGATAATCATCATCATCATCATCATCATCATCATCATCATCATCATCATCATCATCATCATCATCATATCATCATCATCATCACCAAAATCAACATCATCATCTTCTTCGTCTTCTTCTTCTTCTTCTTCTTCTTCTTCTTCTTCTTCTTCTTCTTCTTCTTCTTCTTCTTCTTCTTCTTCTTCTTCTTCTTCTTCTTATTATTATCATCATCATCATCATCATCATCATCATCATCATCATCATCATCATCATCATCATCATCATCATTATTATTATTATTATTATTATTATTATTATTATTATTATTATTATTATTCTCTCCTCTTCCTCCTCTCCCTCCTCTTCCCTCTCCTCCTCCTTCTTGTCATTCTTCTTCTTCTTCTTCTTCTTCTTCTTCTTCTTCTTCTTCTTCTTCTTCTTCTTCTTCTTCTTCTTCTTCTTCTTCTTCTTCTCCTCCTCCTCCTCCTCCGCCTCCACCTCCTCCTCATTTTCTCTTTATTTTTATTTGTTTACATGTTTCAGTGGTCTATAGGTCAAATTTGACCATTAGATTTAATCATGATGTCAACAATTTTTCGGCATTCGAATCGGTAGGAATGGTCATTGATTTTAAACATGACTCAGTCAAGCTTCATTCAATATATAGGCCACCACCCAGTGCAAAAAATAGATTAAAAACATCACTATTTATTGATGAATTCGAGGACTTCCTTCTTCGCCTTGACATGAAGTCAAAGAAAAATATTATTGTTGGAGATTTCAACTTACACTTTGATCGAGACACACCGGATATAAGAAATATAAATAAACTACTTTCGTCTCATCACATGACACAGCATGTCAATGAAAAGACACATCGGTGTGGACACATTATTGACTGGGTATTGACCAGCGTTGACATGCAACTAGCGACACCTATCAATGTAGATGATCTTTGCATTTCAGACCATCATTTAATATCTTTTGGCATCAAGAGGGGGACAGTACACGACACAAAAACAAAAAAAATAGTTGTTTCGAGAGATTTGAAGAAAATTGACATAGAACTATTTAAAGCGGACCTCTCTCACTCTCTAACTACACATTGTGAGAAAGAAGTGACTGGTGACAATTTTGATAAAGCAGTTATTAGTGTTATGGATAAGCACGCACCTCTCACAACAAGATCTGTGAACATCAGAAAAGAATCACCATGGTACAATTTGGAGGTAAAACGTATAAAGAAGAGAAAAGAAAAGCGGAGAAGAAATGGAAAAAATCTGGCCTGACAATTGATAAGGAAACTTACATATCATTCAAACATAGACTCAAAGAGGCGACAATTAAGGCAAAGCGTATCTACTATCTTGATAAAGTTGATAACATAAAAAGTCCGAAGGAGTTTTATAAAATCTCAAATAAGCTTCTAGGCAAAGAGATCAAAACAAGCCTGCCACACCACACTGACGACAAGCAACTCGCGGACTGCTTTGTAGAGTATTTCATGAATAAAATAACAACGATACGGAGTGAACTTGACACAGACGAAACAGAAGCAGAATATACCTCTTTTTATGGTGAACCCTTAACATCTTTCAAAGAAATTTCAATAAATGACACAAAGAAAACGATTCTCTCTAGTCCTAGCAAATCATGTAGGCTCGACCCTTTACCAACATCCCTTTTGAAGGAGTGTATTGATGAACTTGCACCTTACATCACTGAATTGATTAATCAATCATTAAGGGAGGGAGTTGTTCCAGAAAGCTTCAAGAAAGCATTGGTGAAGCCATTGTTGAAGAAAGCGGGACTTGACAGTGATAATTTTAAAAACTTTAGGCCTGTATCAAATCTACCATTCATTACCAAAATTCTAGAAAAGATTGTACTAAAACAACTTTCTTGTCACGTGAAACATAATAACCTCGATGAGTGCTTTCAATCGGCCTATCGGCAAAATCATAGCACAGAAACAGCATTGATGAGAATCACAAATGACTTGCTGCAAATTATTGATCAAGGAAAAAACCACCATCCTTAGTCTTCTCGATCTTTCGGCGGCCTTTGACACCATCGACCATGCCATACTACTTCGAAGGCTACAAGTTACTTTCGGCATATCGGGCACTGCTCTAAACTGGTTTGCATCATATCTTACTCAAAGAACTCAATCAGTTTTAATTGGGGAAGTAACTTTGTCAGAGCGTGACCTTCATTTTGGTGTACCTCAAGGATCCGTTTTAGGTCCAGTCCTTTTTGTACTTTACACTTCCCCTGTTGTGAGAATCTTAGAGCAACATTCTCTCGCTTACCATATGTACGCCGACGATACCCAGATATATAGCATGTGTTTGCAATCCGATATAGTTTCAAAGATAACTGTTTACGAACAATGCATCAACCATGTGATGAGATGGATGTCTGCAAATAGATTAAAATTAAATGGCGACAAGACTGAAGCCTTATTCATTGCTAGTTCAAATAATAAGACAGATCCATTTACACTGGCACTGACAATCAACGATAATGATAAAATACAACTCACAACATCAGCAAAAAATCTCGGCATCACCCTGGAGAGTAATCTGTCTATGAACAAACATATTAACAATGTGAGAACAAGTGCTATCTGCATTCTAAGAAATATCAGAACAATCAGACCATTTATTAATAGGGAAACTTGCAACAAATTGGTAACATCTTTGATATTCCCGAAAATGGACTACTGCAATGCACTGTTTGTTGGTCTAACAAAGGACAAAATAAACAAACTCCAGAAAATACAGAACATGGCAGCCCGCGTTGTACTACAGAAAGACAGAAAAACTGCAGCTCCCGAATTACTACAGCAGCTGCATTGGCTGCCAGTGGACCAGCGGATTAAATATAAATCTTCAACTATCGTTTTCAAATGCCTGGAGGGCTCGTCACCAGCATATCTCTCAAACCTCGTTGAACGGTATAACCCACAGCGATCGCTTCGATCAACGAACGACCTCAAATTGAAAACACCCCGCTGTCGAGTGAAGGCTGGTGAACGCGCCTTTCAGCATTCTGGTCCAAGGTTGTGGAATTTACTACCACTAGAGATACGTTCTTCGTCTTCACTAGAGGAATTCAAGCGTCGATTGAAGACATTCTTATTCCGACAGGCTTTCTTTTGATTATGTGTATAATTAGCGTTGTTCGTGTACTGTGTTAGGGCTTCATTATTAAGTTAATCTTTGTTATGCGCCCAGAGCCCTCCTGATGAAGGGATGTTTGGCGCACTATAAATCTATACCATTATTATTATTATTATTTATTTTATGCTCCAAGCGTCCATGTCAACCATTTAGACTTTATTCTGGGATATAAACAGTAAGCACAAAGTCAGTCCCTGACACCAAGGATATTACAAATTATCTTGACACGCAAAATCTCAATTGGGTGCTTAAAAAGGTCGCTGCACAAAATATCCCCACGGACATCATTTGGTACTAATAGCTTAGAGGCATGGTTGGTGTCTCTTATTTTTGTGATCACTCAGTTGTGTGACACCGGTCGCAGAATTGTCATATGCTTTCCATCGTTGAGAAAAGCATTTTAAACACATTATCTCACTTGACTCAGATGTGAATACCTCTGGCTGTAGGCAATGAGAAAAGGCGTCTAACAGGCGACTTGCATTGTAAGAAAAAAGTTGGTTCCATTTGAACTCCGGGAACGGGACATGAGTAACCGTGGACAGCCAGGATGGCGAAATGAGTTATTGTTTGACTTTGTAGAATCGTTTAGTCCATAGTTATGGAAATTTGAGAAACGTTCGCGGGAGCTGAGGAAGAATGAGGGAAGGGTGAGGGTTGAAGGGCATTTTACATTGAAACAATAGTATTCCCGGTCATGAAGGCAAAGGCAAAATGAAATTGCATATCGATGTAACATTTATCTAAATAATTTATATTTGTTATTGCGTTGCTTATACATTTGATAAAAACAACTTTCGAAGTCAATATTGTTTGATGATAGTACAAAAAAAGACAAAAATAATCCCAAAAAACGATATTTACTAAAATTGAGCTTATATAGCGCAATATCCACTAAATGTGCTCAAAGCGCTTTACAAGGGGTCCATGGTCAACAGTAACATTTAACATGTAGGACGAGACATGACGCCTGTTAGGCGATATTACAATTTTTTCGGACACAGACAACGCTGTTAACGGGCAGGTACTCATTTTACAGAGAGAATGTGAGTAAAGAGCTTTCTCCAAGGACTCAACTATGCGCCGAGCGCGAGGCTCGAACCCTGGACCTTCCGATCCGAAAGCGAGTGTCATACCACAAGACCACAGAGCCGCACTAAACGTGCTCAGAGCGCTTTACAAGGGGTCCCTAGCCTATATATAGCAACACTTAACATGTAGGTAAGACACGACGAGGTCAGTTTGGCAATATTATGGTTTTGCAGAGACAACGCTGTTATAGGCCAGGCACTCACTTCACATGTGTGTACGATGAGAAAATGCGAAAAAAGGGCCATTTCCAAGGACTCAACTATGCGCCGCTCAGAGCGGGTCTGGAACCATGGACCTTCTAATCCGTTGGGGGGAGTCATACCACTTGACCTCATAGCCGCAAACCAAAAAAAAAAAAGATACTCAAATTTGTGAGAATTTCGGAAATGTAAATGTTTTTGATTTTTTGTGCATAACAAACATTAATTGACTTACCCTTGATAATATATGATTATTTAATATAGCTTTCAGTGACTACTCAAACCGACGCCAGCAGAAGTTGGTTTCTTTCTCTCACGGAATATCGGACTTTTAAAACTGCCGGCATTTGCTTCTTAATTAAGCTAGGAACATATTGTTACCCATCTCCTATAGTCTCTGGTTCAATCCCCAAAGGTGCCCACCTCCCATAGTCTCTGGTTCTCTCCCCACTGGTGCCTACCTCCTATAGTCGTTGGTTCACTCCCCACTGGTGCCCACCTCCCATAATATTATCCGGTTCACTCCCCACTGGTGCCTACCTCCCATAGTCACTGGTTCACTCCCCACTGGTGCCTACCTCCCATATCTCTGGTGCAATTCCCACTGGTGCCCACCTCCCAAGTCTTTGGTTCAATCCCCACTTGAGTGGATTTCGGTAGATTTCGGTGGATTTCTGTATTCAGCAGTTCCCTTAATTTTTGTTATCAGTTGTTATTTGTTGGTATCAGTTGTTTTTTGTTGTTATTTGTTGTTATCAATTGTTATTTGTTGTTATCTCGACAAAGATAAATACCGACTCGGGAGTTGTGCACGTAAAGTTGAGGCCTAGTTGACCACATGAATATTGATTTCTGAGGCTAGAATCAAAGTATTTTTCTGTTATCAGTTGTTATTTGTTGTTATCTCGACAAAGATAAATACCGCTGATGCATACATGTTCAGCTTCTTTCCTCGAACCATTGAGTGGGGTGCTACAACACCGTAGCTTACATTATACGGGGTTTTGTCATTGCATCATGACGTGACGCTTGCTTTCCGTATTTCAGCGTTTGACGTATATTTTTAGGAAGTGGTTATTCAGTATCAGATACTGAATAGTGCTTTGCCACTATTCAGTATCCATAAGGAACTCTTTTATTATAGAGAGAGTGAAAAGTGCGACAATCTCAGTTGAATGTAAATAAACTGCTGACCTACTACCAGATTGAACTCGTGCAGTTACTGACAGCCCGATTCAAAGTTGTAGAAATATTTTAATCGTTATTTTTAAATTTCTGCTATTGTGCAATTAACATAGTTCAAAATATCAAAAGAAGAGTGGCATTCAAATACATTTTTTAATGTCTAAATAGACATGATTAAATGTCACTAAAAGTTCAGTAACACCATGGCTTGGTGGATAAGCTGTTTGACTCTGAACTTAAGGTTCGAGAGTTCAAATCCCGGCCGGGTTAACTTTTATTTCTCACCAATATTTTTGTTTTAATCATTTTATTTGCTTGTAATATATTTTAATGTTTATATTATACTATTATTATTATTATTATTATTATTATTATTATTATTATTATTATTATTATTATTATATTATTATTTATTATTATTATTATTATTATTATTATTATTATTATTATTATTATTTCTACTTACTATTATTATTATTGTTGTTGTTGTAATCGTCATCATCATCATTATTATGATTATGATTTTTAAATCAAGTAGTAGGAGTTATTTAATCAGTTATCGATTTATTACGAATATCTTTTATGTGTTATAATCTCGTTGTTGTTTTTCATTGATGAGCTCTTCTATTGTTCATTACTTTTTAAAATCTTGCTTTTTTCTGTTTGTCACATTTGTTGTTGTTGTTGTTCTTGTTGTTGTTTTTGTTTGTTTGTTTTGTCATCTAAGACAATTTACGTGATAATAATAATAATGATAATAATAATAATAATAATAATAATAATAATAATAATAATAATAATAATAATAATGATAA
>NC_088361.1:62406060-62478560 GCF_034508935.2 Berghia stephanieae | reverse complement strand
ATTTAAATCGATATTTGAAGAACGAGTTTTCTGGCCAAATTTTTAGATGTGGGTTTTTCCAGATTACGGCAGTATGGGGACTATTGGATGTTGCTTTATTGTAAATCGCAGAGAGCATGGTTACAAGTACGTGGATAAGTGATAAGAATAAAAGTTAGTATACATTTTATGTAAGCAAGCATTTGGATACGATGCATCTTGTTATACATCCTTAGATTAGAAAAATGTATTGAATGGCGTATACATTGTCCTCTTCTCTAGCAACGATGAAGGGTCAATTTTGAAAACGAATACTATATAAATTTACGATCAAAACCGTCGTGTTGTGTTTTGGATAGCAAGGATTGAGAGAGACCCAACAATATACCCTTCAAATGGTAATAAAACAATATTTAAACAGGTAACAAAAAGCGTGTACTTATTTGCATGTCTTATAACCAAATTGTTATGGGCTCATTGTTCTAATGGAAATATTGTCCATTACAACAATGTTAAATCAAGCCCATAAGTGCGTTCCGCCATCAGGCCTGTAGATATGGGCCGTCATTTACAAAGAATCCATTATTGAATGGTTCTGGATTGTTGTGAAATTAAAGAACATAATTTATCCTTGTTTATATCCTACGGGCTTGACAAAACAACAAATTTAAATAGCATGTGATAAAATTTCTCTCTCTCTCTCTCTCTCTCTCTCTCTCTCTCTCTCTCTCTCTCTCTCTCTCTCTCTCTCTCTCTCTCTCTCTCTCTCTCTAGGAAAGACAGACGGATATCCTAGATTCTACTGCATAGCACACTATTATAACAAGCTTGCAACAAAACATTAGCGGAAATATCAAACACGTGTCCGTGCACCGTCATTTCCCAAGAGTTTCGTTTCGTTTTTGTTTTGTTTTATCTGTTTGATTTGTTTGGATTAAATCTCACTTTACTTAATCCTCTTCGGGCCTTGAGGCACATAGGGCATCCACCAGACATCTCGGGGATCGGCTGCTTTTGCGGTGGCTGTATTCCAGGACAGGCCTGTTTCCTTTCTTTCTCCATGGTCCTTCGTCGGGTTTCTTTGAGTCTTCCCCGCTTTCTCTTCCCACCTGCTGTCCAGCAAAGGGCTGTCTTGGGAAGTGACCCTTTTTTCTTTAGGCCATATGACCCTGCCAACGCCATCTTCTTATATTTATTTGGCTTTCAATGCTAGTGCAGTCCGCTTTCTTTAATAGATCCACTGCATATAGAGCTCCATTGAGCAAATAAGGTTCTCTAATTATTTCTTTTTCTTTTTGACAAAAATTTTTTAAAAAATAAAAAAATAAGAACAAAACAAAACAAACTAAAAAAACCCAAAACAAACAAAAAGCAAAACAAACCAAAAAAAAAAAAAACATAAAAAAACAAACAAAAAACATTAAAAAAAAACAAAAACACTCTAAGCTTAGTCCTACCGCAGAGATGATGTTACATTTTTTCACCAGTTTCCCCCTATCTTTTGACGTGATTAGACCAAATTGTTTACCCCCACCCCCACCCCTTCCCTTTTTTCTTTGTGCCACAAGAGTCAATTTACATGACTACGGTCCAGCGACATCTATAGGGGGGACGAGTCGCCCACGGAATTTTCCGTTCTACGGGGCCGGTCTACGAGGCCAGACAACTATCGGGACAAGTGTATTACAGTGGAATATGTAATCTTTGGTTGTATTTATCTATCCATCTATCAATTTGTGTGTCTATATCTATCTATCTATCCATACATCCATCCATCTATCCATCCATCCATCCATCCATCCATCCATCCATCTTATCTATCTATCTATCTATCTATCTATCTATCTATCTATCTATCTATCTATCTATCTATCTATCTATCTATCTGTCTGTCTATATCTACCTATCAATGTATACCTCTACCTCCTCCTTATGCTCCCTCCCCGCCTCTCCCTCGTCCTCCTTTGTCTTATTCATCCGCCTTCCTATCTATGTATCCATCCATCCATCTATCTATCTATGTATCCATCCATCTATCTATCTATCTATCTATCTATCTATCTATCTATCTATCTATCTATCTATCTATCTATCTATCTATCTATCTATCTATCTATCTATCTATCTATCTATCTATCTATCTATCTATCATATCTATCTATCTATCTATCTATCTATCTATCTATCTATCTATCTATCTATCTATCTATCTATCTATCTATCTATCTATCTATCTATCTATCTATCTATCTATCTATCTATCTATCTATCTATCTATCTATCTATCTATCTATCTATTATCTATTATCTATCTATCTATTATCTATCTATCTATCTATCTATCTATCTATCTATCTATCTATCTATCTATCTATCTATCTATCTATCTATCTATCTATCTATCTATCTATCTATCTATCTATCTATCTATCTATCTATCTATCTATCTATCTATCTATCTATCTATCTATCTATCTATCTATCTATCTATCTATCTATCTATCTATCTATCTATCTATCTATCTATCTATCTATCTATCTATCTATCTATCTATCTATCTATCTATCTATCTATCTATCTATCTATCTATCTATCTATCTATCTATCTATCTATCTATCTATCTATCATCTATCTATCTATCTATCTATCTATCTATCTATCTATCTATCTATCTATCTATCTATCTATCTATCTATCTATCTATCTATCTATCTATCTATCTATCTATCTATCTATCTATCTATCTATCTATCTATCTATCTATCTATCTATCTATCTATCTATCTATCTATCTATCTATCTATCTATCTATCTATCTATCTATCTATCTATCTATCTATCTATCTATCTATCTATCTATCTATCTATCTATCTATCTATCTATCTATCTATCTATCTATCTATCTATCTATCTATCTATCTATCTATCTATCTATCTATCTATTATCTATCTATCTATCTATCTATCTATCTATCTATCTATCTATCTATCTATCTATCTATCTATCTATCTATCTATCTATCTATCTATCTATCTATCTATCTATCTATCTATCTATCTATCTATCTATCTATCTATCTATCTATCTATCTATCTATCTATCTATCTATCTATCTATCTATCTATCTATCTATCTATCTATCTATTATCTATCTATCTATCTATCTATCTATCTATCTATCTATCTTATCTATCTATCTATCTATCTATCTATCTATCTATCTATCTATCTATCTATCTATCTATCTATCTATCTATCTATCTATCTATCTATCTATCTATCTATCTATCTATCTATCAATGTATAATTCTATATTTCTTCTTTTTTGTCTGTCTTTCATAATCTTCAACTTCCACCTTTCTATCCATCTATCCATCCATTCATCCTGCACCTCTACCTCCTCCTAATGCTCCCTCCCCGCCTCTCCCCTGTCCTCCTTTGTCTTATTCATCCGCTTCCTATCTATTTATCCATCTATCTATCTATCTATCTATCACTATCTATTATCTATCTATCTATCTATCTATCCTATTCTATCTATTATTAATCTTCTTTGTCTGTCTATATCTAACTATCAATGTATAATTCTATATTTCTTCTTTTTGTCTGTCTTTCATAATCTTCAACTTCCACCTTTCTATCCATCTATCCATCCATTCATCCTGCACCTCTACCTCCTCTTATGCTCCCTCCCGCCTCTCCCTCGTCCTCTTTTGTCTTATTCATCGCCTTCCTGTCTATTTATCCATCTATCTATCTATCTTCCACCTTTTCATCATTTCATCCATCTACCTACCAACCAAATCCACCGATCTACCTACCTATCTAGCAATCTATGTAAATATACGTATCTATCTCTTCATAGCCCTCCCCCCCCCCCTCTCTCTCTCTCTCTCACTCGCTCTCTCTCTCTCTCTCTCTTTCTCCATCCCTTTTACTTTCCCCTTCAGTCTCTCTCACAATCAAACAAGAGATAGATAGTAGATAGATAGATAGATAGATAGATAGATAGAGAGAGAGAGAGAGAGAGAGAGAGAGAGAGAGAGAGAGAGAGGGAAGAGATAATAAATATATTATATCATATTGACTAACATAGAATGCAGATAGATAGACAGAGAGCGAGATAGAAAACAAAAACTTCGTTCGGGGAAGAGTCATTGTTGATGTTCAGTTTCTAGACACCAGCTATTTAGTATATTGACAAGTAATTATTCATGTTAAGTCAATAAAAACCCAGTCATCCGTAAAGTCAAAACAAGAGGAGGAATGAGGTTTGGGTGAGGGCGGGGGCAAGATAAAAAAAAGCTAATTTAATAGTGCACGCTGCATTCTGATCGGTCATTGCCTAATTCATGATTGTGTCATTTCGTGAATGTGACTGAGAGAGAGAGAGAGAGAGAGAGAGAGAGAGAGAGAGAGAGAGAGAGAGAGAGAGAGAGAGAGAGGGGGGGGGGGGGGGGTAGCAGTGTAGGCTTCAACCTCACTAGTCTGTAGTTCAATTCGTATTGAGAATGTATGTGTGTAGTGGGGGGGGGGGGGGGGGGGGGTTGGTAGTAGGTGTGTACGCGTGGGGGGGGGGGGGGGGGGGGGGGGGGGGGGGAGAGGGGTACGAGGTGTTGTGTGCATAAGTGTGTGTTACAAGGTTCGTGTACTACAAAAGTTTCCGATTTAATTTTGTCAAGACTCACCATTTCTGTAGTTAGTGTAATCCGTAATCCATCACAAATAATGAATAAAAGTCAATTGAATCGTTCTATCACTATTATGATTAGTTCTGAGTCAGGGAAGTAATATTATGCTTCGGTTTTATGGTATGCATCTCTATAAGTTGGAATCTAGTTTCTAAAAGTTATATTTATAGTTATCTGATACTGATATTGATATCCTAAAAAATAAAATAAATGGAGTATATTGTTATATATTTCAGGTATTTGTCATGTTATCGATAAAACTCCACTAATTAAAGAAACCAATTATCACATACCATGCCAGAAAAATACAAGAGAAGTCAAGCAGATTATTTATTTATTTTAAAGGGATATTGACTTTGACCTTTCATTGCTTTCTAAACATTTTTCTTTGATCAAGAACCATGAGTGCATATTTAAAGTTTGCTTCATGATGATGCCATTTCTAAACATTTACTCTTAGTTATAAAGTTTCAATTACCAGTCACCACCAGTGGATATCTCTCATCCTTGAACTCTGGGTTGTAAGGTTCATACCATTTTCAGTTTTCACTTTGTCTTAGACTTAGAGTCTAAGACTCACTCACATCAATTTCGTTAGTTAGCGTAATCCATAATTCATTTTTTTATATGATAGCTTACCAATAATGATAAAACTCCCCAAATTAAAGAAATCAATTATCACATACAACTGTCAATTACAGAAAAATGCAAGAGAAGTCAAGGAGATTAAATGCCTATTGAAAAGGGAAATTAACTTTCTAAACAAGCGTATGTTTTTCTCTGATCTTGTAATACTGAGTTTGCGCCAACGGGTCCCGTTAGAGATAGACGACGATTGGGATTGTTTGGAAGCTTTAACCCTTTGTCCACTAGTCATTATGACATCCGAAATGCTATCGCCTTCTACATCTACGCCAGAATAGAAATAGAGGGTGGAGCCTACCATGATATAACATTTTATGGATCCCTAATTTCATCATATCAGTTCTGTCCACTGACAGGTGGGTGGATATCGCTTTCAAGAACTTATGTCCTTATATGAAATCCTGAGTTTTTGACCAATCAACGGATTGCTCTTTTGATAGCTCGCTTGTCAACATGAGTCAGCTCAGCCCTTGATTTATGTAAAGGCATCACAGGCGGTATATTTTGTGTAACTTCAAAGACCACGGTTGACCGAAAGCGATGAATGGAAGCCCTATTGTGGCGTGGAGAACGAGGTCTTGTATGTATAGTTATGTCATATCTCAACGCTCGTGAATTCTTAGTACGGCTGGACTCACAATCAAAACTCGAAATCTGTGTTTTTAACTCTTGAATCAATCGAATTACATCAGTGCGTTCGTCTCATTGAGAAATGAAAAACGATATATAAATCAAGAACATCGACCGGAAAATAAGGAAATTATCATAAAATTATAAAATTTGAGAAAGCTGTTTTCAAAATCAAATCTATTACAAAAAAGGTTATTTCTCGACCGATTTTTATGAGAAAAAGACAATTTTTCTCCACTTTTCAAGCTGATTCCAACAATGAGGTTTTCAAATTTATCGCGATAAGATTATTTGTCATTATTTTTTTTAATACCCAATTGACTGCTCAGGAAATGAATACGTAATCCTTGGCGGCTAGCGAGTAGGTGTTAAATTTTGCTTACCCTTTCCACGTATACGCACACACACACACACACACACACACACACACACACACAGACTGAACACACAATGTATGTCTTTCACTTCTGGCCAAAGTTGCCTTATTACAACTTAGACTCGAATGATAACAGCGAGTAGGGTGTCAGATTAAACTTCAGTTTTAAAGGTCTAATTCAATTCACACCGTAATAAATCATAATAATGATCATTCTTGATATATTAGAGCATTAAAATATTTAATTCACATTACTTTAAATATATTTTAAATATATGTATTTTGTAATTATTTTAGCGACGATACGAACCCCTTTTAATCGTCGAGCCGAACGATAGGATGCTAGACGACGATAAGTCTGTGTGCGTGTGTGTGTGTGTGTGTGTGTGTGTGTGTGTGTGTGTGTGTGTGTGCGTCTACGTGGGAAAGGGTAAGCAAAATTTAACACCTACTCGCTAGCCGCCAAGGATTACGTATTCACTTCCTGAGCAGTCAATTGGGTATTTAAAAAAAATAATGACAAATAATCTTATCGCGATAAATTTGAAAACCTCATTGTTGGAATCAGCTTGAAAAGTGGAGAAAAATTGTCTTTTTCTCATAAAAATCGGTCGAGAAATAACCTTTTTTGTAATAGATTTGATTTTGAAAACAGTTTTCTCAAATTTTATAATTTTATGATAATTTCCTTGTTTTCCGGTCGATGTTCTTGATTTATATATCGTTTTTCATTTCTCAATGAGACGAACGCACTGATGTAATTCGATTGATTCAAGAGTTAAAAACACAGATTTCGAGTTTTGATTGTGAGTCCAGCCGTACTAAGAATTCACGAGCGTTGAGATATGACGTAACTATACATACAAGACCTCGTTCTCCACGCCACAGTAGGGCTTCCATTCATCGCTTTCGGTCAACCGTGGTCTTTGAAGTTACACAACATATACCGCCTGTGATGCCTTTACATAAATCAAGGGCTGAGCTGACTCATGTTGACAAGCGAGCTATCAAAAGAGCAATCCGTTGATTGGTCAAAAACTCAGGATTTCATATAAGGACATAAGTTCTTGAAAGCGATATCCACCCACCTGTCAGTGGACAGAACTGATATGATGAAATTAGGGATCCATAAAATGTTATATCATGGTAGGCTCCACCCTCTATTTCTATTCTGGCGTAGATGTAGAAGGCGATAGCATTTCGGATGTCATAATGACTAGTGGGCAAAGGGTTAAAGCTTCCAAACAATCCCAATCGTCGTCTATCTCTAATCGGCCCCGTTAGAGCCCCGATGCGCAATCTGTCTAATAACTCACTTCAAGAACATTTCAATGTTAATAGGAATCAGAGCATGATAATGATTACCATAAGCACAGTTGCACATCGTGTAATCCACTGAAATATATCAATTATAATAATTCCATTTAAAAACGAATGACACACAACCGCTTGCTTTGAAAGTTGACAAACTAAAGAGGCAAATTTAAATGCATATTGTTTTATACTTCTGTTCTCACAAACCGGGATGCCAGATGGCCAGAGTTCTTCGAAGCCAATTTAGACTGCAAAAGTGACCAAATAGAACCTCATGTGGCCAAACACTTCAAACACTTTGACCTCCTTAAAAGATATCGATTTTGATTTTTTTATCGACTAACCTAGGAAAAGACTTGTTTTATTTTTAAAAAAGAAAATTTTAATTAATAATAATATATACGCGATTCTCCGTGTGTCAATTTTGATCATACGCGTGGCCATCTGGCAGCACTACTCACACACCAACTATGACTTAACGGCTTGACACTTCTTCCTAGTAGAATAGCAGTATTCTACTCGTTGCCTTTCCGTTTCATGCTGCAACTTGTAGATATGTGTGAAATTTGACCGTTTTTGTGTGGGAAATACTACCTTCGTAGTAAATAGCAGTATCTGAACTGTAGCCATTACTTTAAAGACAGTATTGTCGGGAGAACGGTCGTCTTACTCTTGAGCCGGTCAGTTAAGGAATTTCTTTGATAACGTAAAAGTGACATCACTTCCCCACCCGATGGGGAAACGGCTGGGGGAAAGACGAGAAAGGAATGCCTTTGATTGTCACCGACATCTGCATATCATTAAAGCCTGACGACAGGGGTACTGTTATATAGGACAAAAACGAACGGCCCCGTAGGATTGAGTAAGAGGGCGGGGATCTGTCCTGTATATTATGAAGTCCTAGCTACGGTCCCACCAGGATCAAAATGTGTAACTGTGGGGGGAGGGGGGGGGGGGGGGGGGGGGCGTCCACATCTCCCAACATTCCTCTAACCATCTTTTCCCCTCGTTTGAGCCATTCATCGTGGAAGACCAAAGAGACGTGCTTATCTAGTTATAGTATGGATGATGATATTTAGTTCTTCATTCATTTAATTTTTTTTTTTTTCATTATTATAATATATTTGTAGTCCCCAGTCACAAAGAGGATAGTAGGTCTAATCAAATACTGACCAACCACCCATTGGCTTGTTTATTGACGTCACTTCCTCCTTGCGATCCATCGGTTGTTGTATTCACTGTCAACTTCCGGACAGGTAAAAATTTCTACTTTTTTTTACCTGAGTTTACCGACGAAGTATCGCACAACAAATTTTTGATGATGAGAAAAATATTATGCGTCTTCTTTTAATGTAAGTGTAAACACACAAATTTTCAAAGGAAAGAAACAGGCGTATAATTACAGTGACTTTGATACAGATTCGAAGCATAAACTAAATATTTGGATTGATTTAAAAGAGGAATGACCAGTGAAATTGTTGAAGATGATGTCTGACTGAACTGAAACTGAATGCGATTGTTGACTGACCGTTGACAAAGTTCTGAAAGCTAATCCGAGCAAAAAGAGAGACCTTCCTCACAGTACAGTCCTCGAGAAAAAGAAGATGCCCCAAAAATTCTAGTAACTCTATAGAGCGGTTTTGAGATTAGGTCCATCCGGAGTTTTTTGTTTTGTTTTGGTTGGGAGAGAATGCCTGTTTTGAGAAATTGTATGACACTGGAGGGTCTTGACGAATTGTGTATTCTGGGTTCTATTATTTTAATTTGTTAATTTTAAATAACGAAGTGGCAATTTGGACTCGAATGTAGTCTCCCATAGCTCCACTGTGGGTGTGCAAACAAAGTCTAAAGTTACAAATTGGGGCCAACACTGCGGACAGAGGGTGGAACCGATATAGTAGAAGAAATAGAAGAAGAGTTCAAAAGAAATTCTGTTTTGCCCATATTACGAATCACACTGACTCAGCTCATACTCGTACCCCTACTTCGTATTGTAGGATTGGTGACTGTCTCACACTATCACTATCACAATATGTTTTTTTTTGTCCTGATTTTATTTGGACATTGTGTTATGCTGGTAGAAAAGCTTTTCCTTTAGACCACAGTTACTTTGACTGGCTTTTGTTCCTTTTGAAGAGTTTTAACTTTTCTTTTTAATCTTTAATTGGACTTCTAATTACAGTCCACTCCGGATAATCGTAACACCTTGGGATCAGCAAAAATGTTGCGATTAGCCGAAGTTGAGTTTTCAATCCACTATCGCAACATTTTACACAAATATAGTAAACTCAATCCAGTTGTTGTAAACATTGTTCTTAGTCCACCACAGACAGAGCAATATGATTGAAATAAAAATGATATGGCAGTCCTGTATTTATTTTTTTCAAGCAAATGCAGCTTTAATGCAAGTCGACATCTTATTCGGATTTAATTCACTTTCACTCTTTTGTTCTCAGCATGTGTAAGAGTCAAAGAGATTAGCAGTGGTGAGAGACAATAAATCTCACCAAACTCGTTGGTCACAATGTACAGTACAGTTGTCAACCCGAAAACAAAGGATATCACCCAGCCTCTCATTACAACTGTCATTGTCTACCTGTTGTAAAAACTATGCCCAGCCCCTTCCCCCTCGTCTCCTATTTAATGGCCACAGATGACATCACTAACCTATACTGCAAAGCCCAGACCTATTTTGTCAAAAATAGAGTGGTGACACGCTAATGTAGCATTAAATCCTACTCACTCTTGATTTTTCAACCTGTCACGATTTCTTCCATAATGAAATTTAATCATGATGTTTTGTTTGATTGATTTCTTGAATTTAGCACTTATTGAGGCCGAAAGGTTGTTGCGATTAACCGAAGTTTGTTGCAATTAACCAGTGACTTTTATATAGAATTAATTCTGTTTCTTGGGAAATGTTGCGATTGACCGAAAGTTGTGATTATCCAGAGTGGACTAATTGAATTAATTGATCTTTTGATTTTCTCTTTCTCACCAAATTAAGCATTAAGCGAGTTTATAGTTACTATAAATGTTATTTTCATTTGCAACAATTTTATGTTATTATTAATAATTAAAATGAAACCAATTCAAAACAAAACAGAGAAAAACAATTAAAACAAAAACCATACTGCCCCGGGAGACTATTCAGAGTGCTCCTAATATATGTTGATTGCATATGTGCATTGGAATTGAGTCTCAATAGCCATGGGAGAATATACAGACTCGAGTCTGAATAGCCGCAGCTTTAAATAATTCTACTGATATCTGCCACTGTCTTTTGTGACACACACACAGAAGCGCAAGCCAAACTCAAGCTCAAATAAAATGACAATAACCGAAAAAAAACCCAAAAAAGACAAACAAACAAAAACTGTTTTTTAAAAGGAATGGGTTGCACATTCAGTTGACAGAGATTTTCACTTTGACCCATCTTGACTCTGAGGTTTAGTCTCTCTACTCAGTCAGAAATCATAAATGGTTTCTTTTAACTGAGAAAATATTTGAAAGCAGATGTGAGCTGAAGAAAATTTGTTGGCCTGATCATGGGGGACCTTGATCGATCCCGGTGGAATTAAGATTTGTTTCCGACCCCCCCCCCCCCCCCCCCCCATGTTCACCTGGCAGTGATTGAGCAGCTGGATTTGTTGTTAGATCTGGAGGAAAGTACTTTTTGATAGACTAGCATCCTAACCAAAGGATAGCAAGCAATTGCTATACTGTCCGTTTAAACTTATAGAAACCGGGATAAACTCAGCTTATGACTCTGAATGACCACTTTTTGGGGGTCCCAATAGATCAATTGGTCGAGCACTCTCTTCACACGCAAAGGGACTTGGACCAGATCGAAATTGGTACATTATGAACAAGACAGGATATCTCTCTATGATCATATTGGGCAGTTAACAAAACTTTTACTTCTATTGTGACTTTGTTATTTAACAAGTTTATCTATAAATGATGACCGGCAATCATTGTGTACCCATGTCAGTATATATATAAACCCAGGTGCCGTAGACTATTTTATAGAAATTTTCCGACAGTTACTGTTGCTGTTCCTCTTCTTCCTTCCCCTCCTCAATTATTGCTAACACCACCAGCATCACTACTACATGTAGTGTAATATCTGTGTGGCTTTGTGGTCTTATGGTTACACACTCGGCTTCTGACCTGTGGGTCTGGTTTGAGTCCTGTTGTTGGTTGCGCAATGTTCGGTCCTTGGAAAAAGCTTTTTACTCACATTCTCACTATATTCAGGTGTTGGAAAAGAAAAAACAAAAAATTACTGGGGCTTCAAAACCCTTGTATCTCATCCTACTTGTTCAGTGTTGCAGTCTGTATTTGACATCTGTAAAGTGTTTTGAGCACACTTCAGTGGATGTTGCAATATTGATAAAAGCTCACATTTTTTACTACTCCCATTTCAACTCTTACTACCACTTCACTACTTCTATTATGGATGCCTTAGCTGTATTATCACAAATGCTATTTGACCCATGAAGCTGAAGTTTATCCAGTTTTTTATAGTGTGGAACAGACAATAGCAGTTGTTTGCTACCCTTTAGATAGGATGCTAGTCTATTGCAAAGTTCTTTCGACTAAGTCTGACAGACTGAGCTGCCCAATCTCTGCTGTGTTAACATGGGGGTCGATTTCACCCAGGATTGATCTTCGTCTCTTTTTATGTAAAACAACTGGTATACCAACTGAGCTATTACTAGTTGAACGTGTTCATTACAAATCTCACAGGATCTACCAAAAATTTGGATTGAGGATGGGAATTTGGGGTAACCCAAAATGATGGCATTATTAACATTAAAGATCAATTGTTGCCCTCTGCAAATTTATACTTGATTGGGACCAGAATTGGCTGCATTGCAGTGTTTCTTCGAATGCTTTTTTGTATTTATTTTTCTTTTTTGTTGCTTTGTTTAGTTTTCAACAGGATTGAAAAGAAAAAAATTTATTATTGTTTGAAATAATGATTATATGCCATCAGATATTAAAGACAATCTTATTGGAATGCATCGTGCCATTTTCCAGGGCAATTTTAAGTGTTTAGAAGGGACAAATTTGCAATTTTATTTATTTATATTTATTATTTTCAGAGTTCTTTGTCATGATATGTCGTGACAGAAAAATAAAAGGCAACCTAGCTCAAGATGTCAAAAGGAGGAGGACGTTTGTCCCGTCTCTTTCCTAAACTCTTCCGGAGTGATAAGGACAAAACAACGGATAGGGAATTGAAGGGCCCTGTATGTATGGTTTTGTTTTTGGATGACACAGAGCAAAGGGTGTCATTCAAGGTAAGTAAAACCCTTTTCAGTGTATCTTGGATACGACAAGCTATACTGAGATCAGTTTTACATTTTATTCAAATTTTTATTAAATGCACAATGTAATGTGATTGTTATGAATTAATATTCACATTGTTTTTTAAAACCTCAAACAAAGTTTAATGGGTCTTTTTTGTTGTTTTGTTTTGTTTTTTATTTTGTTTTGTTTTTATTAAAAATACAGTTAAGTTTTTGTAAAAATAAACCCCCCCCTCGGGAAATTGGTATTTTTATTTTTCATGTTGAGTCTTGATCTTCTTGATCTCTTCTATATTGATACTTAAACTGCAGATACACCTATTAACCATAAACTTCCAGGCTTATTCCAGGAATTAATTTATTACATAGATTTTCACAATAAAATATGGAAGCTCACTTTATGTCCAAAGAGTTTAAAATACTTTTTACATAGCGGCCCTCCGTCCTGTTTAACTCAGGATGGTCCCGATTTGGCAATCTGGAGGAAAAGAGATTTTTAAAATTGGATTATTTATATATTTTATTGAAATTATCCTTGCATGTCCCAGGATGATGATTTTTTTTGACCAGTGACTTAAAACAAGCCAGATAAATAGAAAGTATTTGATGTAAGCTCTAATGTTTGGTGATCTCATTCTAGATTATTTTTAAAAATAGTCCAAACATGCATGTCAGGGTGTCTCTGTGAAAAGTTGGCCGCTATTATCGTACCAAGAATTTTAATTATTTTATTTTCTCAAGCTCTTTAGATTTTTTAACTGTTCTGATCCGATTTCATTATTTTCTCTTGGGATTAGCTTTGAAACTTGCCCGAACTCATCAGATGATGCACAAAGAGAATTAATCTCTTTGTCATCATAATTCTTTGTCAAGACCTTTAATGTTTCAATGTTAGTAATAAATAAGTTATGACTAATTCCGATAGTAATTATTTAATTGTTAACTGAAAAGAAAAACTTAAGTTTAAACAGTAATACAGTAATACGGCAACAATTTGTGGCAATATTCTTTCCCATATATCTTTGTTCAGCCTCTTTCTCCTCCTTTTCTCTCTTCATTTTAAAGCTTTGGAACAAACATGAGAGAACTAAATCAATACCCAATTTCAAATTCAGTGGTTGAATATACAATTTAGTTTCCTCTAAAGATTGATTGTTGCAAACGGTAAAATTAATCGTGATTGATCATGAAGCATTCAACTTTAAGGAGAGGAAAATATACTACCTTTGATAAAAAGTAACAAAATTATTAAAATTTCCATAAAATTTATTTCCAGCTGAAGATCTCGCAAAACTCTTAGAGTGATAAAAAGATTGGCAGTGGAGAAGTAGTTGCTTGTAAGATGACTGGTATTAAGATGCAGTGATATTGTGTTACCATTATTGTAGTCATCAGATTGGAGCAGGAGTTGTATTAAAAATGACTTAAAGTAATCATGATGAGTGATAACTCAAACCTCTTCCTTCCAATGGCATAAACATTGCTTTTTAATGAAATATGGTGACTTTTAATACATCTCCAATATAAGCTCCTTTCTCAAAGGTACATCACTTGTCTGTTTTTGGATGAATCTCACATAACAGATATGTAAAAACTGAATTGATATTATCTTGTGTTCAGATACCCTTTGGGAAAGACACTTAGCGTAGTTCATTCAATGTAGTATTTTATTTCCAAAATTTCAGAACTTCATGAAAACTATCTTTCTCAACGAAGATACAAGATTTTCACCTCCTTTTGTTATATAAGCCATCATTGAAAATGCAAATATTTATTTATTTTGGGAACATATCAACTTTGAAAATTGGATTCTTGAAATAAATAATTTGAAACCTGCCCCCCCCCCCCCCAAATATTTGGATACAGAATACAGCCCTGTTCAATGTTATCTGTTATGATGCAAATTATCTATGGCTTTTATTTTTCTTTTCTACGTATTATTTGTATAAATCATTACTTCTCACACCTGAAATTTTACTTCAGGAGGGATAGAAGACTTCATTTCAGTTATGTTTTCTTCTTTATTATTATCTTTTTTTTTTTTTCAGACCAATTGGAAGGGTCAAGTGTTGTTTGATCAAGTCTGTGATCAAGTTAATATCTTTGAGAAAGATTACTTCGGATTACGATTTGTTGATGGCACTGGACAGACGGTATGTTGAATGCTATAATGATAATCATTTTATATTTATGAAAATAAATAAGTGGTCAAAGTTCACCAATTATATTAAATGTCTGAATGAATTACTTTGTTGTTATCTTTATCAATTACTGAATGGATGCAGTGCATCTCAACCCGCAGAGATCCCAGCTTATAATCAAACTGGCACAGCTTATCCCCACATCAGTTATTGGGTTTTAAAAAAAATTTTCATGGCCTCCCTCCGCACCAGACAGTGATTGAGTAGCTGGGTCTAATATTTTATCTGGCAGATAATAATCTTGAGAGACCAGGGTTCTAATTTTAGGGTAGTTTTATTGCGTCGTAAACTCAGGCACTATGTTCTTTGTAATTCTGAAGAGACAACTTTGTAACTGATCTTTATATCTCACCAAATAGAAAAGTCCAGTATTCTGTCATATGCTGGAAATATTTTGTGTCCTCATTTATTTCTCAACAAAGCATTGCTACAGAAATTTACTTATCTTTTGTCATCAATTGCTTGTCAGCTTGAATTCAACAACAGGTTGGACCTGGGAGTCCGGAAATTATTTTTAGGTAGTGCAGGTTTAACCTGGCATTGGCATAATCATAAATGCTCAAATGCTCTACCAATTAACCAGTTGATGTTTTACCTATCAAAACACAGGATTTATGACACACCCTCAAGCCTGCTCGCAGAAACATTGCTGGTTGTTTGCGAACAATAGAATGAATGAAATTATCGTCAATCTATTCTATGTCATTGTTTTTAGACTGCCAATTAGGTGATTAGTTCTCACTAGATTATCTCAATCAGAATATAAACTTTTAAGGTTACACATAGTTCTATTTATGTGTTGATCGAGCAGTTTGAAAAGGTGAGTATTTTGCTTAAGTGCATACCACTAATATTGATACCTGCATATTTTGCTCAGTTTACCTATCACTTCCTTTGGTGTTTATTTAATGATGACTGTTCACTGTCAGAATCAGGTCAAGGGATATGATTCTGTTCCCTTCCTCTACAAATTTATTAATCAAAAATACTTGAAAGCGAATTCAATGTCTCCATCATTTTAAATAATAGGATGTAACTAACTTATATCAGTTTGTCCTATATTGTGATATTAAAGCTATTTTTTTTTCTTCTGCATGTGCATGTGTAACAAACTTGTCGAATGACTGATAGTAGATTTTTATTTTGGGACGTCAAAGAGAATATTGTATGAATAGAATCAAAATCTTGTATTGCTTTCTTTAAGTTCTTGACTTTTATATTTTGCACAGCATTGGGTAGACCATGGAAAATCACTTTCATCTCAGATAAAAAGTAAGTTGAATTGATATTGTATATATGTTACCCTTCGTCTCAAACCAGAGATATGTTGGGATGGCTTAGGTTATGAAAATTGAGTTTATAGCCAGAATTAAAATAAGACTTTTGTCAACATTTTTAGTTTTAGTATAAATAATGAAAAGATATTCTTAAAGAGCTTTAAAGTATAATGTCATATCTCGGATCATTTCAACTTTAAATTCACTTTTTCTCATCTTGTTCACATTGTCATTATACTGGCTTGAGGTGCTGGGTCACATATGTGACAATAGAAAAAAATATTTGATATTATTTTGATTGTGTATGCTATGGCAAAGACTAATATTTAAAAGAAGAAAAAAAAAAGTCTAAAACGTTTCTTTCATAAAAACATTGTTAGTAGGTCAAACGGGCATTTATGGATGTTGTTAAGAGTGCAAGCACAAAAGGTGACTTTTATTATGAAATAGAGATTAGCTACTATGCGGCCTCTCAAGGGGAAAATAATAGTGTTGTGGAGCACATTGAGCATGATGAAACTTTTGTAAAAAGCTATATGAATATTCATATTTGTGAACTGTCGCCTCATTTTGGTATCATTTATTATTCAAGTTTTGTCATATTTTGAGGGTATTTATTTCCAAAAATACATAGAGCAAACATTGAATTATTCTGTTTGTTATTACCTCATTAAAAGATTGCAATGAAATATTTTGTTTCATTTTGTGTTTATTTCAAACCTTTCTTATTTTATAGTTGTAGAAGGGCAATATATTCATAAATTAAATCAGTTAAGAAAAATGTATATTTGATTTCATGATCTCGCTGAGATATAACTATAAACTGTCCCTGTGAATTTTTATTTCTTATTTATTTTTTTCCGGCTTTAGGTTGCTCAACACCACACAAATTTTACTTTTGTGTCAAATTCTATGCTGCTGATCCTTGTAAACTCAAAGAAGAGATCACCAGGTAATGTCATAATTTATGCATGTAGAAATTAGCAGTGCATCATCAAGCAAATTATACGTTATTATACATTTCCTTTTATTACAGTAAATACAATATTAGTTCCGCAATTGCCTTTAGATGAACTGAGATATGGTATAATAAAAATAAACATTTTCTATAGGGAACAATGATCACTTGATAGATACACATCATTTTATACCAACATCAATTAAATTCATTTTCCTTATCAAAGTATAATTATAAGACATAGTACTCACACAGAAAGTGCGTCTGTAAACACCATTCTTTTGAAAAAGAAAAAAAAGCATGTTATGTTGTGTTATAAGTCTTGCATTTAAAATATGAAAACTGTCATTTTAAAGAATTATGATATTTCTTTTTCAGATATTTGTTTTTCCTTCAAGTAAAAAGAGACATCCTGCAGGGAAGATTACCGGTCACTTTTGAAGAGGCAGCTGAATTGTGTGCCTATGCTGTGCAATGTATGTGATCTTTCTTTCTTTTCTTCTCTTTTCTTTTCTTTCTTTTCTTTTCTTTTCTTTTCTTTTCTTTTCTTTTCTTTTCTTTTCTTTTCTTTATTTTCTTTTGTTTTATTTTATTTCCTTTTTTTGTTGTTGTTGTTGGTCTTTTTCCTTTTTAATTTTTTATTATTATTGATGTCATGTGTTTTTAGTGTCCTTTATACATCGCAATTTGATTCTATTGACAGCTGAGCTTGGAGACTTTGATCCAAGAATAAATACTCCAGGATATGTGTCTGAATTCAGCTTTGTTCCAAACCAGACTGAGGAATTGGAAAATCGCATTGCTGCAATGCACAGGCGTTGTGTGTAAGTTTGTTAGCTTTTGAATTAATGTGTATCTCTTAATTATGAAATAAAAACATATCCGTGCACATTTATGGAACTGCGTATTGGGAGACTCAGTAAATAACGTTATCTAGAAATGATTTGAATAAGTATGCCAACTAATTTTTTGCACTATTATGTTCAATCTTTTTAAATAAATGAAAGAAAAACTAATTGTATGTACTATAACTATAGCCTGTTTACCATCGTGTTCATTTCCATTTCAGTGGTGCTACTCCATTGATGGCTGAGCATAGATTTCTAGAGAAATCCAAATGGTTAGAGATGTATGGAGTAGATTTACATCCTGTTCAGGTAAATGATTGAATGAAATCTTACCATATTTCCATTGACTGTACTGTATTCATTAATTGTAGGATTTATTTTTGGTTAACAACTGTTGTGTTTGGAGGAATTCCTATTAACGCCGGGGAACGTTGGCCACCCCTGGGTGAGTGGATTCTTCATCAGTCCACAACCTTGCTATCTGTTCTATTCCCCTTTATCATTTTTTTTTTTTTTGGCTTTGCGTCTGAGTTCTGGAATGAGACCGTTTGTTTTCTGTCATGAACATTGTGCTCAGGGAAACATCAAAGGGATTATTTGGGAGAGATAATTATTGTCCTTAAAAATCATCTTCCATTAATTTTTTTTTCTGCCATTATTAACTCCTCGATTTGTTTCTTGATATAACTTTTTAAGAAAAAAATATTGATTTAATATTTAAATTATGATTGATTTATAATAACTATAGAAGAAAAAAAATTATTCATCAACGAATCATAATGAAAAATATATCATCCTATCTGTTGTTTCATTGTGTTGCTCATTTAGAGAATCTCTTATAACAGTCAATACAAAGTGGAAAAAAATTGACACAATAATATATGCTCGACTTCATTTTTAACACTAGCATGTCTTATAAACATCAAAATGATTGTATTATTAATGTGTTCCGTGTTTCAGGGAGAGAGCAATGTTGAATACTTCCTGGGGTTGACGCCAACTGGAATAGTTGTATATAAACACAAAACAAAAGTTGCAAGTTATTTCTGGTAGGTACTTACCATTTCGATAGCTTTAGTTTATTTATTTTTTTAAAAACTTCAGTTTAATTCATTTATCATTTGATTGATTTGCACTTTGCACGGGCAATAAGTAGAGAGATAGAAACTGAAGATTAAGAACAACAGATGTATTTTTTTTTCCTGTTAAATTTTGAAGACTGCTGCAGTGTTGACAAGAGGGTTTTTAATGATAACTACAATATTGTTTTTACAAACTTTTTTTTTTGACATCATTGTTAAATAAATGTGTGTGGGCATGTCATGTGTGTCTACATGTGTATGTGTGGCATTTTGGATGAAAAAGGAGATAGGTACTTAAATATATGTGAGGAAAAGGTAAAGAATGAGAAGGTATGTTTGAATTCATTTGTTATTTTTATTTTTCAGGCCCAGAGTTACCAAAGCATCCCACAAATCAAAAATATTTATGATAAAGGTGAAAGATAAAAATGTAAGTATGCATGTCATTCTGACGAGCCAAAGTACATGTAACACAAATCACCATTTGGTGAATGATCTGCCAGCTCTTCACCCCACCCACTCTTTTTTTTTTTTTCGTGACAATGTGAATTTTCACTCTTTGCTTTTAGCTTTCATTGTCTGGTTTACTATGATTATTGGTCTATTTGGGTTAGCTGTTTCCAGCATTTGGATATAGCCATTTATTTCATTTCAACTGGTTGTTGGTTCAAATCTCGAAAATGGATTTTTTAAACCAAACTTTCAACAATTTGATAATTAGATTGGTTGAGCACTCACTGGCATCTGTTCGAGACCTGCTTAAAGGCTTTTTTCTGGCCCCTTTGTGATCAGTTTTGATTAGGTGGCCGGGTCCAAGTTAGATCTGACCGTACTTTGTGATGGTCCAGTTTACACGCCAGAAACTGGGATAAATCTACCAACCCCATTGGCCTTTTATTTTATTTTTTTTTTCAAAGCCCTATCAAGAACAATCCACACCTGCTCACTGAAATGGCACTGCACTAAAGCAGATGAGTTGTAGAAACGATAGTGACGTTAGTGTTCATATTTTGTTTCAACTTAAATTTTATTTATTTGTTTGTTTTTCTATTCAAGTCGCTCAACTACAACTATTTAGTTGGTAATTCCTTTTGAGCAAACTCCCTAAAAAATGTTAGTCTTGTTCTAAAATATTAATGTCTATATAAGGAATCAAAATTGCATTGATTCAACAGTCGTCAGACTTTCTTGCTAAAACACTAGAATTACTGGAATGTATCAAACTAGGCTTGATAGGTAAACAAGATTACAGTCAAAGGTTAATTATAATCCAAATTTGTTTTTATTGTGTGGTCATATGTAGAAAACTAGAGGGGAACAACGTAACGATTTTGTTTAGAATACTACAGGAAAGCAGGCCAGAATATGAAAATAGTGTTATATGTATAAGATGTTTATAAAAAATATTGTGAAGCACAGAGGACTAAAACGATAAAAATAGGCAAAAGACTGGAAATATCATACACTTGCTCATTGTTATGATTAATTTTAGTGTTCAAGTGCTGAAGCCTGCATCTCAGTGTGCATACTTGCTTCTTAAATAAAACAGCTTGACAATCATAAAAATTAGTCTGATATGAGGTTGTGCCGAAAGGTTGTTTTTGTGAAATTCGTCACAAAATTACTCCAATATTAAGTTATTTTGAAAAACGCAGGAGTTTCTGTGGGTTAAATCATAAAAGAATATGCCAGGAACTGACGATCTAGCAACATAATTATGGTAGTTATAGCTTTTTAAAAGTATAAAAAAAAAGTGTGTACAAAGTTGATAATCTGTCCACACTTTTTTTTAACCTTTGAGAAGCTCTTTATGCTATTGTATTTGAGGTAGACCATCAGTTTTGGTTTATTTTATATTATTCAACTGATAGAAACTAATGAAAATGATTTTTTAAAACCAAATAACAATGTTGGAGTGTTTTTGTGGCGAATGTCACAAAAACGTCAGTTTTGGCACAACTTTATATGAAGATTAGCTGTTAAATATATTTTTAAAAATCATGGGTTTGTTGTCTGCATTCAACTTTGAAGTTTTATATGGAGTTTCAAACTGCATAGCTTGAGTACAAAATGACTGTTTCTATGGTTTCATTGCATGTGTTGTGTAAATTGATGGATACATGTTGTTATATGATATCCCATTTCATGCAGGTCTGTTTGCTTAATTTGTTACAGTTCTTTTCATTTGCTTTTGTATTTGTATCACAGTTTTAAAAGCCATATGATAATTTTCAGGAATCTCTACTTGTATGCACTTAATTGAAATAGGCTTCTAAAACATATTTTTACTGAAGTTCACTTCAAAACTTTTTGCTTTTCTTTTCATTTTTATTTTTCATGTTTTTTTCTCTCTCTCTTTTTTTTTTAAAAAAAACTTTTCTTGTTGAAAATTTCACTTTGGTGGCTTTTTTTGTGGTGTAAATTGGAAGCTGTAAAAATAATTTTTTCAGTTCATAAGTGACAGGGAGACCATATTAATTAATTGATTAAAAAAAAAAAGTCAATAACAATCAAGGTTTATTATTATTATTATTATTATTATTATTATTATTATTATTATTATCATTATTTATTATTATTATTATTATTATTATTAAAAAATTAAATTTATTTCTTTATTTTAATTATTTTAATTTTTATTACCATTATCTGTATATATTTTCAGTGACTTTAGTTTACCTCGATGTATTCATATTTGCAGGTCTGATATCCGAACCCACTTATGGGCCTAGTTTAACATTGTTGTAATGGATAATATTTTGCGTCATTTTTTGAGATTTCCATTACAACAATGCGTCCATAAGGAATTGGGTTATCAGACTTGCAAATAAGTGCATGTTGGTATACCTTAATCACTCTCTAATCCAGTTGACATAAAAATGGCAGTTTTCCCATCTTGAGAATGTATTGTCTGTGGCATGAAGCAAATGAGTAACAAATGTTTCTTTCCCTCAATCAGAACAAACATAAAAAGCATGCTTTTTCTCATCTTCTGTCATGCCCACTTAAACTTTGTTAAATAAATCAGCTGTTTGAACTTCAATCTTTGTCTAAATTTCATTAGAAAACATTTGTGCTAACAGCTGCATTATTTTTGCTATTTTTGATGACTTTTTATCCCTTAAAAAATCATTTAATTTTCCGTCTCTGTAATGCTATTGCTGTCGTTACCTGGTTCAGAATGATGAACATGTCTATGCATTTGAGCTCTCATCCAAGTCTGCATGTAAACACTTGTGGAAATGCTGCGTGGAACACCATACATTTTTCAGGTAAAGCAGTCAGTTTGCATGGCTTAAAGAAGAGACCAAAAATAAAAAAATAAAAAAAAGAATTTAACTATTATTAGATTCGTCATCCTTTAAAACTTTGAAATTTAGCTGCGGTAGAAATTAGTTTAATAATTTTATTATAAAGCTTACTTTCAGATCATAACACGAATATTTTATATTTCAAATCTTAGTGCCATGTCAAGCATACATAATACTAATACCACAATATTTTATAGTGAATTATTTATAAAATCAAATCTATGAAAATATGGTAAAGGAATGGTGCTTTTGCTATTTCTTTATAGCGGTTAATTACAAAATTATTCAGTTTAGAAAAAGTGAAACATGTTCATTTGTTAAGTTTATAGTAATTTTCTATATAGTGCTTATTTTAGCTATATTTCATAGTTTTTTGGTCCCTCTCTATAGCCTTCTAATTCATTGACGTATAACCCTTAATTATATAAAGAATACACATAATCGAAATCCATGCCTATACTTTTATATTTCCGTGCATATCATTTCCACCATGTACTTGTTGTAGAAATTGAAGTGCAAGCTGCCGATTTGGGACAGTGTTGTGTCTTGCTGCGAAAATGATCTGATTTTAATGCATCAAAATAAAAACTTTTGATTATTGAGCATTCACATATTTTTTTCTGAAAGAAGGAATGTCATGGTAATTTTTTTTTTGGAGGCGGGGGGGGGGGGGGGGGGGGGGTCCGATCCAACATTAATCCAAGTTTCGGACTGGTTATAATAATGATTAAAGTATAAAACGTATTACGCATTTACAAGATGAGGACTTTTTTAAAATGGGTCTCTTTAATCAATCTCCATAGTATATAGCACAGTCTTTGTTGAAATATTTGAACAAAATCGACCTGCACCTTAAAAATATTTCTTGTAGCATTTTTCACACTTTGATAATTTACCCCTATCCCCATCTCTCTTTTATGAAAACCAATTAGATGGAACATCCTTTTTTCATTTGACCTTTGCCTTGGCAATTTACGATTTAGTAATCTGCCAGATGTAAAATATTTAGCTAGCCCACGCTGGTTGAGACTGGATTGTTAATTTTACTCACCATAATTTAAGCATACTATATGCTACAATACTAGTGTCTGATAACATTGCAAAAATGATCTTTAACTATTAAAGAGACAAACTTGAAAATTTTCATTAGTGACAATTCTCTTCAGGCATTTTAATTAATCTTGCGTCAATCATCCCGTTTTTTCAGTGGCTTTCACAATTAACCAATGTCCCCAATTGCCGGCTTGCATTGTATTTTATGTTTATTATCAGGTTTTATATTTAACTTTGTATCTATCTGTGAATATTTCTCTTTGCTGTGATGGTTGGTATATATAAATATCAATATGGTTGAAACTGAGGCTTATATTATTGACTTTGTGTAAAGCTTTATCACTGAATTGTTTATAATGCAACAACTTACTTCATTATGATTGCTACTACACATAGAGCCAGGAAGAAGAGAGAACTGAAATAGTTGAGTATATCATCGTTTGCTGTAAGCGTTATCATCTGTCTCAACAGTCCTCACACTCTTGGCATTCAATTTTTTTTTAAACCTTTCCCTTTTTGTGGGTTTCAGTGCACTGTTTAATAAAGATTGATGATGTTTATACTTCTGTGATAAGTTATGAATGGGCGCATAGGTTGGATTAAATTGGTTTTTACATTTTATTTCCTTTTCTTTTCATTGAATCCAATAAATCATTTTTTTTAAAATTGATAAATAAAATGCAATAACTTTTTCAAAAATTATTTTGTTGCAGGAATTAATTGACCTCGGTAGTCTAAAAGTAACCCTTACCTTTATTGGTTTCACTTATCAAAATTGTCTTAGAAAGAAATGAAGTACTTGTCTTTATAAAGATCATCGTTTATTTATTGTACTACATGTTCTGTTTGTTTAGTATTCTGTTTCTGACAAAAGTTATCTCTTAGAAAAAGTCTTAGTTCTCACAGTGGTATGAAATATTTTAAATAAATAGATTTTGCCCCTATTTTGATGTTATTTTGTCTAGAAAATGCAAATGCAAGGAAATTTATGTGAATATGGAAAAATTAAATTATGCTAAAAGTAGCTTTATCCATTCGAATTGTTTAAATCTCTTTTTATTTCTGCACCATTGAGGGATAAAAAACGATGCATTTAGAGTAACTGGACAAGTCTTGAATCTGAAAAGATATTTATGCCCTCCTACCTGCTGCCTGCTCCGCTCTTGAAGTTTTGTAATTTATTGGTTAATAAAATCATATTTTTTGTTTGTTTTAAAAGTGTTGTGATGGGAGTTGTTTTTGTTTTTTAAAATGTAAATGCAAATGACGTCCCAAGACGTTTATTCTTATGGTCTATTATTTTGTCAATTTTAAGATGTGATAAGTTACAGAAAAAGCATTTAGCAAATATCATAAATTGAAGTTTAGGAAAAATAATCTGAGATTTCTGAAAATGAAATAAAACTTACCATAGGTATGGTGTAATGCAAAGAAAATCGATAAAGGATTGCATTTTCTTATACTGAGTAAAAAAAACTGTTAGCCAATTTATCTCCCATTCGACCCACGTTATTTAAAAAAAAAAAAAAAAAAAAAAATTAATTGCTGCATCGAGTCATACAACTCTTCTGTTCCTATCAATTCCTCTCCTCATTATTAAACTACTCGCATTATGATAATACTCATAAATACACATTTTAATTTCACTGAATAAATTGACTTTGAAAGTAATGGAGATATCCTTGAAAAATTCAGTATTCATTTTGAAAAATGGATAAACTCATAAGGAAATGTCCATTATAGATTGAAGGATGATTGACCATCATGAGTTTTACCATCATCTTTCCTTCCTATCCACCTCATCCCATTTGCTTCTAAGGGTGTAGTGGCTTTGAAAAGTAAAGAATTGTAGCACTTGCACTGGTTAGTGATGTTAATCACATTTAATCATAAAAAAACCCTATTTATATGCAGCATTGTCCTTCCGTTATACAAGATTTCACCCTTTCATTCAATCATTCATTTACTCATCCATCCATTCACTCATTTCTTAGACTTTCTCAAGCTAAGGATAAAGAAACGAGACCAACCAAAGTTTTAAGATCTCTGTCCAATTCCTCCCATCGGTGAGACTTCTCTTCCATGATTTTCTTTTTCAAAAATGTCAATTTATTTATAGATCATAATTTACTAATAAACAAAACAGTTCATGATAAATATTTTTGTTGTTGTGGCAAATCAAGATGAAACGAAAAAGAAATATAATGTATTTAATGCATTGGACATTGTCTGGGTTTTATTTTCTGCTTTTTTTTAAAGCAGTCATTTGAAAAGCGAAATATTTTTTTGACTTTTGAAAGATCATCGCATTTTGATAGAATAGACAAATTATAACCAGCTAATTTGTCAATTTTCCAGAAATTAATAACCATGTAATCTAATTTAATTTTCAAATGAATAAATTGTCTTGTATATTTCCTCTTTTTAAAAAAGTAAACCATTTGGCAAAAGAAAGCTTTCAAGAATATAAATGGTTTAAAATTTTCAAGTTGATATTTTAAATTATGAATATTGTTCTTATACCTAGTTACCCGTTGAACTTTAATAGCAAAGGTTTTGACTTGATGACTCGCAATATTACAAAATGGATCAAATCAATTTAAATGTTTATTATAGATAAAATTATGTTGGTTGAATATCCCTTAATTCAGAATATTTAATTTTTTATTATTTTTTTTTTTTTGTCTTTTGTGGTGTTGCACAAAATGACTTGTGTTATTTGCAGTGATGAAATTCTCAACAGCATTTTTTGAAACAGTTATTTTCTATTATATTTACCAAAAGTTTATTATAAAGTGCTATATGTAGTTCATATATTTTGATTGGTAATGAGTATTTGATAAAATGTCAGATTATTTATTAATGAAAATCACGATTAAAATACTAAATATTTCAGCTTTACTGTTAGGTTATTATTACTTGACTAATTGATTTGGGAGATGGTGACAAATATATTGCTCTCAGCTCCTTTTTCCCCCATTTCTTTTCATTTATATTTTTAATCATTAGACGTCTGGCTGGTTGATATTTTTTGTGTTTTTAAAAAAATATAAACACACACATGTGTATATATATATATATATATATATATATATATATATATATATATATATATATATATATATATATATATATATAATTAAAGGTCTTTAATTAGTGGAGCATTCCTAAGATTCGTGCACATCATTATCTCACGATATATAATGTTTCAGATATTGTTTTTTTTTGGCCAATGCTATATTTCCCTCCTCTTTAAAATTTAAAAGAATTTAAACAGATTTGTTAAGTTTTTATGTTTCAAAGAGTCTCAAATAATATGGATATTTTGAGCTCTATGATGTATTGTACGATTATAACTATTTATTCTGATGATGTCACCAAGACATTTTAATAGTAGAAGTGGAGCTCATAGATAATTATTAAAGAACAGTATGTTTTCCTGTGACTTTGGTTTTTTTTCTTTTCTTTTTTTTTTCAGTGGTCGGTCGGAAAGGCAGGCTGCACTGGGAGAGCATATTGGACGACAGGAGCCAAGTGTTTATCGAGTAGCTAGTAGGAGACAACAGCGCCGTGTCAATTCGGAGTCGAGGCTTAATGGTAAGGATTTTAAAAGAAATAAGTAAAAATTTGATACTAGAAAGGCTAGGAAGCCTCATGTGATTATAAATAAATGTGCAGTATCCTTTTCTATTCAACAATTTTTTGACACTTTGGAGAGTAGTCCCTGCTTATTAAGGTATTAGACAAGCATCATTTTGACCCTGTCCACTTTTTTTTTTTTTTAAATCATATGACTTCAATTTTATTCAAACAGTTATCTTATTTTTTTTATCTTGGATTTTTTATGCCAGCTGTTCTTTTCATTTTGAGATGCATAATTAGGGCATTGGAGTCCTTTTACATTTATCATATTTTCTTTTGAATATTCAAGATTAAAAAAAAAAACAACTTAAGATCAGATATGATGTATAGATATTTGAGTATTTGGATGTGATGATTTGTTTTAAATGGCATCTTGATATAGTTTTGTATCTCTTCTTCAGCAGAGCAACTCTATGGCAACTCTGAAGGGGGTTTGATAACTTTAATGGGGCAACCACAACCTGTCAGGGCGTAAGTCCAAACAAAGTGTTTTCATTTTAGTTTTGTTTAAAGGTTTTTTTCCCTTCCTTTTTGTTTTTCTTTCTCTCTGGCATTTCATTAATATTTACCTTTATGTTTATAATTGTGACCTGTTGTATTAAAACAGTATTATGTCAGAATAAACCAGAAGCAACCCCCCCCCCCCCCCCCCCACAAAAAAATTGTGAGATTTTTGATGTTACTTTAAGATCCTATGTTTATAATCTTCAATGAAACTTTAAAAACGAACCCAAGTTTCAGCTTTTTAATCGTAAAGTCAATTTTTAGCATCGGTTTTTAAAACAGGACATAATACAAGTTTGAAGCAGTATGTCAATTTTTGTAGTAACGGGACAGTAGAAATATCTAGATAAAATAAATAACAACATTGTGATGGATTTCAAATACATTTTAATCAATATCCGAAACAAAGCACAATTTAATGCAAATGATTTTGAAAAGCTGAGTTTCAAATTTGTGAATCTGATAAAATTGAATTGTTTTGGGGGTTTGTTTTTTTGGTTGTTTTATTATTATTATTATTATTATTATTATTATTATTATTATTATTATTATTATTATTATTATTATTATTATTATTATTATTATTATTATTTTTATTATTTAAAGGACCAGTTATGAAGTCATAAATCAAGATCAAAGAGTTTGAGGACCAAATGTTTTCATGATTTTACTTAAATTTCAGTTAAATTTTGTAGCCCTAACAGATGTATGATTTGTTTTTTTCATTAAAGTCCAAGGCATCGATCTCTACCAGAACTACAGGGTAAAGAATCTCCCAGAAGTGTCAAGTCTGCTCCGTGGGAATCAAAATATGATTAGTAAGAGTTTATTTATTTTTTCTATGACTGTATGTTGACAAGTGAATTGATTATAATTACTGAACTATTGCTTATTGTTTTCAGATTTACAGTGGTAATGCGGGTGGTTGGATGGGAGCATCACCCTTGAATCATATACCTATGATGTTCGTATGGGTGTACGATCCGATAGTGATGTCGTTTCTTCTTCTCTTTACTAGCCTATCCTGCTTCTTTGGTTTGTGATTGTATTTTTGACAGGGGATATTTTTTTTTCTGTAAATCTTCTGCCTGTTTGTTCTTGGTTATTTATAATTTAGCTTATGATATCTTTAGGTTATGATTTTGATTTACATTTGTACTATTTTTGTTAGATTGCTTGTTTTTTTGTTTCAGCGGTCTCTCATATAACCTCAATTGTGTTGGAAGAGACCTAAAGCAACAAACAAACAAAAAAAATACAGTGGTAATCTGACTGTATTGGTCAATTTAATAAAATAAATTATATATTTCAAAATCTATTGTAACTATTCAAGACATATTTTCGTCTTACGAATTTTCTTCTTTACATGTTAGATTCTATGTTGGAGTGCTAAAACATTCGCCAATGAAATAATGGACTTCAGATTTGTTTGCCAATGGAGTCTATAAACATTTTTTTCACTGTGCAGTGTAGTAACGAGAAACGTTTTTTCTAGATTCTATCAGAGACTGATGTAAAATTCACAGTTTTGCTTTTTGTCAAATGTTATTGTCTTTGTCCAAAAAAAATAAAAATATTGACAATCTCTCAAAAAGGATGCATGTGGTGTACTTATATGTAACATGTCTATTTTCCCACCAGGAAAATGAATATTGTGAAACAGATACAGTGAGGTAATAAAGCAGTGGTGAGCTCAATATACGTAGTCCCTCAGAGCCATTGGACTCATGGAACCAGAGTTTATCCTGGTTTCTATAGCATGAAATGGACAGGAGCAATTGTTTGCTACCCTTTGGATAGAACACTAGTCTATCGCAAAGTACTTCCCACCAGTCTAACAGACCCAGCTACCCAATCACTGCTGGGTGGACAGGAGGGTCAGAGAAAAATCTAGACATAACGCAGATTTGATCTCGGTCCCTTTGTGTGTGAAGCAAAGGCTCTACCAACTTAGCTACTGAGTCCCCATGTTTGCTCAATATAATTGTGATAAACATTTATTTATTTAGATTAGAATTCCAGTGTTAAATACTGTTACGTCCCATCACAATGTTGAGGAACTCTAAAATCTTATTTAAAATTAAAGTAACATACCAAAAACCTGGCAGTTCTCTGATATCAACAAAGTATTTTTAACAGTGCTCATGTCATCTCAATGCTTTTATTAACAATTGACATTTCTGTGTATCCTCAACCAGTGGTTTGTACACATCCGGTCATGAATCACCAGGTGAACATGCACATCATTCACGCCGCTCCAGGGCTGTGTCAGGGAGTGACAGTGAAAGTGGCATCAGTCAAAGAAAAAAGTAAGCAGAACCCATTTATATATTGATGTTATTCTCCTCTGCCTCTACACTGACATTGCTCTTCATTTTATGATGTCAATAATAATGTGCCATCCTGCAATCATGTTTTATAGAATTCTCATCAGACACAATTTGCTCAAAACAGTAAGTAAAACATTTTTAAAAATCAAATACAGTGATATAAATTGAATCCTTCCTGACATATAAATTTTCCAAAGGTTTTTATTGTTAATTTTCCAGCCTTCTTACAAACTCTTCATTCAACTTTACATTCTGATTTGACAGTCAACATACTCATCCTTTTTCATGAAAGGTACCCGTAGATGCCCATCATCTTTGCTTTGCTCGAAGATTTAGGTGTGGGGAATCAACCAATTTATATTTGTTCAGAATATCAGTAGATTGTCAGCCAGAGTTCAAGGCTTGGCATTCTTCCGTGCTTGTTGTTTGGTGTTTTTTGGTCATGATGTATTAAGACATTCTTTTTGTTGGCCTTTTTTAGTGAACTTTATTTTTTTTAATGACCGATTTTTTTAAAATTAAGGGTATTAAAACGTTATTTACATACATTTTGCTCTCATTAACATTAATATATTGATGTTTTAAAAATGCTTATGTACCTTCATAAATTTTATTTGTATATTCAAAACATTTTGTTCAAATTTCTTTTTCAGGTATTTTCCTAGTCGTAAAGAGTCAGACAATGAGAGTGATGGTTCGGCATCAAGAAGAAGAAGGTCTCATTTTTTATTTCTTTTTAAATATATTATTTCACCATAAAAAGGAGATATGGTTTTTTTTTTTGAGATCTGATGCATCATAATTAATCCCTCTATCATTCTAAGATATTAGACTTGACAATACTGTATAATTTAACGTATTATTTTATGAATTGAATTATTGCATTTGTTAGGAGGTTATTGCCCGATGTTTTGTCCCTTTTTTTGTACTCATACATAGCAATTGGTAATCAAATAATAATGGTAATTATATTTATTTTGAGAAAAGGAGTTTTTAAATTTCTATATACTTCTTTGGAAACACATTCTGATAATTCATCATTTTTTAAATTTTTTAAAAATGGGAATCTCTTACAATAAGGAAATTAAAGCCATTTTAAAAATAAAAGTGAGAAAACAATTTCTAAACCATGATATATTAGTTTTTATGTTTCTATACACTAATTTTATTTGAGCTGGCATTATATGGATCACCTTTATTATATATATATATATATATATATATATATATATATATATATATATATATATATATATATACATGCTTATTGGGGTTTTATCTATTGTAGACGAGAAATGGACAGTGACAGTGGATCTGAGGTGTCTTTCACCAACTCGGGTCATGGGAAGAGGCATAATATAGGAACTCTCAAAGACCACAACAGAAACGATTTACCTATGTAAGTCAGGGAGCTGTAAGGTGCACCGCGCTTCTCTGATAATGTCATTTCTTATGGGTTTAAAACAAAATTAATTTAGGCATGCATTATTTTAAAATTTTATATGTTAAATCAGTATGTTTACACTTTAATGTACCTTTAATATAAAGTGAATAATTCATCTGCTTCTGTTACTTAGCAAATTGAGCATAATCTTCTGTTGAGACAAATTTTGTGATTTTTTCCCCCCTGTTTTTTCCCTCCTCTCTTTGATAGCCATTAGATCATCAATTATTTTGTAAGCTGGTCTTTTTAGAAATTTAAAAAAAAAGTTAAGGTAATGTTGAAGCAACAAGGCAGTTCCCATCGTTTATTTTAGACGTTTTATATCAGTACTATATTTGAAAGCTTATGTTTATGTCTCGACTGCTTTGCAAATATTTTTGATTAATTTTCTTTAATCACCTTAATAAACAATGTTTTTTGCCATGTTTAAATTCGAAACATTTCCATTATATATTTCAGATTATATCCATTCCATGACAAAGATAAACATAAAAATGGGTAAGTTATTTGAACTCTCAGAACTGTTTGAATATTCATTCAATATAACAATTAATGAGCTGTTAAAAACAACTTTGAATGTATGCAACTTTCCCTTAAATTTCTGGGATAGAAATATAAATTTATTGATCATATTTACAAGTCACTCAGATACATTATTGAATAGGCTGCATTTTCATAAAATAATTTTTTTTTTTTTTTTACAAAAACATTTTACATGTCATATAACAAAAAGGCCCACGGAACTGGAGTTTATCAATGTTTCTATGACATTAAAAGAACAAAAACAATTGTCTGTCACCCTCTAAATATGACGTTAGTCTACCACAAAGTACTTTTTGCCAGATCTACCAGTCCCACCTTTCCAATCACTGCTCTGAATGGGGTCTTTTGACCGCACTGCGGGCAGAGAGGTCACTAACTGTGTTTTCTATTTGCCCTTTATGTCAATCTCTGTTTGTTTTTTTTCCCCTGGATCTGGCCAAAGATCCTTATGTGGAAAGAAGACAGTCAAGTGTATAGTACACTTTTATCCTCCTTGTAAATCATCTCTCTGTTATGTAATATTATAGTTATTAGTTTTGAATATTTTTATACTTTGTAAACATTTGAATGTATCCTTTGCTTAGGCCTGGATGGGACCTTAAGGTATCGTCAACAAAGGTACATTGGTGGGTTGCTGATGGAATCTTCTATTCCCTATTAACCCTTTTGTCTTGCTTTTTCTTTGGTGCTTTTAACTTCATATCTACAACTTTTCTTTCTTCTTACTGGCTATGAAATGACCTGATAGTGTTGCAAGTGCCTTAAAATCCGTAAAAGCGAAAAAAAAAAACAAAAAAAAAAAAAACCATTGGATGGACGGAGAAGTCAGAAAAATGTTTGACTGCTCCTGTAATTGATACTAAATCTTTAAATTTGAAGTATGCACTCTTCCAGTTGTAAATAACAATATGAAATTGAATGTAAGCTTGTTAACAATGCCACTATCACATCTCATTCGTCTGTAGTGTTTCATTCATCCTGTTTCGTTGATAAACGGGAATCCCGAAACGTCCACATTATCTGTTTTCGTATATTAAATTGAAGCTTACATTCAATTTCATATTGTTATTTATTTCTTCGAGCTTCAATCAGCAACATTTACAGTACTCTTCCATTTTATCTATTAGGACCACCTTTCAATTTTAATTGTTAGCATCTTTACTTGTCATCTTCAGGTCCATACCATCTTTACACTCAGCCCCTGTTGGAGAATTTAAACAGCAACGTAGGAGAAGAAGGTAATCATCAAACGAATATGATAAGGGAAACACACCCAGGAAATGATCCCAATCCAAAGTATTTTTTATTCCTATAAAAAATGTACCACTTCTGTTTTATTTTTTTTTTCACCAGCCACTTTAACTTTTGCAGACACAAAATATGAAATCTGAAGGAACCTTTCAAAAAATTGCTATTTTTTTAGGTTTATCTCAATATAGACCAGTTTAAATTGGCATTAGAATGATACGTTTAGACATTAATTTTATACAATTTGCTCTGTTTAATTGCACAGGAATTTTAATAAATGTATCATTAAGCAAAGTATCCGATTAAATGGAATAGTTAAATGGAGAAAAAAATAACAAATACAACTGTATATACGTGAAGTGTGTGACTGCCTAACATGCAATCAAACAAGATGAACTGTAGTTTGAAACTTACCATCTTTATCTGTTATTATGTCAGAGCTAATAAAAGATAAATTAAAGGTTAAAAAAATATAAAATTTGATCCATTGAAATGCTTTTATTTGGGGGAAGGAATGTGGCTGTAAAAGACTGAAATCTCGTGATTCGATTCAATATGCCTTGAAACTCAATGCTCTTACAATTTTTTTTGTCTGGCTCATCTCAATACCAACTTAAGGGCCACATTTATTACAACTGATTTTGAATTCCAACCTGTGATTGTACTGAAGGCCACATGATGGGGTAGGAATAATATGGTATTTGAAAAATATTAACTTTTTAAAATGCATTCGTGTGATACGTTGTAGCCAAACAATAGGGGACCAAATCAACAATATTGATGTTAAAATGGTACAATCTTTAATTGCGACTAATTATAAATTAAGTAATCCCTTAGAGTCAAAAGGCAGATGGAGCCTGTTATTTAGACAGTAGCGCATGCTTGCTACCCTTTTGATTGGACTCTAAAGACACTAGTCTACAGCAAAGTTCTAACAGACCCAGCTACTGAAGGGTAGACATTGGGGGGGGGGGGGGGGGGATCCCGAGTACATAGATAGAGGATCAATATCAGTGCGCTACCAACTGAGGTATTTAGATCCCCATAATGTTGTTTTTGTGGAAGTGATTACTAAATTGTAACTAACTCTGCTAAATTTAGCTCTTTATACTTTGATATCTTTATACCTAGATCTGTCTTCCAACTTGCTTTCTGCCTTTGAACTATAGTGAATTACTTGGTTTTATTCTGGAGTCCTTGGCTTGGAAGGAAACAGTCAAATGTGTAAAGTTTTGTGAGATGATATTTTTCCCTTGTAAATCATCTCTCCGATATGTATTTTTAGAAATTTTGTTTTGAATATATAATGGTTTGTTAACATTAGAGTGTATTCCTCTTTGTGGGATCCTGTGCTTATGTCCAAAAGAGACTTTTAGATGATGACACTGATTGTGTACTCTTGGAATCTACATCTGTTCCCAATCTGAACCATTCCCCTTTGTCTCACTTTTTCTCGTGTGTGTGCTTTCATTTGTAAATCTAGAATTTTTTTCCTTTTTACTGGTACCGAAATAACCTAAATGTGTCGAAAGCACCGTATAATCCTTAAAATTAAAACAACCACTTGAATAACAGATAAATAGGAAAGCATCGTAATTGGTCTATGATTTATATTTTCTTTGACAGCACATATACAGTTTTAATAATTGTTTTTCGTTTTTTTTTGTTGTTTTTTTTTGTTTTTTTATCATAGGAGAAGCAAGTCCCCTGGTAACTCCAAACAATTCCCTGAAGAATTGAAGCAACACATTGAGTAAGAACTTGATTTTCATTTGTAGAAAGTGAAATAGATAAAATATCTTAAACATAAGCTTTAGCTTTTTGCTGCTTTGCCTTGAAGATCAACTGTCATTTTTTTATTTCCATATGAAATTTACTGATAAAAAACGATGTTTATTAATCTGGTTTTGTTTTGCTTTTGTTTTTGATTCAAGCATGCATTAGTAAAATATAATAAAGTCAAGGTGATTTTTCCATGACATATTTGTACCATTTTTACTTTTTGTGTCTTTGACATTAAGCATGTGTTGTGAACAAAGCTGATGTCATATTTTTTATATTAAAATCGTTTCTGTTTTTATAGGTTCAATTTGATCGATACTGAAGGGATGACTGAAGACCAGATGCAGGACATAGCCTATACAAAAGTCGAGTATGGCTTCAATTTTTGATCATAGATATTATTACTAACAAATATTTTGATTCATAACGCATGATGTAAAATGATTACTACTATACATATTAGAATGTAATTGAATATATACAGCTTTTTAATCATTAAAAGCACTGTTTAGGAAAAGGAAGTCTATGTAGTTTTTAATAAAAATGTAGATAACAGTTTAAAAAAAAGAACAGAATACCAAACCCCGAATGCTTTGAGCTCGAAACCCTTCTTCAGCCAATAACAAAAACTATAAAAACATTTGAAATATTTGACACGTCCTTTCTGAAAGTAATAGGATCTTGGAATGTAAGCAATGTTATTTTTGGAAACTGTTATATTCATTTTTGTTTATTACATTTTACAGTCCACAGCTTTTGGCAGCTTAGTATCACTTTAGTTTTATGTTGCCGAATAAAAAGGTATAATGCTAATAGCAGTGTTAAGGTGATAAAAAAGTTGTTGCACTCAACAGTATGAGTTAGAGAATATCATTTTTTAATCAATGTAGCCTTGCGTCTATAATTGCAAAATTTGTACTAAAAAGTTGCATACCCATAGTATTTTTTTTTGTTTGAAATTAATCTGTTTGTGTCTTAATTTCAGAACAAAGAGCAATTTGTTTCGGGTCAAATACTCCCCGAAATTCAGACAAAAGATCTGGGCTTCCCGCAGGAAAAGTTTTGGGTTTGTTTTGATCAACAAATTTATATAATTCATATCTATGATACCATCTTAGGCTTAACAATTCTAGAAATAATTAGAGTTGGGCAATAACTTTGAAACAAAACTTTGTACTTTTTGTAGTTATGAGAATTTGACAGAAGATGGCAATCTCTGATATCATCTCCCACTGATAGAATCAATTTTTTTAAAAAAAGGGAGATTCATCTCTGCTTTCCTTGTTTTCATGTAATTTTTCTTGTCACAATGGTCAAGCTTTCATTTTTCGACCTTCACAATGCTTGGCTGATATCAATGTTAGAGTTAAAAAAGAGCATTGCACAATTCAAGGGTTCATTTTCATCATAGTATCTCTGGATTTATAATTTTTTAAGCCCTTTTTGTTTTTTTAACCAAACCTTCTTCTTCTTATCCCGCATTCTGCAAGGTTGCCATAATAAATGTCACATCTGCGTGCATCTTGGTTAATTGCATCATCTTTATCCAGACCTAGTTCTTTCATATCATCCTTTACCCTATCCCACCATCTAGTCTTCGGGTGTCCCTTTTGTCCCTCTTTCCTGCTGATTGTATATCTAATACTTTTTTTTTCCCACGTACTCCCTCTCTCATGTCATAACATGTCAAAACCATCTCAATCTATCTTCTCTCATCTTTATCAATATATTCTTCTTAACCAAACCTAATTTGTAAAAACTGAAAATAGAGAAAACAAACATATATCTGTATTAACATTTCTTTCAGTCTTCATTCTCCTACATAATCATACATGATTTGCTATTTAGTATGGGATTCTAGATAAGATATTGTATGAGAAAGTTTTTGCTTCTAAAAATCCGTATTTTTACATCATGTTAGTATTTCTCATTTCCTACTTCAGAGACGCAGACAAACCAGAACATTCCTCTAAAGGCGGGAGCATTTTGGAAAGACAAGACAGTCGAAATACAGACCCTGCTGGTGCCTATGGAGGGTGGGTAAAAATCTTCAGTTTAATTTTTGTGCTAACTTCCTTCAAAGCCATAATGCCCATGGGGTCGGAGTTTGTCCCAGTTTCTATAGTAGTAATTGCTTGCCACTCTTTGGATAGGATGCTAGCCCATTGCAAAGTACTTTCTGTCAGATCTAACAGACCCAGCTACCCAGTCACTGATGGATGGACAAGGGATTTTCAAAAAAATCTTGACTTTACCCGAGATCAATCTTGGACCCTTTGCCTGTGAAGTGAGTCTTTTACCAACTGAGCTATCGGGACCACCTTGGTAATGACTACCTTTCCTAAATTGAAAATAAATCCACAATTTTGAAATTATGGATTTATTTTCAATTTAGTATGAAATGAAGAGTGAAAAATATTGAAACATCACCTATATTCAGCTGAATAAAATCAAACATAATTCAATGTTTTCATACAAAGATGCCACCTCTAAACTATCAACTTAATGTTTTCAGTTTACAATTTTTATTCTCCTTTTTCTTTTGATTATGGAGTACTAAAAGGCTAGAACACAGTCCAAGGTATATTTTATTTTTTATATAGTTGTTATAAATTCACTGTAATTAATTTGTCACGTTGTTTTATTTGTTTATTTTGTGTAAACAAGAGCTCACAGAGGAAAGATGCAGATATATTTTTTTTTTCTTTTTTCAGATACACAACTCATGGTGGAAGTTCCATGGATGAAAGGGTAAGGGAAAAAATGCTTTGTCTCAGAATGTTATACCATCTGTTTCATTTATTGAATATTTTGCGCTAAATGATAAAATTATTAGCAAAGTACTCAATTATTATTTTTCAAAAAAAAAATCTATCAATAAGATTTATTTCATTTTGACGTATTTTGATAATTTAGATCGTAAAAGTATATAATTGCCATTGTTCAAACTCCATCAAAATTATAGTCAATTAATAGTAAATGATTTAAATTTTGAATTTAAAATTACAAACTAAATTTGTATGTGATGAAGGGAAGAGATATCAAGGTAATGGAGAATTGAGGGGCAAATTTTACTTATCTGTATTACAAAATAAGGTTTTATCCTGCTTATTTTTTGCCCCTGTTGCTATGTTGCTTTCTTACAATGGTAATTTATTTTTCTTAAGATTTTTAGGCCATATGATAGAATTGTAACACAGTGAATATGTTGCGCCATTTTGATTCAGTTTAGATTTAATATTGTTAAATTGAGGCCTTCCTTTTTGACAGAAATAAGCAATTTTCCTATATAACTCTAATAGAGCAATTCATGTTTACATTTTCAATGTTTTATTATATTTTCTTTTTTTGTCCTATTGTTTAAACAGCCTCCGCCTTACAATTCAGTCCGTACATCCTCTGGTAACCCAGTTGGAGACAATAGCATCAACAGTTCAGGCGACTATGTTTTACAGTCAGGGTATGAGTCGTGTGGATCACACATCTCATCATCATCTCGCCAACATCACCACCCCCACTATAATCAGAATCAGCCTCATCATCCTCCTTCACCTTATCATGTCACCACGTCTTCAACAAAGAAGCAGCAGAACAAGGAGAATAACAATGAGAGTGATAGTGATACGCTTGTATCCTATGCTCCTAGTATTAAAAGTCAAACCAGCCGTGGGGTCAGGTCTGATGTTATACGCAGAAGGAGAAAAACCTCTGAGAGGGAAGGGCAGTTTATTCCTCAATCTGTGACAGACAGTAGACATCATCCTAACTCTGATCATAAAGATCAGGGTCTAAACAGAAATAGTCATATCGAAGTTGACAGTCGTAACAGACATTCAAGATTTGGGGCTTCACCAAATCAAGTTGAGAATAACAGCAGATTTCTTATTGATCAACAAAGAAAAAGGATGGAACAAGACTCAAGTGAAAGATTTGGACTGCCAAGTGAAAGTTATGCCCCACCAAATCATTACCCTCATCAAAACCGTCGTCATCTGCCTCCTAAAACTAATCATTATCATCCTTCTCGTCACACTGAATCATTACCTCATCACCGCTTTTCTGTGCCACTGTCACACCCATTATCACCATCATCTAACACATTTTTGCCACCATTTGATGCCAGAATTTTAGATGCTTCATCATCAGCTTATGGCCTATCACCCCCCAAATCAACTGACAATATTCACTATGTAACCGCTACTCACCCCAATTATCACTCTAACCCAAGAAGCTTGCCTGACAGCAGCCGTAGCACAGAAACTGCAAGGTGATGGCTTTTACTTAGTTTCTACTTGCTTATGCTATTTCTCTCTCTCTCTCTCTCTCTCTCTCTCTCTCTCTCTCTCTCTCTCTCTCTCTCTCTCTCTCTCTCTCTTTTTTGCTCTCTCTCTCTCTCTCTCTCTCCCTCTTTTGCTCTCTCTCTCTCCCCTCTCTCTCTCTCTCTCTCTCTCTCTCTCTCTCTCTCTCTCTCTCTCTCTCTCTATCTATCTATCTCTATCTATCTCCTGCCCTTTTATTATCATAAAAATACATACTGCCAGTTTCTTATTTAACTAAGATAGGAATTTCATGTTTCATTTTCATAGCAGCATAAATAAAGGAATAAATTTAAAAAATAAAAAATAATGAATTTATATAGCGCCTAATTATCCACATTAATCACGCGGCTCTTTACTTAATAGAAATCTCTGAGCATCTCTGGGTTTATATCATTTTAAAAAATCCTAATGCTTGATAATTAATTTTTTTTAAATATCCGCTAAGTAAAAAAATATTTTTTTTCAACACTGTTATGATTAAATGTAATACCAGATGCGTTTTTTTTTTAAATAATGATATTACTCAAAGATAAATAAATTTTGGTTTCAATAAATTTTCTCACATCTTTATTTATTTTGTTGCTTAAATATTTTTTCTCATAAAATTTATATTACTATCAAGGACAAATTCAGCTCTTGTTAGTCACAGCTACCGCACTGCTTTTAGGTTTTGGTCTCTTCATATTTTAAAACATGCCCTTTAGAATTGATAGTTTGACTTTTATTCCTTAATTTGGCAGCTTAATTCTAATTTCCTTCTATTTTTAAGCAACTCTAAACTTTGGCTTTGTAGGAACTAAATGCCTCTGGAGCAATCTTTATTTGTCAGTATGTTTCACAAACTTTCATTTCAATACGCTTTTTTTGCGAGTTATTCTTTATATCCTAACCTTTAAAATCTTATACTCCCTTTGGAAAATATAAAGTTAACATTAAACACGTCAATTGAAAAGTTTCTCTTTTCTACATATATAACATGCCTAATCATTCATGTTAACATTCATACTACTCTGAGTAACCTTCTAAATAATGAGTTGATTCCAATATTCATAAATTTTTTTCTGCAATAATTTGTAATTATATGGCAAGAAATGATCTAAAATAAAGATGTAATTGGAACGTTTTTTTTTTTTTCGTTTAATATTTTTAATGCATTAATTGTCTTACAATATGGAAAAATACCATGCACTGATGACTGAGTCAGTACTATGTTTGGTCTTGTGACAAAGTCAAAAAACTTTGGAAAGGCCAGTTGTTAATCGGGTTACAGTGACTCAGACTGTGGCGTTTTGGTGTGGGAAATGTATCAAATGTAAATGACTACCTGTCAAATAGCAATGACTGATAATTTAAGAAAGCTGACATAAGAAAAAAAGTGTAACACGAGTCTTGCATTGTATGAAATGGAAATAATGTTAATGATCTGCTCGGAGATGAAATGAGGAATTAAGAAGTTCATTGAATCTGGTTAAATTGTGGAAGTGTGCAATATAAATATGCACATTTTATTGTTAATAAGGATGTCTTTGGGGTTCATTTTTTATTGTACAGTTGCATGCTTATCTTTTCAGAGACTTGTGTGTTTAAAAAAAAACTAAAACCTGTTACTATGCAATTTGATTATTTCAAGACTAATGACAATGTTTAAAATTTGGATTTTCGTTTTATTTTTTCATTCATCGTTTTTCTTTTCTTTTTTTTTCTGGTTATTTTTGTTTTTATTCATATTTACATGTTTTAAAATTAAATCTACGCCACATGAAAATTATTTTACAAATAATTACTATGCAGTTTTCCACATTGTTCATTTAATGTATGGTATTAGTGCTGCATTGTTCTTTGTGAATTTATAAGAAACTAAACTTAATTTATTTTCTGAATGAATTGACATTAACAGTTATGTCATATTGTCCAAGGAAAATTAATAAGGGAATTTATTTCTGCAGATATAAATGTCTTGTGTCTAGGACAGGGGACATATTTATAACAAAAATGGTGTAGTTATATCCATAAAAATTGTAGATAAGCTATAAATTATGGGGTTCTCTCTTTGTGGTTGTCAATAACACAATTATTCTAAATGATATCCTCTGATTTGTTTTCTACAGGAATTCTAGATTGTCAAACAAAGATTATAATTTTCTTAATAATGGAAGAAACGACTCAAGAAATCGGCAGCAGACTTTACCTCAGCATAACAATAGTTCTAATCCACATTATTCTTACCAAAATCCTGTGTATTTCAATAATAACAATGATAATAACAAAAAAGGTGTTAGTACAAATTCAAAACACTTTAGCGGAACAACAACAAATAATTATAATGGCTACAATTCAGGAAATCCATCTGGAAGTGAGTCAAATTATAACAGTGATTTCAGAGGAGGAAACAAAGGTTACAGTCAGAATCAAAGACAATCTACTGTATCCAGTAAAAGTACCAGAACTAACGAGTATGGACGTCAGACACCCAGTCGTAACCTTTATCAGGAATTCAAGGATTCAACAATACCTAATAGTCCTGGAGAGTCTGCGTCTAGTCCTTCTCGAAGTGTAGGAGTGACAGCAAACACATCACAGATGAACACACCTCCCAGATCACACCCTCCCTCGTATCATCAAAACTATCACCAACACCATCCTCATTCAACTCCCTCAAGATCTGATTATGGACCTCCTAACAGTCTACAACAGCAACAACACACCCCTCCTAGGGCCCAGCAGACTTCAATTCAGGGTCAAGGTAACTCGCCTCCCAGAATGCAACAGCAGCAAACGCCTCCCAGATCCCAGTACTCTATCCAAAGTCAGCTTAGAGGAGGGAGCTCTGTAAGAGGCCAAGGGTAAGATTTTAGCTCAAGGAAATATTTGAAATGATGGTCAAAAGAGTTTAATTTAATGAGCTCAGATTATAAAAATTATCGTTGAAATAAATTTCTTATGTTTTTAATTTTTATTATTTCTCTGAATGAAATAGAATGTTGTCAGATATTTGAAATTCAGATGAGGATAGCTCCAATTACTATCTTCTCGTGACAATATAAAACTTCTGATGGCGACCATAAGATTTTTTTTATGTTATTGAAGTCTGAAAACTCTTTTTCTTGTTCGTTTAATCTTTTTTTTTCACTTTCTAATTGGTCCAATGAAACTGATCTTTTTTTTTAACCTTTTGCTGTACCTTTATAATCTTGTTATATTTATTTTAACCCATCAGACCTATTGGTCGAGAAATCATCCTTGTTTCTGTATGTGTAGAAGTAGAAGCAATTGCTTGCTTGGCCCTGAAAAGGACGCTAGTTTTTGCATGATTTTTACCAAATTTAAGTCGTCCTCTGGCTTGACATGAAAGCCAGATAAAGCTGACAGAATTAAAATAAGGACATGATAAAGGTACTTTATAAATTTAATTACTCTTTGTCAGAGCAGATTAAAATATTGCCGAAGAATTTTTTGCAGGGGTGCATTTTAAAAAGAATATTAATGTAGCATTGCTGCATAGATTGGGGTTGATGAGTCATTGCCACACCAACACTGCCACCTCCACCACCACCATCATCATAATCCTCACGGTGCAGGAATTCCCCCTATTTGAGTCCTTCAGAACTATAAAGCTCATGAAGTCAGACTTTATTCCAGTTTCTAGAGCGTTAAACAGACAGTATCAATTACTTGCTACCCTTTGAAAAGTGTTGTTTTTCACAGACACGGTCCACCAATCACTACAGGGTGGCCTGGAGTCAGAAAAAAAATCTAGACTAAACTCTGGTACGATACTGGTCCCTTTGCTTCTGAGAGCACTCTCCCACTTAGCTATTGGTAACCCCTTAATACATCAATATTTTTTGAGAATGAGAAAAAATTGTTCTTCAAATTTTTCAAATGTCGATCCCTGTTCATGACCCAAAAGATCTCTGTTGTAACTGTTAACAGCCAGCTTTGTGTTTTGTTATTTTGTTGTTGTTTGTTTTTAATTAACCTTTAGTAAACATTAACCTGTCATAAGTCTTAGAAATTGCATTATTGTTTCACTGTGATAAATTTGTAAGGGCCTGCATAAAGGAGTCATCATTATAAATGGTTAAAAAATAACTAAAACAAATTATGCTTCCAGTATACTTTCAATTGGCAATATTTCTTAAACTTGTTTTTCATAGTCGGTAATCTCATTTGTACCATTTTATTGTAAGGATAATAATAATAATAACGATGCTGAAACTGCTATAACTCCGAGACACCAGACTCTTAAGTGCTTATATTGATAGGATATTGCAATGATTTGGCAAGAGACACAATTCATTAAACATTTTTTTATTCAGAAATAAGAGATCTGTTTCACCTTTTTCCCCCTTCTCAGTGCAGTCTTATCAATTTTAAATTCTCTTAAATAGTTTTAGAAGTTAATTGTTAAGGCTAGCCGATCATTGAATTCCCTGAATAGTTTACTTTTTACATTATCATTGTTTTCTAATGCAATCCATTATTGCCAAAGCTTCAGTGTTGAAGGTAAGCATGCCTTTCTGCCGATATGAGTGGTTTTGGCTTGTATCATGGGATAAATCCTCTTTTGATTCTAATGGGTGCATCAGGACTGGCCTAGTAACACGGGATTTATTTCTTAGGATTCTCTCAAGTTAGCTAGAGGTGCATCGCGTTTTGAAACCTGATATTAAAGAAAGGCATTACCATTTCTATTTTTCTTTTTGTTTCTTTCTCATGTGTCAATAAAAACACTGGCAGTATAAAAATACAGAAAAGAAAAAAGTAGACTAGACTCTTATTTAAAAAATATCTGAACTAAATCAATTTACTCTAGAGGAAAAAAATGGAATTATGATATTTATCAAGTTTAGTCCCATTATCGAGAAGCATACAAATACACAAACACGCATAAGATACTAACATACACTCTCAGGCACGTGTGCTCACGCACACCTCACACACATACAGACACACACTTTGTCTAGTATTTATCCCTTCATTGCTCATTCCATGAAAATAAAATTGAATAAACCTTATTTCCCTATTTATTGGCGAAAGCCTACAATTGAATAAATTTTTAAAACTTGTGAAATGTAAACCCTTGGTCAAGCCAGTGGGGAGTTCAGTGATGATCGTAATCAAACCTAATCTAATTTTAACTACAGGAGCCAGTCCATGTCAGCCCATGAGAGGCACCAACCATCCAGCCGATATAACCCCACCACCCCTCAGTACAACTCCAATACAAATCCACCTGACAATGGTCATCACATGAGAGGCCATTCAGGTCAATCAGCATCTAGCAGTGGTTACAGCGGATCTCATAGCTACCAGAGTACTTTAGGCACTCCCGGTATCCCTTCGGGCACATCTCCTCACCAGTCTCGTCCTGGAAACCTCAATATACCTTACAATTCTCAGGTAATGCTGAAATTTAATTGGTGACATTTGTTTATTTTACCTTAAGTGAGAGAATGATTTATACAATGAGGCCTGGTAATCTCAATATCATGGAAATCTTAATAAATTTAGCTTTCTGGCACAGATGGGTTTTTATATACATGTCAGCTCTATAGGTCAACAGATTGAGTTAAATTGTGCTATTGGCCAATCAATTTAAAGTGAAATTTGGTATTTCTTTGCAGTGAAAATCATGATTTCACCTTTTCAATCCATTTTAAGATTTTGATGGTCCATGCTCATTTGCTGTACATTGGAGTTAATAGGGAGACCAGTGTACTTATACCAATACAGTGCAGAGTGGATATATCGACAATTTGACATCACGCTTATATCAACATGACATCAAAGCCAAAGTGCCACTATTACTGGTACTAGTCTCGATACCAATCGACAATATTTGTTTTTGCACAGCAACTTCATGAGGGCGCTTCCTTATTTGACGTCCTTGCCAGTGGTGAGGAAAGGGTCTCTAAAATTATTCTTGTCCTTCAGAGACAGCCTGCAATAACAGACTTTTAAAAGTCAAATAAAGTGAACTGTCATAACTTGCAAAATTGGCCCTTTTAAAGGCCACCAAATCATCAAGATTGACTTCCCTTATCATTATCTCACATTTCCTATTTATTTCCCTTTCATTTTTTGGAATAACTGATTTATGGACATCACGCTTATATCGTCCTTTTACTGAGGTCCTGACGATGTCTATATATCTGTCCTCAGTTTTATATATCTAGATGCAGAGTATAGCCTCTTTTCTGTATCTTTCATCAAAGCGACCAATGAATGCCCCTGGTGATAACTTATCAGTTTTAGTTTACTGCATGGTTGACCTGAGACAACATTTACAGATCTTTTGGGGAACTTCCTTCCAGTTATTTCAGTGCTAGGATGTAGAAACCAAAGCTTTCTTTGCAACTGTTCTTTACTGTGCCTGCTTTATTATGTTTAATCTCTTGAACAACTTTACTCTTGCCATTCATATGGTGATTGGCTGGACAACCAAAATAATCATCATTTCTTTTGTTTGTTTGGTTTTTTTTTTCCTCAGCAGTCTAAAAACAACTCAATGTATAACCAAAGACAAAGTGCCAATAGTGACGTAATGGGTCAAGGCCAAAGGTTACCTCAGGGTCCTCCTCCATCTCAAGCTTACACATCAACACCACGGCGTGGTTATAGATCTGATTTAGTTACAGAGTTGTAGTACTTTAATTAAATAATCTTCAAGAACACGGCATTTTCCCAAGTATTATTAAACAAGAACCCAATGCTCATGTGCTTTGATCATTAACTTGTTAATAAATCAGCATTGGTCGAAAGGGAGGGAAATGAATTTTTGATGAAAGTCATCACAATCATAGCATAGCAAGGCACATAGCTGTTTATGTGCAGGAGACATATTTTCGACCTTTGGGGAGAGAGAGAGAAAAAAAGAATTTTCCTTTTTTTAACCCTCAATGTTATATCACGATTCTGTCACATGAGTTCATTTTTTAAAAAGAATTCATAATGCAAACATTGGCTAGCAGCCATGGTTGAAAACAACAAATCAATAGTATAAAAAATGTCAACCAACTTAATTTAACAAATAACTTGAAGGTTGCTGAATGGCATTGCTAGCAAACACACATTTTTGAGGTTATTCAATAATAGAATTAATGTTTTAAAAAAGGTTAAAACAAGTTTTTTAAAAAATATTATTCTATATTGCAAAGTATATGAACTATTTGGTTTTGTGTTAATGAACATCTCATTGCCTTCCCAACAAATTGTAAAGTTTGGTTGCTTTTACTTCAATTCTCTAACACTGGTAAATAGCATCCTATAAAGAAATCCAGTATAATACGAAAATGAAATCTCATGATATTAACTATGCACATATCATAATATATAAACATCTATACTTAAGACGGTCCCTCCACAACTTAATTTATGCAATATTGAATGTAGATATTTTTACCCGTGAGCTTTAATTTAACGAATTGGTGTGTAATTATTGTTTCTCTTTCATAAATATTTACATATCTATACATGGTGCTTATTTATTCAACTAACTTAAATCTATACTTTTAACTTGCTCTAACTTAAGTTGGTTTAAATTTTAATAGAACATGGTGATTCACTGAAATTCCTCTCATTGCAGCATTGAAAGGAAAATGAAAAGAAGAGTGCAATACCATAAATTACAGTGAAATGTGAAATTGAAAACACACAATGTCATATGCCTTCCTGTCTTTCTTTTTTTTTCGTTTTTGTTTTTGTTTTTTTGTTTTTTTGGTGTATCAAAATGAAACAAAAAGAAATATGTATATGCAAGTGCTAACCTACTTACCATTTTAAAAAATGTTTAGTTAACTAAATTGTAAAATCCCCTAACAGGCTTCTTACATGTTAAATGTTGCTGTTGTCTAAGGACCTTTGTAAAGGGCTTTGAGCATGTTTAGTGGATATTGCGATATATAAATGCTCAAGTTTTGAAAGCGTGTAGAGCATGATATTGCCATGGTCATGTGCTGTAGGAATGCTATACATTATTATAAAAGTAACAAGTTGTTCAAAGTTGAATTCTTTTTTACCCGCTACACATATTTAAAGCACATCTGAGAAAAAGGCTCTCAGAACAGGTCTTACAATTTTCCTGTCTATTAATCAATATCAATATCACAACAATTTGTCAACTGGGCATGCTTGTACTTAGAGTGCTTATAAACGTAGGCCACTGTATTTGACTGCCACAATTGTTTACATCCCTCTGTATCTTTGCAAACAGTTTACCATGTTTGTATTAACAATATATAAGAAAAATGGATGATTCGGGTACATGCAGTTAGACACAGACGATTTGTGAAATAGAAGTCGTCAATCAGATTGATCTTATTATTTTTATCATTATCATAATTGTTACCAACTTAGTCTTCCAATGACTTAATCAGTGAAAATAAGTATTTATTTTACAACTTTGAATAGTGATTAAGTAAACCACCTTAGATTTGGAAGTCATGGGTTGAAATCCCAATAGAGAGAATAAAAAGGGTTGTTTTGGGTTTGTTTTTTAAAAATTATTATTGGAAGGAGGGGGGGGGGGGGGGGGGGGGGGGGATTGAGGTCTCGATCCTCTGACCATCACATTCATCGAAAGGAGTGAAACATAAAAGTGAAGTGTTGAAGTCAGTGGAAAGTCGATATTGTTTCAACTTATATATATACATATAAACACACGTATAATATATATATATATATATATATATATATATATATATATATATATATATATATATATATATATATATATATATATATTTCTGGGTGGGGTTCCTGACCTCCCATAGTGGGCAGGGGGGTACATACTGTCTCTTCTATCCCCTTATATCTGTTTTTCAACATGCTTTTCTGTCTTTGTCTTGGAATGAGAATAATTGGTTTTGTCCTGGCCCTGGCCTGAGTCCTAGTTGGGAGGGAAACAGTCAAATGCATAGTTATTGTTTTGGGAGATGATATTTTTTTCCTTGTCAATCATCTCTCTGTTATGTATTATTATATTTGTTATTTTGAATGTATAATGTAAGCATTTGAGTGTATTCCTCTTTGTTGTATTTTGTGCTTATGTCTGAATGAGACTTATAAGTGATCTCAAACTAAGTACATTGGTTGTGATCTCTTGGAATCTACATCTGAACCCTGTTTGTTCCCAGTTCCCCTTTGTCTTCCTTTTTCTTTGGTGCTCTAATTGTAATTCTAGAACTTTTTACTATCCCATTTTCTTCCTGGGTGGGGTTCCTGACCTCGCATAGAGGGCAGGGAGGTGCATACTGTGTCTTCTCTCCTCCAATATCTGTTTTCCAACATGCTTTCTGTCTTTGTCTTGGAATGGGATTACTTGGTTGTGTCCTGGCCCTGGCCGGATACCCTGACTGAGAGGGAAACAGTCAACTGTGTAGTTAGTTTTGGGAGATGATATTGTTTTCCTTGTAAATCGTCTCTCCGTTATGCACTGTATTATTTTTACTTTTACTTATGTATGATTTGTAAACAATTGAGTGTGTAGACCTCTTGGCGGGGACCTGTGCTTATGTCTGGATGAGACATTTAGTGATCTCAAACTAAGTACACTGATGGTGTGCTCTTGGAATCTACATCTGTTCCCTATTTGAACTAATTCCCCTTTGGCTGCCTTATTCTTGGATGCTTTAATTGTAATTCTAGAACTTTTCACTATCCCATTTTCTTCCTTTTTACTGGCGCTGATATGACCTAAATGTGTTGCAAGCGCCGTAAAACCCCTAAAAACAAAAACAAAACCATTTTCTTCCTTTTTACTGGCGCTTATATAACCTAATTGTGTTGCAAGCGCCGTAAAACCCTTAAAAACATAAGATAAAACATTAATATATATTTTATCATTTTGAATGTGTAATGTAAACATTTGAGTGTATTCCTCTTAGTTGGATCTTGTGTTTGTGTCTGGATGGGACTTTTGGGTGATCTCAAACTTAGTACATTAATGGTATGCTCTGGGAATCTTCATCTGATCCCTATTTGTTCCGAGTTCCCCTTTTTCTTACTTTTTCTTGGGTGCTTTAATTGTAATTCTAGAACTTGTCTATCCCATTTTCTTCCTTTTTACTGGCGCTGAGATAAACTAAATGTGTTGCAAGCACTGTAAAACACTTAAACACAAACAAAATAAAATAAGTATAGCCCTTCATGTTGCGCTTTCTGCTGACGTTGCTTGGTCTCATCGAATTGACCAGAGAAGTAGAGGTCCCTGAAGTGGTCATGGTTCCCGTAAATCATCGAGACTAAATTAGCTGGTATGGCAAATTCCTCTGCGATAATTTTCGGTCGCTTGCAAGACTTTTCAGCTGCATCGATCAGCTCAATCCTTTTCAGTGATAATGTTGTCAACCTTCTGTTTGCTATTGTATTTGTAGACTTGAATTCTTGATAAAATTTATACTAATTAAGGGTCATTAGATAGGATAGCCTGGGATTAGAAAAAAAAAAAAATGAGATGTAAAATGTGAGATGGATAAATCAAAGCTATTCGATACTGCTTATGTGCATTGAACGCTTACAAGGGGCAAAGCACTAAGTCACATCAGTGTGCACCAATCATTCGCGGATATTCTTAACAAATGAAAATTCTTACTGGTGGCTTTTTTTTAACCAATGGAAATACTTGTTTATTTGTAATTTTATTGTGGTCATAAGTGACTTATGTGGAGTGGTTTTTTTTTTTTTACTAATGTTATTTAGGAAGAAGGGGGAAGGGACCAAGAAAAAAATTCGCCTTCGAGTAAAAATCAACTTAAGCAAAGTAGACACCCAGAGTGCACTGTGTATATATATATATATATATATATATATATATATATATATATATATATATATATAGAGCAATTCAAGTCCCCTTGTGCAACTGAGAAAAGAACCAACTTTTAGTTGAAAACAATATCGACTTCCAACCGACTTCAACTTCCAACACTTTTTTGTTTCACCCCTTTATATATATATTATATTATATAAGATATATATATATATATATATATATATATATATATATATATATATTGTATATATATATATATGTATTGTATATATATACACACCCGGCACAGTTTCCTCGAACTCATTAGAATGTCCCGAATATTTGACTTATATTATTTGTTATCATTCCATTCCTTCCTCGAACTAATTTTTCTCCCGAACACGGTTTCCTCGAACTAATTTCACCCAGCCAATGAGATTAATTGAAGGATTTTAAAGAATGTGACCTGTGATGATTTACTGTGATATTGACGGTTTGGTATGTGTATATCTATCTACACTGCATGTGTATATATACAGTATGAGTATGATACACACACAGACTCTACCGCCGTTTCGCATAACAAACACATCTCTGCTTATTCTTATCACTTCCCCATTCATTCTAATTTCAATACCATATGCCATGAGTTGCTAATGCTTGGCTACAACAGTAAATGAATGTTGTGATACAGCCACACCCCCCCCCCCCCCCCCCCCCCCCCCCCCCCCACCTTCTTACACACATACCAACTTCTTGTAACATATTATATCTAAAGTTATCTCCCTCAACATAGGCAATAAAGTAAATAAATAATAAAGTTCCCTTTGAGATTTGTCTTAGGGTCAACTGGAATAGCCCAGTTGTCAACCGCAGCTCAGCGCCACAAATTGAGGTATGGAGAGGTGGCTTGTTGAAGGCCACATAACGCGGTGAATATTCTAACTGGGTATCTTTCGTGTTCGAAGCTAAGACCATACTGCTGAGTCTCCATCAAGTTGATTTGGCAAGGCACGATATCCTCAAACTTTTTTGCATGTCCTGAGGAGTTCGATGAAACCGTGCTGGAGTGTGTATATATATATATTGGTGAAATTTGGCAGGTTTTGTTGATTGTCATCAGTTGGAAGTGAGTTCATCCACAGATATATGTATTGTAAACTTAAAAATCACTTGACATTGTTGGGAAAGTATCATTGCATTGGAAATCTCAGTCAAGGGGACTTTTGACCTCCCAAGGTACTAAATGTGTTGCAAGCGCCGTAAAACCCTTTAAAAAAAAAAAAAAAAAAACCTCCCAAGGTGGGCGGAGAGGTCACTATTGCTATGTCTTTTATCCCCCTTTATCTGTTTCCCCTTCCTCGTTGCTCTCGTCTTTGTTCCAGACTGACATTGTTCGCTTTTATTCCTGGTCCTGGCAGGGATCATTTGCTGACAGGGAGGAAGTTGAATGTATGGTTCCTTTTTATTGAGAGATGATGTACTATCGTTTTTAGTTTTGAATCTATACTTTGTAAACATTTTAGTGTATCCTTCATGGCTCAAAGCAGGATAATTTGCTTTGCCTGGATGGGATTTATAGGTAATGTTGAAATAGGCACATCGGGTGATTGCTCATGGAATCTTCTGTTCCATATTTGAACCAGTCCCCTTTGTCTAACGGTTTCTTTAGTGCTTTGACTTTAGATCTAGAACCTTTCCTTTGTCATTTTCCGTTTTACTGGCACTGAAATGACCTTAAAGTGTTATAGTGCCGTCAAGTAGTTGTAGAAAGTTCACCAAATTCGCAGCAATACTAAGTAATGAATGAATTAATCAAGGCCTTAAACTCTAATAAATGTATTTACATATGTATATTTTAAAAGTTATTTCAGAGATCAATATGATTTGTATTATGTTGTTGAGAATTATTTACCTGTTTTATTTTTATAATGAACAAGATTGAAACTGCTGGAAACTAAACAAATAAATTCTGTTTATATATATATATACCGTTTGATTTTTGATTTTTTTTTAAAAATTGGCTACATGGAGAAGTGTAAACTAGGCTCAAAATCTGTTATTTGTGAGGATATTCTAATACTCGGGAGGAAGGTAGGCCTTCTGTTCTCCTCCTCAAATGAGACGATTTGTTTCAAGTTATGCTCTGGTCCTGGCTGGGATCATATCGCGTTGTTTGCGTTATCTGAGGGGATCATCAATGACTATCTGGGTGGGGTTCCTGGCCTCCCATAGTGGGCAGGGTCGTATTTACTGTATCTTCTATCCCCTTATTGCTGTATTCCAATTTGCTTTGTTTTTGTCTTGGAATGAGATTACTTGGATTTGTCCTGGCCCTGGCTGGGAGGGAAACAGTCGAATGCATAGTTATTGTTTTGGGAGAAGATATTTTTTTCCTTGTAATAAATCATCATATAACCTAAATGTGTTGCAAGTGCTGTAAAACCCTTAAAAACAAACAGAAACATCAACGACTATAGATCTATGTCTCATTTCAAAAGCCCTTTCCAGAGGCACCTCAAACTGTCAAAATAGTAACCTATAATAATGGTCAATAACGAGATGATTTACCAAAAGAGGATACATTCAAGTACGATTTCGTAGAAACCACATGGGAGATGCCAACAGGGCTAATAGTATAGGCTAGAAGATTTGGCAATAAAGGGATGACAATGATAGAATTTCTGTACACACCAATCCTCAGATGAAATTATTCATTTTTGCCCTAGCAGTTAACGAGACCCTTTGATAAAAATGAAACTGTACTGTATATTGAGGTTTTGGGGTCTTTTATTTTAAAAAGATTTTCCCCTTTTTATCGCCTCTTTTTTTACATGCTGTTTGACCAGCTGATGCTTATATCAAAATCACAATGTTATTACAAAGACATTGGAAAAGTAGAGAGCGTTGAGGGCAGCTTGAAGTTGAAGCCTGGGATCGTAAGAACACTAATGAAAAGGTGAAAATGGAAAGGCTGTGTGTAAAGAAACAATACAATGTTTCATCAACAAAATATTAAACAATGGTGAATAAAATTAAATTTTTAAAACAAATTGTAGCAAGTGTACTCCTGGTTGGTTGGAGTATGAATGAAACTGTGACATCAATGTATGAGTAAAGAGTCCCTAGGGCTGTAATAGGAATGTTAGAAAGTGAATTAGGACTCAAATCCAGGACCTTTTGGGCCACAATGAAAAGCCTTATCCACTCAGCCACTTCACCCCCTATATATAGGGATGGATATTCAGGCAACCGATATATGAAGAAATCTGGATTGCTGTTTTAAATTATTTCATAGTAACCCATATCCAATTATCTGACGTCATTGATAGCCAATATATTAGAACCATGACTCGCTAACCCAAATTCAAAACAAAAAAAGAGAGGAAAGACTATTGTCATGAAATTTGATTTTATTGTAAATCAACTCCGTATTGCAACTAAATAATATTCCAAGAAATAAAAGGATTATAATCAAGTCATACATAGAACAATATGATACAATTTTTTGGGAGGAAATAAAGATAGATGAGAGAAAGAGAGACATTCAGAGAGAAAGAGAAGCCATTTCACTGACAAGGTTACAAGGATTTGAAAATCCATTTGTCCATCACCGAGCAGTTCTATCAATAATCAATATTATTATAGAATTTATCATCACATCATTTTCTAGACAAGAAAACAAAACAAAAGAAATTATTAATTCAAATTTGCACGACACTAGCAATTACAGCAATCGTCTATTAATCCATGGCCATGTCAAACAGCACGACAGCAATCGTCTATTAATCCATGGCCATGTCTAACAGCACGACAGCAATCGTCTATTAATCCATGCCCATGTCTAACAGCACGACAGCAATCGTCTATTAATCCATGCCCATGTCTAACAGCACGACAGCAATCGTCTATTACTCCATGAGTCTAAGAGCATGACATTAGAATTACCTAATAATGCATGACGATGTCTTAAAAAAAAAGAAAAAGAGGTTTCGATAGCATCTGTCCGTTTTGCATCAGCTTCTCTGGAAATATGTTATATATAACAAAAAATAAATGCATTTTCTAAACATTAAATAACGGTATATGATTATTACCCACTGCCTCAATGTGATATGATGTCAGGACAAACAAAACACTGAAAACGGAATTAAAAGTCAAATGATAAGAGTCCATGGACATATATTTATAATTCTATATTAGAGCTGCCAACCTCAACACGATGTTTGTGTTTTTCTAGGGTTTTACAGCACTTGTGTTTTTTATGTTTTTAAGGGGTTTACGGCGCTTGCAACACATTTAGGTTATATCAGCACCAGTAAAAAGGAAGAAAATGGGATAGTAAAATAGTAAAAAGTTCTAGAATTATAATTAAAGCACCCAAGAAAAAGTAAGACATAGGGGAAATGGGAACAAATAGGGATCAGATGTAGATTCCAAGAGCATACCACCAATGTACTTAGTTTGAGATCACCTATAAGTGTCATCCGGACACAAGCACAAAATCCAACAAAGAGGAATACACTCAAATGCTTACATTAAACATTGAAAATAACAAATATAATAATACATAACAGAGAGATGATTTACAAGAAAAAAAAAATCATCTCCCAAAACAATAACATAGCTGCCAACTTTTCAAAATGCAAAAATGTATTATTATACGCGGTGCGGCGCGGACGCCCAATTCATGTCTTAAAATGGCATATTTATTAATGTACTTAAGTACTAGAATGGTCAGAACTGTAATACTAAGAGAAGTTTACCTTTATCATCATACTGGGTAGGCATAAGTGATGGGGAGGTGGTGACAGAAGAAGATTACTGAGGCTTGGGCTTAACAGTTTGTTTTGTTTTTGTTTTTAAGGGTTTTACGGCGCTTGCAACACATTTAGGTTATATCAGCGCCAGTAAAAAGGAAGAAAATGGGATAGTAAAAAGTTCTAGAATTACAATTAGAGCACCCAAGAAAAAGTAAGACAAAGGGGAACTGAGAACAAATAGGGATCAGATGTAGATTCCAAGAGCATACCACCAATGTACTTAGTTTGAAATCACCTACAAGTCTCATCCAGACACAAGCACAAAATCCAACAAAGAGGAACACACTCAAATGCTTACATTATACATTCAAAAGAAAAATAATAATACATAACAGAGAGATGATTTACAAGGAAAAAAATATCATCTCCCAAAACAATAACTATGCATTTGACTGTTTCCCTCCCAGCTAGGACTCCGGCCAGAGCCAGGACAAAACCAAGAAATCTCATTCTGAGACAAAGACAGAAAGCATGTTGGAAAACAGATATAAGGGGATAGAAGACACAGTATGTACCTCCCTGCCCGCTATGGGAGGTCAGGATCCCCACCCAGTGGGCTTAACAGCTTAGATTTTCTTCTTTTTTTTTTTTTTTCTGGATTGGCCAAATCGTACTAAGTACGATTTTAGCTATGCAATAACTATGCATTTGACTGTTTCCCTCCCAGCTAAGACTCCGGCCAGGGCCAGGACAAAACCAAGTAATCTCATTCCAAGACAAAGACAGAAAGCATGTAGGAAAACAGATAAGGGGATAGAAAACACATAATGTACCCCCCTGTCCACTAGGGGAGGTCAGGAACCCCTCCCAGTTTACAGCGCTTGCAACCTATTAAGGTCACATCAGCGCCAGTAAAAAAGAAGAAAATGGGATAGTAAAAGAATTCATGAATAACCAAGAAAAGGTATGACAATGGGGAGTTGGTTCAAATATGAAACAGTAGATTATAAGAGTACTCTATTAAAGTACTAATTTTGAGCTCACCTAAAAGTCTCATCTAGACACAAGCACAGGTCCCCACTCAGAGGTTTTTTTTTTTTTTTTGTTTGTTTGTTTGTTGCTTTAGGTCTCTTCCAACACAATTGAGGTTATATGAGAGACCGCTGAAACAAAAAAACAAGCAATCTAACAAAAATAGTACAAATGTAAATCAAAATCATAACCTAAAGATATCATAAGCTAAATTATAAATAACCAAGAACAAACAGGCAGAAGATTTACAGAAAAAAAATATCCCCTGTCAAAAATACAATCACAAACCAAAGAAGCAGGATAGGCTAGTAAAGAGAAGAAGAAACGACATCACTATCGGATCGTACACCCATGCGAACATCATAGGTATATGATTCAAGGGTGATGCTCCCATCCAACCACCCGCCCCACTCAGAGGAATACACTCAATGTTCACAAATCACATATAATATACCATAACGTAATACACAGTGCATAACAGAGAAATGATTTACAAGACAAAAAATGTCATCTCCCAAAACTCTAATTATACATTTGACTGCTTCCCTCCCAGCTTGGGTATCCGGCCAGGGCCAGGACAAAACCAAGTAATTTCATCCCAAGACAAAGACAGAAAGCATGTTGAAAAACAGATACAGGAGGATAGAAGGCACAGTATGTGCTTCCCTGCTCACTATGGAAACCTCAATATGAGTAAAAGGATAAGACTGCTTCTAAAAAATGTGTAAAATTTGAAGGAAAAAAAAAGCACACAGTGAAAAATTGTAATGTAAACCTTCATATATTTTCTGTTATAGTAATAGATAATTTTGGAAGTCCTTATAATTATAAGTGTTTGTGTAGGTGAGGAATTTGAAAAACTTAATTTTTAGCCTAATTGGAATTTTTTTTTCTTTATTCTTAATGTAAGGGAAATATTGTGGTTCCAAAGAAGCGACTAATGCTATAAAACAATAATTAAGATATAAGGTGTAAAAACTATGTAGATTGTACAAAAACTTTCTTCAAGTACAAAAGGGAAAGAATAAGAACAACTGAATGGCGAGAATTGATTCTGATCTCAAAAAAGAATTATGAGGGAAAAGCATACAAATATGCATTTTTGGGGTTACAGTTGGCAGCTCGGGAAAGGGTGGTATTAGCAGACCTACTTGCTTGAAATTCAAAGGTTCATATTTTTCTATATAAATTTTATATAAATAATAATAAAAGAAAGTAGTCTTTCAAAGTCACAGGGCCCATTGAGTCAAAGTTGACCCTGGTTTCTGCAGCCTTAATTGGACACTAGAAAAAGCTTGCTCCATTTCGATAAGACTATCACAAAACACTCTCCGTCAAATCTAACAGATCTAGTTACCCAATTACTGCTGGGTAGACATGAGGGGTCAGAAAAAATCTCCACTACACCTGGGATCAATACTGGCCCCTTTGTAAAGCGAGTGCTCTACCACATGGCTAGCTCATACCCTCAAATAACAAACAAGCAAAAAGAAAAACAAATTTTTATTTTTAAAAAGCATGTTATTCAGGGAAAATAATAAAAACGAAAAATAATTCCTCTCACCCGAGGAGGACATGAAGTATACCCTGAAATAGTGCTTATTAAAAAAATTGAAAATAATAGGTAAGTTTAGAAGGGAAAAAAATACAATGCAATTGGTTTCATACAACTATTAGTATTGGAAATTTTAAAGTTAAAAACACTAAAAACGTAAGAACGAAATTTACCATAAAAGGCTGATGTCACACACACACACAAAAAAACAAAAAAAACAAATGAGACACATTTCTCTTCTTAAGTAGGACATATTATGAAACATTAATTATTCAAAAATATACCTAAAAAGGGACTCTCAAAATAAACAAGAGACACACAAAAAAAAAAAAAAAAACTTTCCAGTACATAACATGCACACACATACACACACGCAAACATTAATCCACTCAACAAAAGAGTAGTGCCAGTAGAGCTATTCTATATCATAATGCAAACTCATATGACCTGTTAAATATTACCTAAATACTAATTTTAGACAAACCGCAATATCACTATTAATCATCTTTTAAATGCTCAACAGGTTGAGGCCATTAGACTGTAGTCACCAAGTCTTGCACTGTCCATTTGTTTTTTTAAAATGGAATTTACAGTGCTTTTCACACTGTTAGATCATTTCAGCATCACGAATAAGGAAAATAAATTAATAATATATGAGTTCAGAGAGATTGAGGACATAACAATAACAAAGCTAAGGATTGATGAAGAACCCACTAGAGAAGAGCCATACATTCTCCACCCTAACAGGATCACCACCCACTGCAATACTAATACAGATACACGGGAGCCCTTCCAAAGGGATACAATCAGATCGATTTGTTTAATTCACAACAACATGCATGGAAAGTTGTTTTTTTTTTTTTTTAATCATTACATTTCACAGCATTTAAAAAAATGGGTATTTTACTTATTCAGATTCCAAACCTTAATCCTCTCATACTAAGTCTAAGACTTGGGCAGAGAGTCACAGGAACAGGACAACGGATATGGAGAATTGCAGAGACCCCAGAAACCCTCATTTCACCAGCAGCTCAGCATTAGATTTAAGTCTATCAGGAATTGTTTTTTTTTTTTAATTTAGAGATATATTTTATAAATAAATAAAAATAATTCGGCAGTAAGAATCTACTTTTTTCAACAGCGGAGGAAGGGATATAGTTAGGCACACATCAAACAATGATCCGCTCCATTCCAAATGAGGCAAGATCAAACATTTCAAAAAGAATAATTACTACTTTTTTTTTATGTATAAAAAAATTTAGAAAATTTTTTTTTTTTAATCGACACACAGCCCAACGACTAGGAAACAATATACTCAAAGAATAACAGAACCTTATTTCAATTGATACTGACAGTTTTTTCACAATAATCAATGAATGCATTTTGCAGATGTAGGGAATAACTTATTACTGCAAGAATGTTATTTATTTACATAACTTGTGTATATGATTCAAAAGAATGGTAAAATACAAAGCAACTTAGTTAAGTCGGCATGTATCATAGCCAAGAATTAAAACAATACATTCCATTCTCAACCATATTGCCATTAACAAATACAATAATTGTGAATCAAAGAAGACTAGTCAAAGATTTATTACAAAACCCACGCCATTATCAACACTCAAACTTTCATCATTAAAACTCACAAGTTTTGTCAAAATACACACCACAGCTGCCTAATTGAAACTTCAAAACTTCATTGTCTCCATGAGAAAAAAAAAACCCCACTATAAATAGCTTTAGAGCTAAGTAATTTGCGGTCAGAATTATCAGAAATGCTCAAAAGTCCTAAATATAGGTTAGGTTCCTTGGAACCAAACATTCCTTTTCAACATGATTTACTGAATCAAAGACTAGGCAGCTCTGATACACACATACACAAACAAAGTTGTTCCATACACACACACTATGTATGTTGCGTCTTCCAGAGATCTACCCACTGACAAATCTGGTCCAAGTTTGATTCAAGCTGATCGGGTGTGTCAGATTGAAGACTGTGAACTATTTCCTGACGATAAGATTCCCGAGCACCATCAAGGATAACCTGGAAGATCTCCGATGTGATGTTGGATTCCAATTTCTTTTCATTGTAGCCTCTGTATGATTAAAAAATCAAAATTTATAATGATGAATGAGAGTTTTGGTTTTAAAAAATATTAATAAATTAAAAAAATAAATAAATAAAGAATATAGGAAAACAATATGCAAATTTGCTATGTTACTGTACATTTTGACCCATCATTCCACCCAAATACATGTTATTTCAAGGCTGGATATTATTGACAATTGGATGTATTTACAAATTTTTAAAAAGTTGTGGTGTTTCCATTTATTTTGATTGTTTTATGTACTAAGTAAAGTGACTGAAAAATATACAAAATCATAGACAGAAAGAAAGACTACAAGAGGACAGTACAATATCAGGAAATAGAAGCCTAAAATACACAGAAATCGTCTTTTCTTCTTCATTCGGCTCAATATTCTTCAGGTTTGTATTTTCAGTAAAGTTCATTAACCACTCTGCATGATTTCCAAAACATTCCAAACCCATTCATTATCAACCCCATGAAAGCACCATGCCCACCATTAGTTTGAGGCCTTATTTCTTCGTCATTCTCAATGAAACTGGAACAAAAAATGATCTCTTGAAACCCTAATGTCATAATCATAATCATAACCAACATTATCTAAAAATAAATCATCCCCTTAATCAGAATCATGTCTATTTATTTCCCCATCTTCATCTGAATCCATCTTAAGAGTTGCAATGTAAATAATTTCAATAATTTCATTCCAAAAAGTCAATAAGAAGACCATCATTAAATACCGATAGTCTCAATAAAGGTCTTAAAGAGTGCATACAGTCACAGCAGTTAAATTTCGATACTCGTAAGCTTCGTACTTCACTCATTTATTAGTGTGATTACAGCTGTATGAGTGCCGTCTTTTGGAGTATCCAGCAAGCCAGCTGGCATTACATACTTAGTCGTCTGGCATATGTAGAATTAAAGAGTTAATGACGGTAGTAATATAAACAGGCCTGTAAATTGTCTTTTCCAAAATTGTCTGAAAATTTATTTTAACTATCAGTGCATCAGTGACTCCACAGAAATTGATAATAGTATGACCTGTCAAACACCCTGTTTGATGTACCAATCTAATATGCTTTTAAAAGAAAGAATTGTTAGTACTAACAAATCAAGTAGCTTGTCTGAGCATTTAAAGGGAGGGGATAGATGTCTTACTTCTGCTTTTTTTTAGTAATCAAAACTTACTGTAAGAGTGTTATTAAATTGAAGCCACAGAAATAAAATAATTGAGGCATAATTAAGCAAAATAAGCTTTGCCCCAGTATTGAGACATGTTCGTATACTTTTAGTTTAATTGCAGTATGAGATGATGAAAAAAAATCTCCAGAGAGGAGGGGATGAAATATTCCCAATATCAAAATATTCAGGAACAAACTTGAAATATGAAATTAGCTATATAAATTCCATTACAGAGAAAATGGTCCAGATTAGACTGTACCCTTGATAGCAAACATGAAAAGAATTTTAACATTTGCATTCCTTTCGTTCTTTTAAATGAATGATGCTGGACTGGCAAGGACTGGTTTCCCTTTGTGTTATTCCTCTTGGAAACATACAAGTCTCTTTGTATCGTAATTCAATCTGGCTTAGTACTAGTACCTTTAACTAACCGAAAAGGAAAAACAACAAACACACTTGGACTTTACTACAACCTATAACTAACCCTAGTAGAAGTAAAAAACTCTCTGACCTCAAGCACCCTACTAATACTACAATTTTTAAAAAAAGGGGGAGGACTGCTCTGCACTACCTTTCAATACTTCAACGACAATGGTGGCGGAGAGCAAAAATAATGGTCATATTAGAATTTTTTTTTCTCAATCAAGGTTTGTTCCACAGCTTTTAAAATGTTAATAAAAATTGACAAATGGAATAAATAGATCCAAGGTTAAAATGACAATATAAAGAGAAGCTACCTCGAGGAATATGCAGAAAGTCTCCCAAGATCAGTCCTGCTATCTACAAATGTTTCAGGAATATTGCAGAATCGTTTAACTTTTGGTTTTTGTATTTCTTCTCTGTCTTTAGGAGAAAACGGCTAAATGATATTTTTTCTTGTAGACAAAGTAAAAGAATTCAGATGGCCGGCAAAACAAGTCTAAACCAAAGACATCCATTTGGGTTCCAAATTAATATTCGCTTTTACATAAAAAATTTGCCAAAAAATCTTGCAAACAATGTTCAGACGAACAATCGTAAATTACAAAGAAATAGCGATGACGAAAATTTTCTGCCGGAACTTGTCTGTTGGGACAACTGGCGTGTGCAGTACCAACAGCAGAACCAACACAGTGCATGAAGCGAAAGCTAACAGACGATAATCGCAAAACAGGGAAACCCCTTGATTGCCACGGCACACGCAGCGAAGGGAGAGAGAGAGAGAGAGAGAGAGAGAGAGAGAGAGAGAGAGAGAGAGAGAGAGAGAGAGAGAGAGAGAGAGAGAGATATGGCTTTGGTACACGACGTAACAATCGTACTATATGCTTCAGTATTGTCATCCATGGCTTTATGTATCCTGTGATTTTTTAATTTTAATTTAGGCTATAATTATTTTTATTTTTTTTGTACCGGAGAAAATTTCTTTAAATTTATTTTGTCTAATATTATGTCCGCTGAGGTAGAGAATACTGGATCATCTTATTTCAGGCAATTGCCTGAGAATTTACAGGCATGTATAAAGAGATAAATAAAATCAGCATGACACTTTTAAAAGTTGAGAGTCCTAGGCTATACGTGATGTAAATATGCCACATTGTGCAGAATGAAAATGTTACCTGGCAGTCAGTCTGGAGTGTAAGATGGAATTATCTGTACGTAAAACAAAGATGATATCAAACCATCGTTCAGGAAATAAATCACAGGAGTGATAATCGACTATGTTCCCTCCCATGCCCATTGTATCCTCCATCTCATCAATTAACTGTCGAAATAATACAAAGTGTAAACAATAAAATTACTGGTTCATTTCATCTAGAATAAATAGAAGAAGAATAAATAGAAGAAGAAGAAGAAGAAGAAGAAGAAGAAGAAGAAGAAGAAGAAGAAGAAGAAGAAGAAGAAGAAGAAGAAGAAGAAGAAGAAGAAGAAGAAGAAGAAGAAGAAGAAGAAGAAGAAGAAGAAGAAGAATGATGTTATTGAAACAACGACAAGCAATGACATAACAAAGAAGGTTTAAAAAATGATTTTAATACGTATAAAAAGAAAATTCTAATGAGATTTGAAATCTCTATGCAAAATGCCATGCATATTTCATGCAATATGCGTGTTCCTTAACCATCTCCTTACCAATTATAGGAACATCGTCACATTCATTACGATAAAATAAGCATTTCTCTTATTCAAATTTGTTTTTTAAATCACAACATTTGAAGACCTTAATGCTGCATGTAATAGTTGTTTTGCTGAACAAAATTAGGTATAGTATGTTCTTATTGATTCAGAGGTTGAGTGTAAAGATATCAATTTTTGTGTTGGGTAGATATGCAGACCTGCGATTTTACCGACACAAAAAATCAGGACCAAGGTCTTAAAAAATCAGGACACAGGAAAAAAAATAAGGACGCTTGAAAATAAGGGACAAAATGTTAAATTGATATTTTTTTTAACACTCACATGAGGACACCAAACTCACAGACGTAGTGCCGTTATTCTGTGCAGCTATTTTCGACCACATTTGGCCAGAAGACTTGATGATGGCACAAAGCTATAACAAGACTGCCCACGACTAATAAGAGTCATCTTGATCAGAATTATATCACTCAGAAGCTGCAATTAACAATTCAGCTCAGCACGAGGTAGAGTTGAGAACAATGAATCAGTGACTGTGACTGGTGATTGACGATTGAACGAATGGTGTGCACGAAATTGAAATAAACCACAACACAGGTATCGATGTCTTCTATGAAACAATAACACCTACGAATTCATTCCCGTCTGCCCATACTATAAAAAGAAATACTTATGACTGGCAATATTACCGATATTATTATATAGATACCGTACAATGGGGTGGGGATATTTATACACATCCGGTTCATACGGTCACCTCATCATTTGATTACCGCTAAAAAAAAAAATTCTCCGCCAATTTTTTTTTCTAACTTAAAAAAATTCGGGTAAAAAGAAAAATCGGGACGCTCGAGAGAAAAATCAGGAAATCGGGACAGCAGCAAATTTCGCATAAATATCAGGACGGTCCCGATTAAATCGGCACAAACGGCAGGTCTGGATATGGCATTTTGGGAAAAATCCTGGAAATAGTCGGTAAGGATAGAGTTAATAAACGTCACCTTTTACTATTGTACATTCAAATATAGAAATACAAAGACTTCTTTTAAATGGTGAAAATTGATTTGTTCAATACAGTCCACTCCGGGTAATCGCAACAATTCCCAAGAAACTGAATTAATTCTACATAAAAGCACTGGTTGATTGCAACAAACTTCGGCCAATGATAATGGCAACAAATTTTCAACCTCAAAAGTGGCAAATTAACAAAATCTCGTGATTAAATTTCATCATGGGTGAAATCATGACAGGTTGAAGAAGCGAGAGTGGGCGGGGTTTAATGCGACAGTAGTGTGTCACTACTCTATTAGGAGGGGAGGGGACTGGGCATATTCTAGACAATAACAGTTATAAGGAGAGACTGACCGATATCCTTTGTTTTGGGATTGACAATTGTGCGTTGTGACCAATGGATCTGGTGAGAGCTTATTATCACTCATCGTGGCTCATCTCTTTGACTCTTGCAAATGTTGAGAACAAAAGAATGAAAGTTAATCCAATCTTGAATTAGATGCTAGCTTGCGCTTGTCAAAATGTATATAGGGTTGCTTTGTGCTTTTTGTTTCAAACAAATTGCTCAGTCTGTGGTGGACTACAACACCTGGTTTGAGTTAACCATATATGGTATGAAACTGATCAGTGGTCAAATCAAAATTGCCATAAAAACTTACAAGCGGTGGTGAAAACAGTGCCCCATCATTTTATTTGAAATCAACCAAAGACACAACAGCCATGGACGGTCCCAAGCCCATGTTGCAATAGTGGACAGGAAACTCAATTTCAGTTAATTGCAACATTTTCGCTGACCCCAAGGTGTTGCCATTAACCGGAATGGACTGATAAAGTTTTCCTCTATTCAATATATATATAACACCATCTCTCATCACTCACTCCATCTTCATCCAAGATTCCACACTGCAGCTCCTCGTCATACCCCTCTAAACAGTTGGCAGCTTCAGCTACTTCACTGACATTGATGTAATTTAGATTAGTTCGCTGGGCCAGCTCCTTTGCAAGGGTTGACTTGCCAGTCCCTGGTGTTCCTGTCATGACCAAAAGACACAAACAATTATGATAAAAATTTTAAAAATAAAATCATTCCCGTCATTCATGAACAAGTCTAAATTACCCCCCTCCCCACTGTCTTTCCTCCAACTTCTCTCAACCACGTGCTAACAAAGGATTTGAGAGCGAAGAGACCTGTATTTAATCAAAACAAAGAGGGAGTTGTTACTGCATGTGTGCAGTTTGTAGATCTTTCTTTTATTGCATGTGTATATAATCTAACACAAACAAGTAACAATAGAGGATAATTAACTTTTATATCCTTTTATTCCATCCTTTGTAATCTAATGTCCGAAGTTAGGTTACTTAAGTCCTGTTGGGCTTGCGTTTTAGTGATGATCAGCACTATCATTACTTCTTTAAAATTGTAAAAACTCTGTTATGCTTTTAAAAAAAAACTGTATAGCTAAAATATTCAACTATTATAAGATGTGTTTTCGTATTACAACTATTTTTAAATACAAAGAAGATCAATTTTTGTGACCCTTACCTCTGACATTTCTAATTGACTTTACACTTACATGTTACGGTCAATGAGACTGACCATTATCTTATACTCGGTAGCATCAATTGACAAAGTGTCAACTACCGTACCACGGAGCCTTAATAATTTGTGATCAATGTCAATTGACCATGTCAGTTTGTCAACTAAGTACTATTACTATTAACATTAACGGCCACAGAGTAATGTTAGTGTCACGAAGTGATACTATTGCAACAATGTTATTAATATTAATACTCTCTTTCTCTCTCTTATTTACTCTCTTTGTCACAGACCATGCCAGTTGGTAAATTGATAACTTTTTACTTTTAACAACCACAAAGCTTTTACATGAATTGTTACTTTATTATGACGATGTGCAGTGTATCCTACTTTCTTTTAAAATTATCTATCAGGCATATTTATAATTGAAATTGGCAGGGATTGGGCACTTCGTTCTCCTGTGTTTTTTTTCCACTGAATCTGAAGTTCAGATCAGAAAAGAACAGCAATTTTTGTTTTGATATGATTTTAACTCGCCTTTGAATCCTTGAAAAGACTGACGAGTGTAGAATAAATGATTGGAAAGTGACGAAATTCGAGATTTGTATGTACACAAATCAAAGCTCGACTAAAATCACTGCATGCACCTGAAGAGTTCCAATTTGACTCTTTGTTAGTTGATGAACCGTCAACTACCAAGGACTCACTCCGTGGCAATTGACACGTCCCTTATACTTATTGATTTCCGGTAGGCACGTGACGCAAGATTTGAGTTAAACAAGCCAAAACTGAAACTAGTGACAGAGACTAAGTGACAGTGTAGGCACTTTGATAATTCCAGTCTAGTGGTTGCCATTCGTTCACTTCTCGGTAAGGTAAAACTCTTTCTTTTAAACTTTATTTTGGCCCTTTACTATTTTGGTCACTACGGCATTATTTATGAACCTAATTGGTGAATACATATATCAAAGTTATCAAATCCATTGTTCTCTACACAATACATGTTATGAAGATACTTCAACACCATGATCTAATGTCTCATTTTTATTCTGACAACAAACAGATTTACAACACATGCGTAAATTTGAGCATCTAATTCAAGATAACGAAATATGAAAACTGTGCCAAAGATATCATTATATAAAGACATGGATGTCTCAGAATAAATTGAAACTGAATAGCAATAAGACCAAAGGTATTTTTATTTGTGGAAGAAAAAACAATAGTCAATCTGAAAAACACCACCTCACAATTGATGAAAATGAAAGTGCAATTCCCCTATCGGACAAGGCTAAAAATCTCGGGATAATTTTGGACAGCCATCTGACTTTCGAAAACCATGTGTTAGAAACGAAAAGAAACATCATTTTCATCCTAAGAAATGTCAGCACTATTAGGCCATTTCTGACAAAGGATGTGTGCAAAAAGATTGTTGTATCGTTAGTCCTCTCCAAACGGGACTACTTGTTATTTGGTGTTGCAACGGAAAATACGAGTCACTTCCAAAAGATACAGAACAGTGCGACATGACTCATCTTTCAAAAAGGAAAAAGAGACAAAGCCACTCCGCTACACTGGCTGCGGATAATATGTGAAAGTGTGAAATACAAACAGCAACAATTGCAAACTCAGTGCAGATCTCTACGATCATCCAAAAACATCCTTCATCTAAACATTCCTTGATGTAGACTACAAACTACTGGAGATCAAAGCCAAAACTTTCAAGTTTGCAGGCTAAGGATCTGTGAAAGTGAAAGTAGAAGAGGTGTCAATATATAAATTGTTGACAAGGTAAAAAATCTTGGAAGATTCTTAGATTCATAACTGTCAATGGACCACCAAATTAAGACAATGATTCAATCATTGATCTGTCAGTTGAAAAAAAAATGGATCTATTCGACTTCGACAGTTCCTTTCTGAGGATGTTACTGTTACTACTTTCAACAAAGCTGGATTACTGCAATGCTCTGTTGTTTGGTGTCTCGGGAAATAAGCTCAGGCGACTGCAGACGGTCCAAAAATATGCTCCCAGATTGGTCTCTTTGACTTTGCTGCCACACCTCTGAAGATTACACACTGGCTGCCTGTTGACTGTGAAAAGGGTCAAATTCAAAACATGTGTCCTAGTTTATTGTTATCTGGAAAACACTGACCCTACCTACTTCACAGAACTAAAGAAATATTCGACAACCCGTTCTTAGCATTCCTCCAATGACACCACCAGTTTGTCGTTTGAGTTTGACTATCCCGTGGCATTCGTCGCACAGGCAGTGCACAGGTGACAAGTACAGTAGAACATGAAAGTAACGTACTCGGAAATAGCGAGAACTCGGAAATAGCGAGTAAAATCTAAATCCCCGTTTTTTTCTCTTATTTGAGTCAATAAAATTCGCATGCAAGTAGCGAGTATGAACAAGAGGTCAACTCGGAAATAACGAGCATTTCCTGCCCCAGCCTAGGACTTCGAACGAAGTAAAGCAAAACACCAGACAAGGGCGATTTAAATATTTTTGGCCTAGCTTCTTTTCTTTTCTTATTTTATGTTACGAGTAATATTACATAGTAGCCTAGTCTGAGTACATAATAGGCGAAACAAATTTGGGTGGGGGTTGGGTGTGTGTGTTTGTGTGCGTGTGAGGGTCAATTATTCACCCAATGTGGTGCCGCGCGAGGTAAGCACTGGCAGCCAACATGTCAACATGCCTCAATTCGCAGCATCGGTCAGCGAGTCGCATTCGTTTACGAATGACACGATCAGCGAGAGAGGGGAGCGTGGAACCATCATTTCAGTGGGTCAGTGATTGGGTGATGCGCTTGCTTACCTCATCAAACATGCCTAGTGCATACAAACACTCGCACACACACATACACGAAATCTTGATGGAAATGGAAGGGGTGGATCAACTTCAACCTGTGGCACTGTGGCCATCATTACGTAGTTAACGAAGGCCGTGTTCAACTCCACCCTCACCCCACTTTATCAACACACAGTCATTTGCACGCATGCGCGGCACACACGCACAAACACACACACACACACACACATTGTCTTTCCATATTTTTGTACGGCCGAGTGACCTTTCCTGGCAACTCGGGAATAGCGAGAACTCGGAAATAGCGAGTAATCAGGACCCAAAAGCGGGAACAAGGTCCTTTTCACATTTTGGTCCGTCTGTATGTAGGTAGTCGCATCGCCCGTGGCTGAGCCGCTGATCGAGCCCCGATATCGATGTTACGGCTCTGGAGTGAAAATTGTGTTTACCGGTGAACATAGTTTTACTTCCATTGCCGTGGAATCGCTTCCTGTGCACTAATTTCGTCACTTCCGGTCTCATTTTAAAGAGGAGAAGCCAGCGCATCAGGCGGCGTTTTCAGATTTTTAATCCGTTCATTCTTTGTTCAGATGCCAGCTGTTTGAAAATTTGGTAAGTTTTAACTTCATTTTAAATACATTTTTCATTATATTACCTATTTTTAATTAATGTTATATTATTCGCCAACCATTTTTCTCTATTTGTGTGAATTTTGGTGGTGATTGATGCTGGCGAAAGCGTCTTTTAGTGACTTTAAATACGATGCGTGTTCATGAAGTTGGCGACGGCCAACCAGGATTGCCTCTCGATGTATCCCCGAGTCTCCTGTGTACAGTGCAGTCTGTAAACTATCGACTGTGTTTGCTTTTGTGACTTGTATAAATAATTTCAAGCTAAATAATTGCTGTAAAAAGACTGAAAATAGGCCCATCCATAATTTTAGTTTTATTTTATGAATGAATGTTGAAACTGAAATGACTTTTTAACTGGGATGATACCGGACAACTAAAAATTATGTTCCACTGATATTATTTTTTATCTTTTATTTTTGTTTGTTCTGCAGGTTAAGTGTGTTGGTTTAATTTAATGTGGTTAATTTCAATACAAATAATACAGAATAGCATGATAGAGCCAATTCAAGTATATTTCATTCATTACTTTACTCTTTACCACAACAAAAATTATTATATAACTTTTAATTTTGTTGATTTAATCATAATCGAAGTACTTTTTTTGTTTTCAGAGTCAGACGTTCATTATGACACCACATTTTCATGTTTCATTTCCTGCCTTGTATTTTTAAATATGAAATTGAAATAACAATATGAATTTGATTGTCTGCCACCTCCAACTCCCGTCGTCTGCCGCCTCGAACTCCAGTCGTCTGTCTTGTATTTTTAAATATGAGATTGAAATAACAACATGAATTTGATTGTCTGCCACCTCCAACTCCAGTCGTCTGCCTCCTCCAGCTCCAATAATCTGCCTTGTATTTTTATATATGAAATTGAAATAACAACATGAATTTGATTGTCTGCCACCTCCAACTCCAGTCGTCTGCCGCCTCTAACTCCTGTCGTCTGTCTTGTATTTTTAAATATGAGATTGAAATAACAACATGAATTTGATTGTCTGCCTCCTCCAGCTCCAATAATCTGCCTTGTATTTTTAAATATGAAATTGACATAACAACATGAATTTGATTGTCTGCCACCTCCAACTCCAGTCGTCTGCCGCCTCGAACTCCAGTCGTCTGTCTTGTATTTTTAAATATGAGATTGAAATAACAACATGAATTTGATTGTCTGCCACCTCCAACTCCAGTCGTCTGCCGTCTCGAACTCCAGTCGTCTGTCTTGTATTTCTAAATATGAGATTGAAATAACAACATGAATTTGATTGTCTACCACCTCCAGCTCCTATAATCTGCCTTGTATTTTTGAATATATGAAATTGTAATAACAACATGAATTTGATTGTCTGCCACCTCCAACTCCCGTCGTCTGCCGCCTCCAGCTCCAATAATCTGCCTTGTATTTCTAAATATAGGATTGAAATAACAACATGAATTTGATTGTCTGCTACCTCCAACTCCCGTCATCTGCCTCCTCCAGCTCCAATAATCCGCCTTGTATTTTTAAATATGAAATTGAAATAACAATATGAATTTGATTGTCTGCCACCTCCAACTCCCGTCGTCTGCCGCCTCGAACTCCAGTCGTCTGTCTTGTATTTTTAAATATGAGATTGAAATAACAACATGAATTTGATTGTCTGCCACCTCCAACTCCAGTCGTCTGCCTCCTCCAGCTCCAATAATCTGCCTTGTATTTTTATATATGAAATTGAAATAACAACATGAATTTGATTGTCTGCCACCTCCAACTCCAGTCGTCTGCCGCCTCTAACTCCTGTCGTCTGTCTTGTATTTTTAAATATGAGATTGAAATAACAACATGAATTTGATTGTCTGCCTCCTCCAGCTCCAATAATCTGCCTTGTATTTTTAAATATGAAATTGACATAACAACATGAATTTGATTGTCTGCCACCTCCAACTCCAGTCGTCTGCCGCCTCGAACTCCAGTCGTCTGTCTTGTATTTTTAAATATGAGATTGAAATAACAACATGAATTTGATTGTCTGCCACCTCCAACTCCAGTCGTCTGCCGTCTCGAACTCCAGTCGTCTGTCTTGTATTTCTAAATATGAGATTGAAATAACAACATGAATTTGATTGTCTACCACCTCCAGCTCCTATAATCTGCCTTGTATTTTTGAATATATGAAATTGTAATAACAACATGAATTTGATTGTCTGCCACCTCCAACTCCCGTCGTCTGCCGCCTCCAGCTCCAATAATCTGCCTTGTATTTCTAAATATGAGATTGAAATAACAACATGAATTTGATTGTCTGCTACCTCCAACTCCCGTCATCTGCCTCCTCCAGCTCCAATAATCCGCCTTGTATTTTTAAATATGAAATTGAAATAACAACATGAATTTGATTGTCTGCCACCTCCAACTCCAGTCGTCTGTCTTGTATTTTTAAATATGAGACTGAAATAACGACATGAATTTGATTGTCTGCCACCTCCAACTCCCGTCGACTGCCTCCTCCAGCTCCAATAATCTGCCTTGTATTTTAAATATGAAATTGAAGTAACAACATGAATTCGATCGTCAGTCTCCCCCAACTACTTCTGTATCATTGCTTGGACTTCGATGTATTTATTCAGTATCATTACCTGGATATTGCCTGTGTCTACATTCCATGCAGCCAACAACCCAGAGTGCCTAGATTTTGTTGTCTTCTGTCTTTTGCAACATATCAGCCATCTTATGGATTTAAGCGAGTCAGTACGTGAGTACCCTTTAATCTGTTCTCTTAGTGATGTTGAATGCAAAGCAATTATCAAATTTTCTAAAGTTCATTTCAATTTTAATGTAGTTTAATAGTTAGTCATATGATACATCTCTTCGAGATGTTCAGTTTGATATATGACATGCCTATGTTGCAGAAAGTTTGCAAAGTGTCGGTATTTATCGGCTTATTGTTTGTTATTATGTAATATGTTACGTAATATTCAATTTTGCATTTTCAGGTTAAGTTTTCTCTACCACTCTTATGTAGTTCTTGTTTTTAATTTTGCATTTTTATCACTGACCATGTTTGCATATATAAAGCGGCAAGCTGTTTCTCCCGAGTACTGTTGGTGCCCAAATGTCTTGTCCAAGGATGCAAAAACATTGGGCAGTACATTTGCAAGTTGCATTTACTGACACTTGTTCAACTTTATTTCTAGCCCTGTTCATTGTTTTTTTGTTTTTTTTTTCTTCTCTCCGAATACCAGTCATCTTTCGTCTGTTGCTCATTTGCCAATGCCAAATATTAAGTGCCTTCCCCAAGGACACAACTTTAGTGTCTAAATTCATACGTTTACGCTCCTTTCCTCTTGTTTTAACAATTTTTGTGTTCAAAATTAATCATAGCCATAGTATTGTAAGCATGCTCTGGAAGAAGACCACCCTCAAATCTGTTTTTAAAGTTATTATCCGTTCCTCGCGTCTTTTTTTTCATTTTCTAGGGTTATGTAATTGCATGACGTTGCATAATATTGCATAATAATCATTTAATTTTTTAAAAATTTGCTTCG
>NC_088361.1:62393560-62401060 GCF_034508935.2 Berghia stephanieae | reverse complement strand
CGTAGATATTTTAACTATCCTTTAAAAAAATCACCGGAATTTTCGTCTATTAAGGTATCAAATTTTTTAAAAACGAGAAAAACTGATTGGAAACGTAATAATGATGGTGATGGTGGTGGTGGTAATAGTGATGGTGGTAGTAGTAATGATGATGGTAATATTATTATTGTTATTATTATTATTATCATTATTATTATTATTATTATTATTATTATTATTATTATTATTATTATTATTATTATTATTATTATTATTATTATTATTATTATTATTATTATATTATTGTACGTATTGGTGGTATTACGATTGTTGTATTTTTGTGGTTATTAATGGTATCAATTTATTGTTTGGTTCCATTTACCATTTTTGTCCACTTTCATGTATGTTGTCATCAAATTGTATGATTTAATGGCGAAAGCTTAAGATTGAATAAACTTTGTAATATCGTACGGTAATCATCATTGTCGACGACATCGTCGTTGCCATCATTATCATCATCATTAACAACAACAACAATATTAACACCAAGTACTACAATAGCAATAAAAACAATATCAACATCATCATATAATTTTCGTCATCGTCTCCACAACTATCATTCTAACCAAAAACACCACCAAAACCACTACCATAATTACATCCTCCCTCACCGTCTACTCTTCCTCCTCCTCCTCCTCCTCCTCCTCCACCACCACCACCACCGCTACCACTATTCCAACCACTACCACCACCGGGCACAATCATTTTAACCACCAAGAGAGCAGTAAAAATGATGCAATTTGAGCTCTGAATGAAACTCGAGTCATATCGCGGTTGTTGCTTCTCGATGAAAACTTTAAAGTTACTACGTACTTCTGAAAATGTAACAGAAATATCAATCTCGCCGTTGAGGGATTAAAGCATCTCTTTAATTTTTTGAGTGAACGAAATGGACTTGTATTGTCAAGGTGTTGTCGCATTTTGTCTCGTCGCTTTATTATTTTTTTTGTTGTATTCTCTTTCGTGATTCCTTTTTGATTACGTTTGGAATAATTAAAATCTACTGGTATTGTCATTTCATAGTGAATGTGATTATTTGTGGTTGAAATATTTTATTTTTTTCAAAAGTTGAAATATATATATATATATATATATATATATATATATATATATATATATATATATATATATATATAATATATGACCGAATCATCTTTGCCCCACCACTATGAATAGGCTAGAACCGCCACTGGATGTTTCATCAACTTACGAGCTACTACAATGGTTTCAATGACATCGGAGGTGCGGAGGATCGACCATGTGCTGGAGGCCGCACGTCGTGCTCTCTAAGAGGGCCCATACACGCTCAGTTCTCATCCAGGGACGATCGAGGGATAGTCACGGCTGAAGAAAATCGGAGTGAAAACGCAGTGTGTGTGGCCAAATACCTGGGCGCCCAGCGGAGGGACGGTCGGTCGCTCGCAAAGTCCGCCTTGCTTAGAAACAAAAAAGGCAACTCTTCAAGAGACACAACTGTGATCCACCACCTCATGTTATGCCAGGGGAAACAGATTACCTTAAAGTGTGCTCCAACCATAGATATGATGCTCTTAGTCTTACTTAACCAATTGACTTCCGTGCTCTAGAAAGATACGTATTTAAAAATTTGACCAAAAAAAAACTCATCCTTCAATATCGATCGATTTAAATGATCCTCATCTTGGCAAAAAAAATAAATAAATAAATAAATAAATATCAAACCTGGGATCTCGCTCGGGGGTCCGAGGTTTGAGAATGTTTGCCAAAATGAGAGTCATTTAAATAGATCGCTTTATGAAGAATGAATTTTCAGGCCAAAATTTTAAATGAGTCTTTCCAGGGTAAGGCAGTGAACTGGTTAAAATGGTCAGAAATAATGATTTAAACTAAATAAAACTGGCTGCTATTGTGGTCTGGTTATTTGACACTCGCCTTCGAGTCCCGCTCTGAGCGACGCATAATTGAATCCCTGGAGAACTCTCTTTAATCAAATCTTCTCATCGTACTCCGTGGTGACACGAGTTAACAATTTTATCTTGCGGGGGGGGGGGGGGGGGGGGGGGGGATGCAGGCGTCATGTCTCGTCTTACATGTTAAGTGTTGCTGTTGGCTCGGAACCCTTTGTAAAGCGCTTTGAGCACGTTTAGTGGATATTGCGCTATATGAATGCTGAAGTTATTTTAAGGGGGGGGGGGGGGGGGTTGTTTTTTTGTTTGTTTGTTGGCTTGTTAAGGAACGATTTTCAATTTTCTCTTTAATAACGCAAAATAAATTTGACCCATATCTCATATTTCCACCTATAAATTAATTTTTCAGAAGCCAAGTCACCCTAACACATTATTGTTGTTTCTAGGAGATTAATCTGTGGTTCTTTCCTAACTGCCTCAAATACAGTACCAAGAATTGTGTCGCTTTACTGATTAATAGAGGGACGGATTTTGACTGTTTAAATCATATCCATCGTCGACCTTAGTGTAGTCCACTACTGACACTGTACCACGGATATGTAGATCAGTAATAGGCTTTGATAGTCATAAACAGAATAGGCAGTGGGACATTAAAAAAAAAATAACTATGATATCTTTATGACACTGTAGGCGTCAAGCCTATCAAATGGTTGTGTGTCACATATTTGCATGTCTGATAACCGAACGCAGTCATCAGACTGTTTAACATTTCTTAAATGGACAATACAGTGGGACCCATGTATAACAGGTCCGGGTAAAGCAAGAACTGGGTATAACATTGTCTAAATGGACAATACAGTGGAACTCGTGTATAACAGGCCCGGATATAACAGGGACCTGGTTATAACGGGATTAAAAAAAACCCCTCCCCCCTCTTTGCCTTTAGTAAAATTTATAAACAGGGACTTTTAAGAGCCTAATCGATTATAACAGGGGCGCAGAAACCCACTCAATATATCCAAATACAATGCATTAGCCCATATTACACTCGTGTAATTCTACTGCTAAAAGCAACCGAGAGATAGGCTAGACATAGTTCGTGAATACTGTGTGTGTGGGAGGGGTGTGTGCGTGTGTATGTGTGTAAGCTACAACCACATTACATAACTTTCAGTATAACATGAGCCTTGGGGTAGGCAGACTGTGTAGCACAATATACACACACACATACACACACACACACACACACACACACACACACACACACACTTGCAACGGTGTCAGTTTGAAAGTGAGAGAGAAAGAGATAAGAGAGAGAGAGAGAGATGGAGAGAGAGATTGTGATTTAGGCTATTTGGGTTACTTCACTTGAAGTTCAGCTATTACAGGACCCAATCATAATAGAGATTTTAGGCTGGTCCCACCATCACTGTTATACAGAGGTTCCACTGTATTTCGCGTTGGTTTGAGAGTGTTTCCATTATAACATTTTAAATCATGAGCGATCGGACTTGAAAAGCGGTACACTTTGCCAAGGCTTCCGAGTTGTGCAGCTAACCCTATTTTCTTTGCTTTTCATTTTGCTTTAGAGAAAAGCAGTCGAACGTGAGCGTGTGTGTTTTAAATTTTTTTCTTCTTCAGTGATAGGCAAAGACCAATAATAAATCTCTATAATAAATACGATTCATACATACACTCTTGCTTTTTTTTTTGGAATGTCTGACGTGTTCCCAACCACTGCACGAGCTTGCGAGTGCGTGTTGGGGACAAAGTTCGAAATCTTTTAGAAGAAATCTTTTATTCTACCCCTTAACCGATTCCGATTTCGTTATCTCTGAGTAAAAGACAATTTCAAAAATATTTACATTATACTTCAATTTTCAAAAATCTAATTTTAGTGAAATTGAATGTTTGGTAAATTGACGTCACATTACGCGTTACTATTTAGGAAGAGGGGTAGAGTAATATTATTTTTTACCTTGTAACTCCACTCTCCGAATGACCATTTTCTAGTATATATTATAAGCAAAACATGAGCAGGTCCGTCACTTTGATGCTGAGATTTGATTTATCCATCGGCTATCGAATTATCTAGGATTTTTGTTGTTGTTGGCGCTTCTATGACCTAGAAAGTATTGCCAACGCAAAAACATTTCTATTAAAGAAAAACCCAACAAACTCTTTTTATAATTCAATTTTTCGAACAATTACATTAACTTTCTTCCATTCCAATTTATTTTCTTTACGTATATAAATGAACAAAAATGAAATAAAAGTGGAAATATTTGGAAACAAAATATGAACTGAGGAAAGCCTAAAAGGATGTTGAATTTCTGAAAATAGAACTCTCCAGTAATTCAATAACACCTCCAATAATAGCATTTATAACTGTCATTTGAGCGAGATTGTGCATTTGAAAAAATACGCTTTATTATAAATACGACGAATGAAATAGTCTGATGTCACGTCGCCCAGCAACGTGGTTCTAAACAAATTGGTACTTTTTATCTTCATGCTGGCAAGAACTTTTCATATGTCATGTGATCAGAATGTATAAAAGTCAAAACATGATCATATTTATAATGTTTTTCTCCTCTGGATACACTTTTATGCTCGTCGGAGAAACATTTCATAAGGGCGTCCGCCATTGTTCCGATAGTTTAGAGCCAGTTACTTAGTTACCATGCGTCATTACGAGGGAAGTGATGTCATGACTGTTGAAGCGTATTGTCTCACAACAATGCTGCCGTAGTTTTTTTTAAAACACAGTTGCTATATTCAATGCTAACCAAAATGGCACATACTGTGTTCTTTAACTCACTCAATCCTAGGGATTTTTGCTACTTTTCAAAATTGGAAAAAAAGAATGTATAAAAAATGAGCATGTGCACAGATATTTTTATTCAACTATCATTAACACGTAAAATCTAAAAACATTACCTTTGATACTACACCTATAATTCGTCTCAGAAAAAATGTAATAAATAGGCATGGGGTAAAAGTAACCCGGGTAAACTACGGATATAGTCGGTGTTAGGGTTGAGTGAGTTAAAAAAAAAAAAGAATCAAACGACAGAATGTGTCATAAACAATCTGATATGATTAACAAGATTTAATTGATAAAGGATCCGTTTTCTTGTTATTGAGACGAAACATTGATGACAGGAAGTTTACTTCGTCGCTATTTTCGTAAGGGTCAGGCGACTATGAAAATTATCAAATAAATACTGGATGGCTGATGATTATCGTAAACTCATATTATGTGACTCCCCACCTCAAACCGGTATTATGTCGGAAAGATTTATGTGCTAAAATTGAATTTATGGTGAAAAATATGAAGCCTGGATTACTTTTATACGTTTTATTGGGGACAATGGAAACATGGATTACTTTTATAAGTTTTATTGAGGACAATGGAAACATGGATTACATTTATAAGTTTTATTGAGGACAATGGAAACTTGGATTACTTTTAAACGTTTTATTGAGTGCAATGGAAACTTGGATTACTTTTATACGTTTTATTGAGGACAATGAATATTGTTTCTTACATGGATGAAAACTGGACGTTCACATTTCTGGTTATGTGAACTTTAACATCACTTTTTGGCATTTAGTTCATCCCGACATAATACCGCTTTGAGACGGTGGGTCACATATTCTATGGACTTAATTTTATTTCTTGGACAGTTAACACACAGTGCGTCAACCATCAAAGGTGTGATATGTATAATATATGGATATCTAGCATGATGAGTTATAATGGGCAATAAATAAGAGATCATAATCTTTTTTTAAAAGGGACGGGGTGGTTGTTTTTCGCAGATCATTCAACTCACACGCAAATGAACCCGATTCGATTTCGCGTACAATCACATCACATCCGTATTATAGCGTCTTTCAACGGTTTCACAATGCTCCAGTGGTGTTGTTTTTTTCTTTTTCTAGTGCCTACAAGGAACACAACTTTTATTATCATAAAGTGTAAATCGTCTGCTAGGCGCCTTTTTTAAAACGAGCACTTTAACAAATAAATACGTCATTTCCTAAATATTATAGTCCTAATACACATTCACCATCAGTCACTGAGTTTGCTGGCCTTTGACTTCCCCTTGTCGACTGCTAGTGGGGTCATTTGCTGTTTAGCCTATCATCCCTAAAACTATAATATCTTATTTTCCCTTCCATTTTATTGTTTCTTTGGCCTATAATGAGATTATTAATTTGGTTTTGTAAGGGCCGTGCTTTGCGTAATGAGGAGACATTCAGATGGGTGCTGTTTTCTACGAGAGACATGTTTTCCCCTGCAAATCATCTCGCCGTCATGCGTATAGAGTGCACCTCTCTTTGCACGATCATGTGGTTATTATTGGAAATTTCCAAGTTGTCTCAAACCAGATGCATGGAAAGATTGCGCTTGGAATAAATGGTCTCTAACTTTTTCTCAAGCGCATTTACGTGGTGCTCTACAGTCTTTTGATTTTCCCATTATCCTCCTTTTTACTGGTGCTGGGCTGGACGAAAAGCCTCTAAAAAGACACTTGAATCAAATGTAGAGAGTGTGGTGTATTTTTTCCCAGGAGATAAACCGCTGGGGTCGACCAAACGCACTGAGGACTGAGATTCAAATACAAGCCGGTGGCTCTTGTGTACTTATTAACTTCCACGACTTTGAAAGACGCAGGGGTCATAGCATCGAGATGGAGGCCTTTTTTGGAATGATCAGGTCTCTTAAGGAGGAGACATCGTCTTTTTGGTGCAGTGGAGAACACTTTTCACCGGGTTCCAAACCAACAAAAGAAGGAGGTGATGAATTGTAGGTTAAAGCATGGTACATAAGTGTGTATTGGCTTTATCCGAGAAAACCATGGTATTGTAGTAAAGTGTAAGTAACCCATCAGATGATGCTGATGCTGCTCCGGCCTGAATTTTGGGATAATTGCCACCTGTTCAGTCACTAGTCACACTTTTTACGGAAATACACGCTGTTGACTTCGAATGTAATATAAAGACTCGACAACGATATGAAATATAAACAATGGTTTTCAAGTACTAAACTCAACTTTCACAACTCACTACGATTTTAATCCCATTCAGAGTTGTCTCATTCCAAGACATGAGAAGAGAAACACGCAGAAAAAGGACAACATTCAATATAGAGAATTCCATCAACAACTCCTACATTTACAGCATACAATATAAATGATGTAAAAATTATATATGAAAATTGACGGACTCCTTTTTTTCATTCGTTATCTCAGTGATTTGTCCCTTGTTTACGATGACCTACGTGTAGGTAAAGTCGGAAGTCGGAAGATTGAGGATGTCTCAGAAACACTCGGCCGCATTTATCTAGCCAATCAAAAGGCTATTTTTACAATTTTATTGCATTGTGCTTGGTTGATAGAAACGAAAGTAGGGAACATTGTTGGGGTCGACCACTTGCAAGAATTTATTGAGAAGCTTTATTCTTTCGACTGTGCCCCAACAATTAATACAAGAACAATAATATTTTTTCTAGTTCAGTATTTCAATTTCTTGACCTAGACATAATAATCAATCAATAAACACACAG
>NC_088361.1:62378560-62388560 GCF_034508935.2 Berghia stephanieae | reverse complement strand
GTGAAACACTACAGAAGAATGAGGGAATGTGGTAGTGGCCTTGTTAAGATGAATAAACATATTTATATAACATATATATATATATAATATATAATATATACTATATATATATATATATATATATATATATATATATATATATATATATATATATATATATATATATATATATATATATATATACCTAACTAATTGTACTGAAAATTTCACACACGAGCAGAATGAAAGTTTAGAGAGAACGGAAAAGAAAACTGCCCTTAGACCTTATTGCCGCTAGATGAGGGAATCTAGTTTTGCAATCTAAAATAAGAGCAAGCAAAAGTTTTTGTTTTTTTTTTAATGAAAAAGAAGAAAAGAAAAGAAAACGAAAAGAAAGAAATTAAACCACAACAAAACAAAAAACAAAAAACAAACAAACAAACAAACAAACAAAAAAAACAACAACCCAAAACCCCAACAAAATACAAAAAACAAAGCAAAAAAACAAACAAAACAAAAAAAAAAAACAAAAAAAAAAACAAAAAAAAAAAACCCCAAAAAAAAACAAAAAACAAAAAACAAACCCCAAACACAAAACACCAAATTGTAGCATTATTTCCATACGCACGTAATGAGAAATAGAAAAATAAACCCAAAAAACAACGGACACGTCTAGATTGCTAGAGTTCACAACGTGACTTTTAATCTATGTGTTTTTTTGTTGTTGTTGTTGTTGTTGTTGTTGTTGTTGTTGTTGTTTTTTTGTTGTTTTTTTTAAAATTAGTATTATGTGCAGAGTTTTAGCAAGTTTAAAATGTAAAACACTACAAACTGTGGAGTGATCCTCGACAATATTGGAGGTTTCCACAAGACGAAGAAGAAGAAGAAGAAGAGAATCCAGAGAATTTACAGGTTTGACAAAGAATTGTGGAATCCCTTATAGAAGGAACGAATTTGACGTCACTTAGCCCTTTGTTATTGTTATTAACCAGTCATTTTTATGAGTAGTTCTCACTAAATTCTATCAGTCTATAAACGTTCAAGATTACACATAGTTTTTCTGTTGGTACGTTATATCCGGCTGGCGGATGTTGTGAGTATTTTAGCTAAACGCATCGCATCAATATATTGTACACTAAACACCCAGGGCTCAAACGGTCCAATGAGCCTATTTAAACCTTAGCATGACATCTGATACGATGCTATCATAAACAGTTTAGTAGAGCCATGGAAGTGTTGAAGTGACTGATATGTCATAATATTTTGACTTAACAGTTTGTCACACCTCAAAAACATTTTCCAATCTTAAAATTGAAAAAAAAAGGGAATCCTCCAGAGACATTTGGCCCATAGAGCCGAAATTTACCCCGATTTCTATTGCGTGAAACAGACAATAGCAATTGCATGCTTCCCTTTGAATAGGACTCTTGTCTATCGCATAATACTTTCCTCCAGATCTAACAGCACCAGCTATCCAATTAATGCTGGGTGGACGGGGTGGAGGGGGGGGGGGTGAAAGGGGGGGGGGGGTGGAGTCATATAGAAATCTCGCCTGCACCCGGGATCGATCTTGGCCCCTTTGCGTGCCCCCATATCAATTATCTTTGAAATCAATTTCTATGCGAAACAATATAAAAGGAAATAAAAACAAATCATAAACAAAACAAAACTAACATAAACAACAAAAAACTGCAAAACAAAACAATAAAAACAAACAAAAACAAACAAAACAACAACAACCCCCCCCCCCCCAAATAAAACAACAAACAAACAAACAAACAAACAAACAAACAAAAAAAAACAAACAAACAAACAAAAAAAAACAAAAAAAACTAAAGAAACAAAAAGCAAAAATAAAACGAAAACCTAAAACAAAAATCAATCTGAAATCCTCCTTCAGTAGTTAAATATCACACAAAATAACATCAGCGCTACCATGTTGATTTCTTGTTGTTTGTGACGTTTTAAAATAAGCAAGCGTAGGTAGGATTTGTTATCTAATATTTTTTTGTGACGTCATATCTTATTTTGGAACGTCATTATCGAAATGATCTAAGCTCCTATGACCGTCTACCCATATTTGCGATTATTCTGTCATTGCCATTTATTTGTTATTTAATCTTTCAGAAAGACAACGGAGAAATTCAAAGCGTAGATACATGGGATCCATCTAATAAAAACAAAAACACTCACAAACACAAAAATGTGCGCGCGCAAACTGATGCATGCCTACAATATACACACAAACACTCACAAACACACATACCATGGGGACGGCAAATGTCAAAATGGAGAGATATCTATTCATTCTACCTTTACCTCAATGTGGCTGTCAATCAACAAGTTCTTATGACTGGTGTACCGTCAGTCTGTAGTACCTATGACTATGACTGTACTTTACATCTTGTACGGATACGTGAAGAAAAATTAGAAAGCAGATTATAATTAATCTCAAATTGGACATGTGTTAAAATCGCTTTCGTATTGATACCAATTCACAGAATGACGTCCATGCTGTAAAAGTTTGCTGACTTTAGCTGTAAGCATACCGGGTAATGTAAATGTTGCTGCTCGAAGCTCGAAGAAATAAATAATAATGTGAAATTGAGTGTAATTAATTGAAGAGTAAATTGAAGCTTACATTCAATTTCACATTGTTATTTATCTGTAAGCTTAATCTTATGTCTAAAAACTTTTTATCCTTTGATGGGAGAAGAAGTAACCAGTAGCCTCGGAGAATGTTAGCATTGAGATTTTTCTAGCCGGAAAATACTAGGCTGAATACTTGATCTGCTGATTAAACGGTATAATTAAAGGAAAAATAATATATAAACATATTGAGAGTATTTACAAAGATGGGGGTCTTTTAAATCGATCGATATTTGAAGGACGAGTTTTCTGGCCAAATGTTTAAATACGAGGGTTTATTTCAAGAGTACAACCGTTTAACTGATATTAATACATGTGTATTTATCATAAAGTGGATAAGCCCAAAAGTTCATAGTTCCAATCATTTTAACTCTAAATTCACTCGGACTGGCGCGATGAGCAACATTATTTTAGGCATGCTCTTTCGAATGAGATTTTAAGAGATGAAGATGAGAGGAATGGAAAGATACGGAGCGATATGCTATCAAGCGAGAAGAAATAGGTCAAAATATTTTAGTGATGAGTGAGTCACAATAATAACACGTGTAGTGAGAATGAAAACCATTCTACAAAGACACAAAGCAATTCTAAGTGTAATAAAGTTTCCAAAGAATGCTTTGTCTTATCATTACGAAATTCCTTAACCACCATTCTCTCTCTCTCTCTCTCTCTCTCTCTCTCTCTCTCTCTCTCTCTCTCTCTCTCCCTCTCTCTATCTATCTATCTTCTATCTATCCCTCTCCTCTCTCTCTCTCTCTCTCTCTCTCTCTCTCTCTCTCTCTCCCTCCCCCCCCCTCCCCCGCCTTTAAAAAGAAAACTAATCAATTCCAATCTCCAATGATTTACATCTTCCAATTTAAAAATTATTGAAGCCTGTCCGTAACCGACACATTGGCTCTATAATACAGTCGAGTGCTCCAGCTATTTCCGAACTAATGTGTAGATGCACCTGCAAAGCGCTCTGAGCACTTCCTCGTAATATGGTAGAGCGCTCAACAAATACAATGTATTGTTATATTATCATCGTTATCATCGGGATACTTATCATGATTTGAAATTATAATAATCAAAAGCTTAACAAATTTTACAGAATTATATTATTTTTACAAATAGATGTTAAAGCTATCGCTTGGATGTCAAATTTTCAATCATCCTTAATCCATCCTCTTGTCCAGATGAAACACGGCGTATCTTCACTTTTATTTAATAAAACTGAGAAACACGATAAATTCTTCACATCTTGTAGTTGTTGCTATCCATTGACTTGCAGGTTTTAAACACGAAAAAAACACGGTTTATACGAGGGTAATGTTGCCATTTGTCAAATGATGGATGTGTGTGTGTGTACTAAATAGTGTTAATGAAACAAAACCTTGAAAATCAGGGAAATTATCGAATACGTCAATCTGTATAGAGACGGTAGCATCTACAATTGAATGTATCTATTGCTGTAACACACTTAAAACGTGTGCTCTCTTTGGCAATAATTGTTGATAATGTGCTTGGCATGATTTGATCCCATTGAAAATAATTAGATGTTTTCCTCTGTTTAACACTCATGTTCGCTACTGGAATTAGCACTCCCCACTACAAATGAGAATTCGTTCGTCAACATCCACGTTATTTGTAAAATGGAGAGAAAAGATGAAGGGAGTAAATATGACTCATATACAAAGGAACAACACAAAACAAACGACGTTTCGGCCTTTGGCCTTTTTCAAGTAAACACACGTTGTTTGTAACACGGTGACCCAAAACAGTATCCAAATAAACAATTAAGTTGCAATCTATGTTAGACCATGGCAAGGGGAAGATGATAAAAAAGAAATGGATTAAGGAGGTAGAGTTAGTACGTAGATAAATAGTAAATATATATACATTTTTTAAAACAACACCAACCCCCCCCCCCCCAAATAAAAAAAAACAAAACAAAAAAAACAACAAAATAAAAACAAATACAAAACAACAACAACAACAAAAAACCACACGCATTCCCTCCTTCAAACAACCAATCCAAAACAAAACAAATAACAACAACTCCCCAACAAAACAACACACAAAACAAAACAAAATAACAGACAAAAACTAACAAATCCCCCTCCCAAAGTAACAAAACAAAGACGTGAAATAATCGTGGTCATTACAAAAAAAAACAAAAGAAAAAAAACAACAAACATTAAAGGACCTGTTAATAAAAAATCCAAAGTGCAATTTCATTCAACTTCTACAATACTGTTTCCTGAGGAGTGTATCGTAAAAGTTAAAGAAATTTACACTTTGAATGTATTATATCTATGGATAGATAGAAAGATAGATAGATAGATAGATAGATAGATAGATAGATAGATAGACAGATATATAAGTGTGTAGGTAGGTAGGTATGTAGGTAGATAGATAGACAGACAGACAGACAGACAGACAGACAGATAGATAGATAGATAGATAGATAGATAGATAGAGTGGAAGAAGAAGAAGAAGAAGAAGAAGAAGGAGGAGGAGGAGGAGGAGGAGGAGGAGGAGGAGGAGGAGAGGGAGGAGAATAATAATAATAATAATAATAATAATAATAATAATAATAATAATAATAATAATAATAATAATAATAATAATAAGAAGAAGAAGAAGAAGAAGAAGAAGAAGAACAGCTGCAACAACAACAATAACAACAACAACAACAACAACAACAACAACAATAATGTGAATGGTGTCATGGTCTCAAGTGAGTAAAGAGCTACTCGACTATGCATAAAACAAAGATATGAAGAAAAGGCCCCAGAATTTACCAGTTACTTTAAAATGAAGAACAATTAACAATTTGGTTAAGATGAAATAAAAAGAAAGATGAAATTTAATTAACTGAGATGAATAAGGATTCTGGTATTTACAAATAGAAAGATTGAGATATTACGTAACTTCTGATAATATAATATCAAGTTTGTAAGGTTCCACTTCCAGGCAGTTGAGAAGGGATGAATTATGTATTCTTCCGACGGCAGCAGCCTCTTATGGTTCTCACACTACTATGTTATGACGATCGACCCAATCAGCAAAGTATGGTCCGCATTCGTGCACCGTCGCAAACCCGCCGGGTAGCATCGTCACAACACATCGTTCGACTAGATGCTCTGCCGTCTCAGGTTCTTGCCCAAAGCGGGTACATATTGGACAGGTAGAGAGACCCCACCGATGAAGCGCACGGCGGGCTCGGGTTTGTAAGGTTCCACTTCCAGGCAGTTGAGAAGGGATGAATTATCGATTCCTCCGACGGCGGGCTCAGGTTTGATCCTGTACTGTCAAAGGTAAAAGCTCCGGCGCCTTGATGGTGGAGATCAAGATATCCACAAAGTGCCAAAAGATAAAAATCTTCAAATATATCGATGTATGAGGAATGGAGCGGCTGGCCGTCCGGCATAGATTGTAGAGAGAAGTGAGTGTAGAATGTTAGACCTATCAGCTTTTATAATAAGTGGCTACGTGACAGAATGTAGAACGAAAAGTATTCACTAATTAGAAATTAATTCGAGGGAAGGCTATAAAAGGAAAGATGATCTAATATTAGAAGGTAAAGTTTTTCTAAGCCTACCGAAAAATAACTGGTGTGAGATGAATTCAGTTTTTAGACAAATGGCAATTTTAAACCTATTTGCTCTATATCCTGATTTGGATCCTTCTCTGATAGGGATATTTATGTGTGTGTGTGTGTGTGTGTGTGAGTGTGTGTGTGTGTGTTCTTTGAGGACAAATATATATACAAACATACATAGATACATACATACATATATACATACATAAATAGATACACACTTGCAGATATATATATATATATATATATATATATATATATATATATATAGAGAGAGAGAGAGAGAGAGAGAGAGATAGATAGATAGATAGATAGATAGATAGAGAGAGAGAGAGAGAGAGAGAGAGAGAGAGAGAGAGAGAGAGAGAGAGATAGATAGATAGATTATATTAAGTGAACCAGAAGAGATTGAGAGAGGCGGGCGGGGGGGGGGGGGGGGGGGGTATAATATGTACTCGTATAAGAGGGAGGGAAGAGAGAGAGAGAGAGAGAGAAAGAAATAGAGAGAGAGAGAGAGAGAGAGAGAGAGAGAGAGAGAGAGAAAGAAAGAAAGAAAGAAAGAAAGAGAGAGAGAGAGAGAGAGAGAGAGAGAGAGAGAGAGAGAGAGAGAGAGAGAGAGAAAGAGTGAGAGAATAGTTATCATAACAAAACATATTACTTATCTTGGGGGGAGGACCCAAAAAACTCCCATTAACTAAAGCATAAACTGAGAAAGCTAGAGTGAGTACATTGTGATCAGTAACAATTCTTACCGATATACTTAGAAAATAAACATCTTCAACACCACAGCACTCCAATTATAGACAACACATGCAGTGAAACAAAAGTATATGATTTTCAATATACCGAGCACGCCAGCTTAACTTCACAAGGTGCACATAATACGCCGGTGAAGTGAAATACTGCCGTACTCTGTTATAATTCATATTTGAAAATTTGGCCTGAAAACTCGTCCTTCAAATATTGATCGATTTAAATGACCCTCGTCTTGGCAAAAAAAATCTCAAACCTGGGGCTTCGCGAAGTTCCAGGTTTGAGAGTTTTTGCCAAGACGAGGATCATTTATATCGATCAATATTTGAAGGACGAGTTTTCAGGCCAAAGTTTTAAATATGGGTTTTTCCAGAGGACGGCAGAATAGTGGAAGGTGCTTGGCCTGCTTGGTGCCGCCATCTGCTAGGTAGACACGAGTTCTACAAATACCTTCACTCCGATCATGAGTTTATCAACATTCTTCCGCACTCCAAGAAAAAAAAAACTAAAACACCTTTTCTTAATTTTTGTTAGATATTTTTACTTCAAATATCGATAAATTAAGATCATCCATAACTTGTCCAAAAATATGAAAACGAGAACCCGAGATTCAAAGACGATATTTTCACAAGATGAGGATCATCTCAATTCATGGATATTTGAAGCGAACAATTGATTTCCAAAGAGAAAAAGGGGTTTTGTCGGTAAACATGGAGATTGAGATAGCTCTGTGGTTACAGCAAAACGTAATCTAATCAACAAATAGTGCGATAGCTTCTTGGTTCATCCCGACATTTGAAATTTATACTAAACATTTCATTTCATCACACGATATTTGACGTTTTGTTTTTGTTTTATTTGTCTTTCTTATCCTCTCTCCGCATCTTTTACTAAGAATGTAATTCAATCAGGCGAGATTATTTCATTGTTAACGCCATCTTCTCATCTCACATAATCTTAATGTTTTTATTGGTCGTGTTTTGTTGATGAAGGGGAAATAAAAAAAAAAAAAAAAAACAAAAAAAAAACAAACAAAAAAAAAAAAACAAGTCTACATCATTTTACTTTGTGAATTAAATATTTGAAGCCTTTATTCCATTAAAAAAAAAATCATTGTTATGTAATCATTCGAGCTTCCAGCTGCAACGAACAGTGCCGTGTCTCGCTTTGAAACAATACAAAGGGGCGTTCAGTGTGTTCATGATAGGATTGGTAATGGTAATCGCAGAATTGACCCTGTGATTGTGTCCTTGGGTAATCCAGCTTATTTACCTTACTCTGTTCAGGTATGATTGTTTAACTGCAGTGGCAAGACATTGTAGAGAGAGCTGGTTCATAAAAAGAAAAGAAAAGAAAAAGCGCCCAACAGTCGCCATAATTTAATTAAATGAGATGAATAAGGATTCTGGTATTTACAAATAGAAAGATTGAGATATTACGTAACTTATGATAATATAATATCAAGTTTGTAAGGTTCCACTTCCAGGCAGTTGAGAAGGGATGAATTATGTATTCCTCCGACGGCAGCAGCCTCTTATGGTTCTCACACTACTATGTTATGACGATCGACCCAATCGGCAAAGTATGGTCCGCATTCGTGCACCGTCGACATAATGCGCTGCTTGAAATGTTGCATGAATTGTTAATTTGATTCCTCATTGTCTGATCAATGAGAAATTAAATTATCTATCGTGAGGCAAATAACTGATAAAAAGCTGATATTAGATGTCTATATCCTTGTACAGCACTAGTCTGCCGCAAAATACTTTGAAACTGACCTAACAAATCAAAACATCCAATCACCGATGAACTAAAAAAATCCCCAACAAACAGCTTCTTCTTCTTCTTCTTCTTATTATTATTTCAGCTTATCCCGCAGTTTGCAGAGTTGCCATAATGAATGCCACATCTCCATGCATCTCGGTACAGCGCATCATCTTCATCCAGGCCCAGTTCTTTCATTTTATCATCCGTTACCTTATCCCACCATCTAGTCTAGTCTTTGGGCGTCCCTCTTTCCCGCTATTTGTAGTTTTGTAGGTCCAATACTTTCCTTCCCACGTACTCCCTCTCTCGTCTCTTTACATGTGCGAACCATTTCAATCTATCTTCTCTCATCTTTATTGATACATTCTTCACTTCAGTCAACCTTCGAATTCGTTCATTTCTCACTTTATCTTTTCTTGTCCAGCCAAGTGACCATCTCAACATCCTCATTTCTGCCACCTCAACTTCTTTTTATTGTTTCTTTGCTGTAGCTGCTGTCTCTAGTCCAAATAACATTGCTGGTCTTACAACGGTTGTATATATTTTCCCCTTCAGCTTTGCGGAAATTCGTTTGTCAAACACAACTCCAGTTGCCTTCCTCCAATTATTCCAGCTTGCCTGTATCCTCTTCTTAACCTCCATCTCATTGCCCCCATCTCCTTGAACAGTTGTTCCTAAGTATTTGAATTGGTTTGTCTCTGGCACATCCTCTTCTCCTATCTTTATTGAAAGCAGCAAAAACAAAATTTAAAAAATACAACAATCCCTTCCCCCCCCCCCCCCCCCCCCAACCCAAGAAAAGCCCCCAACAAAACTAACAAAGAAAAACAACAAAACAACATTAGCACATTGACTGCAAGTGCTCTACTGAATACCCATTTACTTGGTGTTAAAAGATAATGAATAATGAGAATGATTCACCACAAGAGCACTAACAACGGGGCGAGGTACGCCGAGCTCAAAATATCAGAAGGCACTGTCCTCCAACAAATACCCTCACTCCATGCAATCATCAATCAACCAAATAAAATTGCCCATATTGTCCCTTTCCCTCCTGTTGGAAATAGCAAATCCATATGAACAGCGGCCTGGAACGGACAAATAACAGTACCGTAGGTAAAGCAAGCCCCTCCTTCAAAGATGCTTGATGACCACTTGACCCAGTCAAGTTTATCATCCCTGGAATTGTGACGGTCAACATTACTCTTTGATCCTACATTAGCATCCACCTCCTTTACGTAAATTATTATTAAAGATCTGAAAAAAAAA
>NC_088361.1:62291060-62373560 GCF_034508935.2 Berghia stephanieae | reverse complement strand
AAAAAAACATTTTAATGACCAAGCTTACCAGATGTTGAAGCTCTTTGAGCTTGGACCATCACTTTTCGTAGCATTCATCAATGATTTACCAGAGACTGTATCAGGCTTGTGTTCTATGTATGCAGATGATACGAAAGTGTATGGTGAGGCTGACAGTGAGGTTGATATAAAGAGACTTCAGAGTGATCTTGATAGTTTGGTCGATTGGGCTGATACTTGGCAGCTAAAGTTTAATGCCGACAAATGCAAAGTGCTCCATTTAGGCAACAAAAACCAGAAAGCAACCTACAAAATGAGAAAACATGGGAGTGAGGAGATAATTGATTTACAAGAGACAACATTGGAGAAAGATCTGGGAGTTCATATGGACCCAGAGCTCAAGTTTTCACAGCATTTGGAAAGGCAGGTCAACAAAGCTAACAGAATGCTTGGACTGATAAGGAGATCTTTTGACTATCTTGACTGTGACACTATGAAGTTAATGTTTGCAGCTTTGGTCCGACCACATTTGGAGTTCGGAAACTGTGTATGGGCACCTTACCTTGAAAAAGATAAGAAGCTTATAGAGAGTGTGCTTAGGCGAGCAACAAAGGTCGTTAGTGGACTCAAGGACTTGAGTTATGAACAGCGCCCGAAAAGAGTAGGACTGCCAAGTATGGTCTATCGGCGTTTGAGAGGTGATATGATTGAGACCTATAAGTTCACACATTGCTTGTACGCGACTCAGGATAGGCTGTTCACAGTAGACAAAAAATCAGTCACCAGGGGCCACTCATATAAACTTCTGAAACCCAGGGTTAAAACCACCCTTCGACAGAACTTTTTTACACAGAGAGTAATTGAACGTTGGAACGCATTGCCAGCAAATGTCGTTGAAGCGCCGAGTGTCAATGCTTTCAAGAATAGATTAGATGCTGTGATGGAAAGTTATGTGCATAGTGTAGAAGTGCCTCCCACCCAAAATAGCTATGATCAAAAGATCCGTAGAGAAAGTGTAGTGTAGGCTAGCCCCTGATCACAAGATCAGGTAGGGAAATGCATTAGATCAGTTGTGAACAAGACATTCAGTGACTGGAAAGACTCGGCGACAGGCCAGTGGCCTAATCAAGAGACGTCGATACCTTCTATTCTATTCTATTGTCCTAATCTATTGTGGTCTTTTTCTAATTTCATAGTGTCCCCTGGTAGAACTTGGTTGTTGAAGTGAAATGTTGGTCTCTTGCAGGTGTATAAAATACCATGCACAAACTTAAATAATTCGATCATGTCACCCCTTTATGTACTATGTTCTCATAATATGTACATTTGCCTTCACCATACATCACCTGAATACCTTAAAAGCCTTGTGAGGGAACATAGACCAACTCGATCTCTGCGATCCGCCAGTTCTTCGCTAAGGGAGAAAAACATCCCAAGAACAAAGTTTGCTGAGCGTAGTTTTGCATTTTCGGCTCCAAACCCGACAATGTGAACATTTACCAGTCTTAAAACGACATTTAAAAACAAATCTTTTTCATTCTGCTTTTCGTGATTCTATGTGAACTTCGAACAAGATGTGTGTGTGTGTGTGTGTGTGTGTGTGTGTGTGTGTGCCTGTTGTGGTGATTTTGTAGTCGAATGAATGAACTTGTGTGATACCAAAAAACTATTGTAAAGCACCTCAGAGCACTATTTGTGGATACTGGCGCTATATCAAATAATAATAATAATAATAATATTAATAATAATAATAATAATAATAATAATAATAATAATAATAATAATAATAATAATAATAATAAGTTCAAGGCATGGAAGTTTGAAGACGTTCTGGGTATGGCAGGTCTTTAACTTTAAATGAAGACAATAATTTTGTGGCCCGTCTTTGGACATCTCCAACGTCTTGGCATAATGATTTATTACTAGGTTGCCACACTGAGTTTCCATATTCCAGGATTGGCCGGATAAGTGCTTTGAATAAATAGGAGGACAAGTATTTCCTTTGTTATAAAGTAAAAGCACTCAGGAAAAAGTAATACAATGAGGAATTGTTCAAACAGGGAACAGAAGTATATTCCAATAAGAGCACACTACCAGTGTAGCTACTTAATTTGAGATCACCTAAAGCCTCATCCAGACACAAGCACAGGATCTCAATAAGTGGAACACACTCAAATGTTTACAGGATATGTTGCAAACATAAAATATAACCATCAGTACATAACTAGGGAACAAAATATCTATAAAATTTATCACTATAAATTTGACTGTTTCCCTCTCAAAACCAATTGACCCCATTCTAAGACAAAGACAGAACGCAACTTACAGATATCGGGAAATAGAAGACACAGCAAGTTACCTCCTGCCCAGCGTGGGATGTCAAACAGAGGGACCCGTTGTAAAGTTCTTTGAGCACACTTGGTGGATATTGCGCTATATATAAATGCTCAAATATTTTCCCCCCTTTCAGCAAAAGATTCCATGCAGGGCCTATGCTAAACCAAACTTCTTGCTCCAGAACAACGACACAAATCCCAATGGAGTTGACAAATGATATTAGGGGAAAGGAGTGGTAGCAAAGGCTGTGGATTAAAGAAGACTCTATCTGTCCAGGGGTGACCACCATTCTCCCGCTATAAAGAGATTTACAGTCATCAAATTGTGACTCAAAACCAAAAGAGAGAAAGCATAATCTCTATCTTAATTCTGACTTAAGTATCAAAAACTCAACTGAAGTCTTTTTTGTAGTTTTTTTTTTTCACTCACGTTCAAATTTTATTGGAAAGTTGCTTCCAATAGCATTTCAATCGAATTAGTACAGGAACAAAAGATACTCCTCTGTCCACAAACTCACAAATATACATGCACATCCGCACACACACACACACACACACAAGCGAGAGCGCGCGCGCACACACACACACACACACAGAGGCAAGCATACTTTGACATTAATTAAAGTAATCAGATGCAGAATTTTAAATAAAAAATATCAAATGGTCAGTTAATAAGCCTTTCATGCATGCTGTTTCAAATACATTGATAATTGGTATTATTATTATTACTATTGTTATTATTATTATGTCACTTATAGAACAACCATGTTCTCTTCTAAAACTGACAGAAGATTATGACAAGCTAAACATCAATCTCAAAATAACAAATGTCAATCCACTCAGATTCAATTTAGGCGCCTGGTCAATACCTACAATCTGGCAATCATTCAGGACTAATCCTCGGTCTGTTAAAAAAAAAAGAAAGAAAAAAAAGAAAATAACATCACAACCTGTTTTCTTAAGTTTCATGGTGATTGTTACAGGTTCGAGTCATATCTATGTTTGTTTTTGTTTTTTTGGGTTTTTAATTTTTAATTAAGGAAGCTGTTAAGTTAATAAAAATATTTGTTTAGCCCTTACAAGAGAGGCAGAAAACGTATGACAAAAGAGGACTACTCCAAACAGAGAATAGAAATGAATAAAAAAATCTATCTAGTCCGGAACAACTCACAACTCCCACCTGGACAAAGTGAAGACTTTTGAAAAGTCCCATCTCGACAAAGTTGGCAGTATTCAAAAGTACCTTCCAGACAAATCCCTCACTTCCCTAACTTCTCCACAGTCCTATCCAGATAAAGCGACGGTATTCCTAAGTCCAAACTAAAGTGAAGACATCCATAATTCGAAACCAAACACAGGAACATGAATTCATCTAAAGGAATACAATCAGTTTTTGACAATACAAACCGTACAATTCATTGTTTTGAGAATTTCCCAACTTAATTTCCTCAAACAGTGTTCATCAGCTGACATGAAAAGTAGTTTGTAAATATATTTTCAAGACCATTTCTAGTGCCAGTAAAAAAGGCATATGGGGATAGCCAAAAGGTAAATAGAGTTTGGACGTGTTCGAAAGCATTAAAGAAAAGTGAAATTTAAGTTGAATACTTCAAGAGATGAGAAAAAGAGCCATGAGCAATCGTCCAAATATTGTGAAAACATCTAAAAGTTTCACACAGGGCCAACCACAGTATCCCCTTACAAAAATACGCTCAAGCGTTTACAGTGTAATTGGTTATAATAAAATAATACTAATCTATAGTCTTTGATTTAAAATGAATAAACATTATCTCTCACAAAAATACAATGCATCTGACAGTTTCTCTCTCAGCAAGACTCCATGCAGGTCTAGGCTAAACTGAATGGTCAAATTCCAGAAAAAGGAAACAAAGTTACAAGGAAAGAACAGCTGATATATAGGGTAAAATAAATAGCAAGCCTATGGACTTATAAAGTTTCCACTTGTCCAGGGAGAGCCAGCATTCCACAAAACCAAGCAAGGACTATTTCCCTTGCAACAGCTCTGATAGAAACAGCAAATAATTTATCATAAAATAGCAAGTAATTATTCTTGGGGCCCCCAGTCCTTAACTGGTATTGTGAGCAACAATTGGTGAAACAACAATCGCTTTTGTCAACAGACGCCTTTCTAATGGGTATCCACCTATCTTTAATTAGGCGACAGATAAATGGGTATACTTTAAAAAATTATCTCCACAAAAAAAACCCCCAAAGAACGACATTTACTTTTGAAGGAAACAGATTTGTTTCGTCATTTGATTTTCAAATTAAATTAATCAATAATCAATGTCATTATCATCATCATCATCATTATTTTCATAATCATCTGTTTGAGGTATCATTATTCTTTTCTTAAAAATAAAAATCAAACACATTCATTTTACATTGCATAGTTCATGTACCTACTAATGACGGTTGAGTGAAATGAATAAAAGTTTTACCAATGATTGTGCGAAATGATTATGTTGATATTAATATGATGACCACAATCCAATGTCATGAATATGCAAATATGGAAGGAGAGAATTTTGTTGAACACTTGCAAATGCACACACACACGCACACACACACATACATATATACTCACGCACAAAAACACACACCATACAGAAACACAAACACACACTCACAAAAACACACAAAATGGATGAAAAGGTGAGAAAAAAAAAGAATACTACAATAATAAAATATCAAAATCATTAAATGCATAATCTGAAATTTCCCTTAAAATAATTTTTTTCGTCATTATTTGTAAAAAAATGAGAAACATTCAGTGTAATTCTTATTCAAAGATAATAAGTTGTTCATCAAAGTCAAGTTCAGCATTTATCACTCACTTGAGAGACAATGGTGGTGGTTCAAAATAACATCTTTATAACATCGTAAGTAAAAGTAATTTAACAAAACCCTGAACTTATGCATCAATAATTAAATCAGCAAACAATCTGTTCATTAAATTGCAAACATAAGTTTTATTTTTGCTAAACTAGTAATTGCCAAAACGATTTCTAGCAATGTGCCATGACAATTTGAAAAATCCCATCTCTTTCCTTTTTTTTTGGTGGAGAGAGTCTATCCATGTGCTTTTAAACTTAAAGCATATGTTATCACTCACTAGATAAAAAGATGAAAAATTTCCTTGCTTTTGAAATGTTGATTCCTTACTACAATTTTTGGTTATTTCAGCATCAGAAAAAAAAAAGAGGAAGAGATGTTCACAATAATAGATTTATATTATCTTTAAGAAGAAGAAAAAAAAACGGAGACTGGTTGTAACAGAACAGATTAAATTTCTTGGAGCAGTCAAATCTGTTCCTATGGTCCAGAGTCTATTCCAGAAACAAGTACAGGTCTTCCATCAAAAGGATGCTCACAAATGTTTACAATAGGGACAAAAAGTAACACCTGCCTAGCAATGGCCATATTGGTTCCACACTCAATAAAAAGAATCAAGCTATGGTCTTTACTACGAGCACAGATGCTTTTAAATAACCAAATTGATCAAATTTTTCTTTGCTAAAATGGTTCCTATGTTTTGCACCTGATTGTCAACATGGCTCGGAGAGGTAAGCCGATCCGTTTTATAGATTTCCAAGTGGGACCGATTTGTTTTGTTTGTTTTTAAGGGTTTTACAGCACTTACAAAACATTTAGGTCATATCAAAGCCTGTAAAAAGGAAGAAAATGGGATAGTAAAAAGTTCTAGAATTATTATTAAAGTACACATAAGAAAAAGGAAGACAAAGGGGAATTAGTTCAAATAGGGAGCAAATGTAGATTCCAAGAGCACACTATCAGTGTACTTAGTTTGAGACCACCTAAATGTCTCATCCTGACACAAGCACAGGTCCCGTCTCAGAGGAATACACTCAAATGTTAACAAATTATTATATATATAACACAAAAATCAATAAAATGCATAACAGAGAGATGATTTACAAGACAAAAAATATCATCTCCCAAAACGATATTTGACTGTTTCCCTCCCAGCCAGGGTCAGGATAAAACCAAGTGATCTAATTCCAAGACAACGACAGAAAGCATATTGGAAAACAGATATGGTAGGATAGAAGACACAGTGATTGCCTCCCTGCCTACTATGGGAGGTCAGGAACCCCGCCCAATGGAACTGCTTTTGGTTGCTGTGAATGTTGATAAGAGGAAATGATGTCACGACTTTGGAACCCTATTAATTATAACAAAGCAATTATATACATGTACAAAGAGAGAAAACAAGACGAAAATAAGAATCATCTTTTACAAACAATGAATCATCTCTTGCAGACAACATCCAACTGTCTCCTTTTTTGTAATAGGATCAACTTGGTCTAAGGAAATAAGGTCCAGTGCTTGACATGTGAAAGGAGACAAAGGGTAAAGACTAGAAGAGGAATTCCACATCGGAAGTCGGAAGATCTCTAATTTGGTTAAAAGATAATATAAATTTAATTTTGCAAAACAACAACTATAGCCTATTCTTTTCTCCTTTTCTCTCTCTCACTTCCTCCTCCCCCCACCCCCAATTTTAATTAAAAATGGCGTTTTCTTGTTTTGAAAAGCATGAAGGAAAAGCTAACTTACCAATAAATATCGGACTTTTTCTTTGATCATTTTATCCTTTTGATAATATCTCATTTACCAATCATACAAATCATAATACAGCTTGATATCAACACCCATTAATTTCATTTACTGTATGTTTTGGGAAAAGTAACAAGGCAAAAACAACAAATTAGTTTATGATACGGATTAGCAGTATGGATCACTGTTTTTTAATATCTCGGCTCAATAAATGTTTCTATCTTAGATGAATAGTATATTAATTATATTTAACAGAAAAATCTAAAGCATAACTTCTACAATAAATAATGAATGAAGATAGAAAGATCATTTTCATTCCTCTTCGGAGGTAATGTTATAAGAGCAAATTATTGTACAACTGAGAAGTCATGTGGCATTATGTGTTTATAAAATAATTACACAGTAATAATCATAACTCACAATAAAGTGAGACTCAACACATGATATAAACTTTATGTCAAGCAAAACACAAAGTACATTTATCTATTTATAATGTATTGATTCACAAAAAAAAAAAAAATAATAAAAAATAAATTTTAAAAAAGTATAACATAAAAATGCATGATTAGGGTTTTAGTGAGTTAATGCCTCTTTCTATCATCAGGTCTATACAATCAGAAGTCCAGGAAAATAGAATTTGACGACAAATTAAAAAAAATATGAACAAAAGCAAAAATAACAATAATCTATAGATACTAGTGGAGCTATGGTTATCTGATTGCAAAAGAAAGAAGGCTTAAATTTTAGACATGTGGTCATATTTTACACTGTTGAAATGACATTTTAGGTCTTATAATATTTCCATTGACCATTATTTTTGCAACAGATTACAGAAAAGTCGCGATCCTAATATTAATGACTACAACATTTTAAAAATTGAAGACATGAATGAAAAAAACCCCAGAAACTTGACAGTGCGGCCTACATCATGATAGTTGTCATTATCTAGTCGATTATCAACACAGTAATCTGAATAATTGCTTTTAATAATAATAATAATAATAATAATAATAATAATAATAATAATAATAATAATAATAATAATAATAATAATAATAATAATAATAAAAATAATAATAATAATAATTTTAAAAATAAAATAATTATACCACATTCAAATACCACCTCTTTCCTCCTTAAACCCCCCCCCCCCCCCCCCCCCCCCCCCAGAAATTAATAAAAATTATTAAAAAAACATGATTAAAAAAAAAAAAGAACAACAAAATAATAAGAATAAGAAAAAAAAATTCCGATGAACATCAGTGTGGTGGGTGCTTCCCTACTCTCAAACACAGGGGTTCACATTGTAGCAATAATCATAATGTAAGATCAAGGCAAATGGAAAGCATCAAGGCATGACAGTGTTTGAAATTAGCATTCCCTCACACACCAGCAACAACTGGCTTGCTTTCTATTACAACTACATTTTAGATTGGTAAAGTTAAATGATTTGTAATCTAAAACTAGAGACAGATAAAAATTAATGAACATGCGACCTTTTCATTTTCCTCTTTTTGAACAAGATCAGGGTGAATTTTTTTTTTAATACACAAAACGTTAATACTGTTTTCAAGACAAAAATCATATCTGTTTGACATGATAGATTTATAGTGAATCGTCTTTGGAGATTAAATTGTTTTAAATTGTCCATGACCACTGTTTACAATTTACTAAGAGAACTTCCCAACCCCTCATAAAAATCTAAACCAAAAGAAAGAAAACATGATGTTTATAAGAGCATTATTTGAAGACAATAACATTATTATGATTGAACTCAAATAATATTTAGGAGTCCTTCAACCTTTCAAGCAGATGAGTAGAAGGTGACCTAGTATTCAAGGAAACCTGGCTTGGCAACTGTGAATAAAACATACATTAATGTATGGAAAATGGCGATGGTATTGTCTCTCTGTGACAATTATTATATTCCAAAACCATGGAAACGCTTCAAAAACTCTCTCTCTCTCTTCGACCCCCCGCCTCCCCTCTCGGCAAAAAAGGAAGAAAAAAAAAAAAAAAAGAAGAAAAAATCTCTCAATTCATGCATAATTCAATAACTTTTTTTCTTCTATTTTGGTAAATATTTATGCTGTAATTTCAGCACTACTGAGACACCCTAAAAAAAGACTCAAGTAACAGGACATCCAAAATTGTATTATTTTTTTATCAGCGCGTGTGGTACTTTTAATTCGTTACCACATCAATGAACACAAAGAGGGTGCCTCCCTGTCCTGGAGGATCTCTAGCCACTGCTATTCCACTTTTAAAAAGTCATTAGAAAAATTTTATCAGTAATGTTGGCTTTAAAAAATCATTAAATACAAAAAAAACCCCCAAAAAAAACATTTCAATGCCAGAGTCATCGGTCTCATTTATATAAGTAACTAATACTGGGTAAAATTAGATTTGTCTATGTACACATAAATAGTTAATTATAAAATAAATCAACTCAACAAATTATTTTCTTTAAACGTTAAACGACACATAAAAATATCCTCATTGAAAAATAATGAGATAGAAGACTTTGTGAAAACGATTAATTAAATCTATGATTTTCCTAAATAAATCAACACCTGTCTTTTGAGGTTATACAAAATCCCCTATAAAATTTAAAAAAAAAAACTATTTTTTTCATGGTGAACTGTGAAAAAGCGAATAATGACCAAATGATTCATCACCATAATATAATATGTCAATTACTGAGAAGTTGATGGTGAGAGCTTTCATAGTATTTGACATTGACATCAAAGTCAATATCCAGGACTTGACAAAAAAATCCTCTTCTTCAATCTTTTAAAAAATATTTTTTTAAAAATGTGTAATAAATAAAATGTCTGTGACCTTATTCTGATCGAGGGAATTAAAACAAAAAATCTATCAGCCAATTTTAACGTATAAAACCTTCATACATGTACACCTTATACGTTTCCAACAGTCCATGGTTAGATTATGGAATGATTTGTGACAAAAAATGATATAAGTACAATGTTGATTATATTTTCATGAGCACATAGTAATCAATTATATTCATAAATGCACATATTAAAGCTTTTTACTGGTCAGACCACACAGGATCAACCATTTGAGGATTTTATCATTATCATTATGACATAGAAATACATATTATTACTGTCATACATCAAAACATTACCAAAATGTAAATAAAAAGGTGTAAAAAGTTATTTAAAATCACCTGCAATACAATTACACATTAATTAGAAATTCTACCATAACTCATCCATGCAATTTATGAAGAATAAACGAAATCTGTTTCCACCAGCTGAAAATCCAGGAGATTCTTCAATCTCAACAGAGGATTTATCATCATGACTTGACAGTTCACTAAAGTAAGGGAATACAAACCATCATAAAATGGTGAAAATCATCCTTCTGATAACATCATGGCTGTTCACTTGATACGGCTTTTCATATTCTCTTATTCTCACTTATTCATCATTCAATGACACTCTTATCAAAATACAAGGAGGGTTTTTTTTAATCCTCTCTCCCCATTCGCCACAAGCACAAAATGTCATTACTGTAAGAACTTTCAAGATTTATAAAACAAACTCAAGTATTTTTCTTGACAAACTAAAATATGGATTGTCATTAAATCAGCAAGGCAGCCATTCTATTCAGAGTTTCAAATATTCTCTACACGAGGGCTATATTGGTAAAAATGTTTGAAGCTAAAGGGGACTGGTGGAGGATCCTCTACTTCGCTGGTGCAACTGCCGGAGGAGCTGGTATTTATTGTGTGTGTTTCTCCATCGGTATCGTCCATTACTTGGTGTGGGACAATTCCATCATAGTGGCCTTTGTTCCAGTCAGGCAGGTAGTTGGGTTTGTTGTGCCAGCATAGTCTTCCCCTGTCTTTGGCTTGAAGTATCACGAAAATGACACTGATGAGATAGAAAAAAACAAACAGCTATATAATTAGATGGTGCTCTATTCCTCTTCTGCTTATAGATAAGACTGAGCATTACTGTCTGCATAAGGAGAAGAAAAAAAAATTGACGCTTTCTTATTGGTGGTTGCTTGTTGTGCAGTCTGGAAAGTCTACATATCACAAATGAGCTTAAATGAGCTTAATAAAAGGAGGTGAATTGTTAAAAATAATGTGGATCTTAAAGAACAAATATGATGAATAGCAATAGAAGAAGGCGGAATATTGAGAATATCAATATACAAATTCACCTCTTTTTGACTTATTTGATTAAATTATAATATTTTATAAAATCATCATAATATTGATATGGATCCGATCAGTATTATTCACCCTTTTGTATAATCAAAATATTTCATACGGTTCAAAAACGTGGAGAGTGACCATAACTACCTAATATAAATTTTTAGTTTTTCTTAACAAATATTTACAGTCCAGAAGATGACATTATCTCCAATAAGAGAAGTGACGTTGGATTGGACGTACATACAATAGAGGCTTGGTGACCAATCAGGCTTTAAATTGGAGCCCCTGAGCAGGATCAAGGTTGATAGATCCAAAGAGGGACAGTGGGACAGTGTTTGTTTTTGATTTTAAGGATTTTACAACACTTACAAACACTTTAAGTCATTTAAGCACCAGTAAAAAGGAAGATTATGGAAAAGTTTAAAAACATTCTTGATCAATGGCAGAAAAAATGGATTCAAATTTGGAAGAGGTTGATTCCATTAAAAAAAACAAACGTATCTGTGTGTTTAAGACCTAGAAGTTACATCTAAATACTGAGGTGTACTCTTAAATAATTATAAAAATAATTTTAATATTCTATAGTGAAATTATAGACAGATGATGCCTGAATCCCAGAGAAAACAAATGAAACAGGACCTGTACAATTCAAAGGCACAAAGACCCATAGAAAGGATAAATGATAAACGAGGAAAAGCACACACAGCAAAGGTAGACAAATATGATATCTCCCTCTAAGCTAGGTAACATGGCACTCATTTTTGACACATGGGATAGATCAGTGGACAGAAGCAAAAGAAGCAGGATTGTCATGACCCTTACAGAAGAAGATGACCTGAACATAGAAGAGTACAGTTGCAGTCCTATGACCCACTTGGGACCAAGAGGTGGGTTAGGAAGACCAGTGAGTGATTACTACATACATACCTGAATAGTAAGATAGCAGCGATGCATAGTATGATTGCCCAGGCCAAGTGCTTCATGACATCAGGATCCAAGAGGTCCCAGACCATCTGCTTCTCACACTTTTTGTCCTTGCGCTCAAAGCCAGAGGCACACTGGTAGCAGTCGGTGTCCCTTCCTTCTTTACATGTCAGACATGATGGATGGCATGGCTTGCAGACACCCTGAAAGTTTGAAACAGAAAAAAAAACCCGACAGATAAAATAAACGTGCCACACTGTGTTGGAAATCACTTTTAGAAAGAATTCATAGAATATTCCATGAGATTATCATAAGCATCATATTGTCTGAATCACAGGGTACTCTACTTATTTCTTGGTTGCCATTGTTTAAATACATTGAGAATAGTTTTTCGGCCTTTATATTGAATACTTGTGTTTTTTTTAAAATCACATCAATACAAACATGTATTAATAAATAACAATATTGTACACTAATGAGGAGAGGACGAAATATAATCAGTCCTAGAAAATCTCCCAAAAACACCTGTCTATTAAGTGAAGGATTATTGCCTGGCCACTGCAGCAGGGGTTTATCCCAGTTTCTGTAGCATTTAACATATTATACCAAGGTATTCCTACTCTTTGAATAGGAAAGGTCTACCCACAAAGTACCAGACCTAGCTATTCATTCGCTGATGAGAGGAAGAGTAAACTGTGAACACAATGTTTTTCCTTAGGGCATATAATCAAAATGTCTAATAATCCTTGACTCCATTCAGACTAAAGTTAGTGTCAAAATCAAGACTGTACCGCTACACCACAGTGACACAGAGCCAGGGCCAAAGGCAAAACTAAATCTCATTTAGCCTCACTCCACTACAAGGACGATAGCAACAAAGAGGGATTGAGAAATAATGGACTTGTTTGTTTCATAAACCTCCCCCAACCAGGGCTATAGGTAAGACTAAGGTAGGAGGATTAAAAAGATAAAAATAAACAATGAATTAATTTCAAGAATCCTGACCACTCCACAAAAGCTTGTTTGTTTGTTTGAAAGGGTTTTACGGCGCTTGCAACACAATAAGGTCATATCAGCGCTAGTAAAAAGGAAGAAACATAATACAGTGCATAACAGAGAGATGATTTACAAGACAAAAATTATCTTCTCCCAAAACTATAACTATACATTTGACTGTCTCCCTCCAAGCCCAGAACTCCGGCCAGGGTCAGGACAAAACCAAGTAATCTCATTCCAAGACAAAGACAGAAAGCAAGTTGGAAAACAGATACAGGGAGATAGAAGACGCACTTAGTACTTCCCTGCCCACTATGGGAGGTCAGGAACCCCACGCAATCCACAGGTTGATCTAACTCCAACCCTGAGGTAAAAAAAAAAGAAAAGAGCAGTCAAAACAACAGACCTGTGTGTGTAATAGAGGTTTGGTCGAATTGGGTTTGATGGGTGAAGCCAGGTGTACAGCTTGGACACTGTCAAAGTAATGCTGGGGGCATCGGGGAACACAGTCTTCTCCCAGCTTGAAGTAACCAGGTTTGCATTCTGAAGAATGATAAAAGTAAATGCAAATTATTCTCATAATCATGTTTGTTAGAGTTAAAAGCATTGATGAGGTAATAAGACCTCCAATAGTAAAAATATCTACTTAACAATAAGTAGGAAGAGTATTTAAGAAAATATGTTCTGTTAAATAAAATACACACAAGAAATCCTTACTATATATATATATATATATATATATATATATATATATATATATATATATATATATATATATATATATATATATATATATATATATATATATATATATATATATATATATATATATATATATATATAAAAGAAATATTCCTGTTGAAGAGTATTGAAAATTTATTTTAATAGTAACAATTACACCTAAATAGCCCTGAGACAAAAACAAACAAAATATAATTTAAAAAAAAACCCCAAAAAACCACCAAACAAACAAAAACACAAAAACAAAAAAAATAAAAATAATACAACAGAGAAGACTATTTTCAGGTAAAATAAATGATAGTATGTATGAAATGTTCCAAACATTCTTTTTCCGTTTAAATTATCTGAATATTGAATATTGAAGATTAAAATTGATTTATTATCATTGCTAAAAAAAAAAAGGCTGTTACTATTTTCTTTGAGATATACATACTTGTTTTGTCATCCAATTTCCAAATACATTATTAAGTGAGTAAAAGTAAATCATTTATATTGGTGAATATTTTAAATCTATGATCTATACAAGTTAAGAGGGACTTATTAATTATCAGGTGGTTGAGTCGTTTACATTGATTAAAACAATCATAGTGTTTGTGAGAATGGATACAATTGATAGATTTAGTTTGAGAAAACAAAAGTACATCAAGTTATAATACAGTAATCACAAAATCGCACACATTTTTTAACCGGTTTATTTATAATCTTTAACAATCTCTTTAGCATATGTTTCAAGTCAAGCATTCTATAAAGGCATTCATTTTTGTAAAATCTCTAAAAATAAACGCATGCTTCACTCATAATCGTTGTGATGAAATCAATAGAAATAACTTCAATCATTGCATTATTGAGGTTTGAAATTTGCCCTGATGCAACGTTTGAGCCACAGACATGTTAAATTTGTAGAAACGCATCATCTAACTAATCATTATTTGTACAACTATCTACATTTCATTTGTCTCGAAAATGCATTATAGGTTTAACAAAATCAATCTAGAAAAACAAACAATAACAAAGAAAAATGAAATCATAAATTAACTTTAAAAAATAAACATTCAAAAAATATAAATTAAAAAAATAAATCAAATCAAGAAAAGAAAAAAAAAAGCCCATTTTTCATCATATCTAAGGTTATGAAAAACCAAAATGTCATTTCACAAATCATTAAAATCTGTTCCCATTTGGGTTCAAACTGCAACCATTCTATCAATGGTTTTAACGTTAAACCATTTGTTTACCAATACAGGAATCTAAAAGATAATCTTGTGCAAGTATACTTGTCATATAGTATGAGTAAAATAAAAAAGGCATGCCTTCTTTATCACCAAGGAATTGGAATCAAAATGTCAAACAATAAAATCAATAAAACCAATAAAAGTTGATATTGGTTATTTGCAAGTCCTGAGGGCTCGTTCGTTCAATATAATAATTTAAAAATAGCACATTATCATCTGCATACAGACCTCTTTAAAAGTAGTAGCAATGATCTACAGCCATTCGTGCATTACAATGAATTTACTTCAAGACAGTAATTTCTGTTGTTATCCTACCAGAGGTTTTAAAATCAAAAAGTAAACCAGACGAAAAGAGAGGGAAAATCAACACCTTAAAAACTGAAATATGGATTTTAAAGTGAACATATTTTCAACTTTTTAAAACAAGTTCATGGAGTAATACCATAAAAACTATTTCTTTCTAATACTCTATAAATAAATTATTTTTAATTCAGTTTGGTTGTCAAATTTAAACACAAAATAAAAAAAGAGAAAAAAATTAATTTCTTATATCAAATATGTTCCTATTATTCTTAAAACAATAAATAATGAAGTAATTTTTGAGATATGATGAGTAGTGTTTAATATGAGGTGTCATAAATCAAAGTCAACAATACAAAAGATTAATTCATTATTGAGGACACATAAGTTAATGAGATCGCATGCGATTATCAGCATTAAGAAAACAAAATCTATTTGATGTGATCAAAGTTGGAATTTTAAGTTAATGATGATGAGTGTATAATTGTTAGTCACAAATCAGGTTGATAATAAAATGTGTGATTCTTATACCATGCTGTCAGTCAGTCGTTCAATCAATCAACCAAAAAAAAATATTTAAAAATTGATCAGGCATGAAAGGAAAGGAATTGTGGGAAAATTACCTGATATATTCATAGTTTGCAGACGTTTTGCATCTTTCCCCATGACAACAGCCAATTCACAAATGACACCCTTTATGGTGTTACAAATGGCAAGAGCCATGTGGTTATTATATGTTCAATGTTGGTTACAGATAAAAAATTGTCCTTTAGAGTCAATGCAAAAACTGAACTCAGTTTTTGAGGGATGAAACTCGACCTCCCGGAACAGGACAATAATAAGCACATTAAAGAAAAAAATGAATTTAAAGGTTGATATAGCACATATCCTTTGGTACATGTTACTCAATCTGCTTCACCAAACTTCATTTCTCCCAGCAGGCTGCATGGAACCAAATTGTCCTTTAAAAAAACACTATAAGTAGCTTGTAAAGTGTCCTTTTGGTACTAGCTTTCTTACAATATCCATCACTGCCTACAGCCATGTGCTCATTCTAATCTGAGTGGGGTGATGTACGTACTGTGCCTTAGTCTGGGACAAAACACCAAGGCCAGAGTTTTGTGATCCTAGTCACCGGTCCAGTCACTCACTATGCTCAAAATAATTTGTGACCAACAAGCTCAAACCAGTATTATGTCAAGGTGAACCTAACGTCTAAATTTTAAGATTTAAATTGAATTCAACGTCTAAATTAGAAAATTCAAATTGAATTCAATGTCTAAATCTTAAGTATTAAATTGAATTCAACATCTAAATTTTAAGATTCAAATTGAATTTAATCTCTAAATTTTAAGATTCAAATTGAATTCCATGATCAAGATTCAAATTTAATTCCACGTCTCAATTTTAAGATTCAAATTAAAATAAAAAAAGAAATGCTCTGGTTGAGGAGAGTGGATGCATGGTTTAGATAGCAAACTAACATGTATCTCGAGATTCTGATTATCCATTCTGATATTATACTGGATTGCCAAGGAAGATCACATTTGAATTTCTAACAAGGACAGACATTGGCGACACTACTTAATCTCAACAGAAATTCATTGCTTGTTGCCTTTCTTCATTCATTTTGTGATTCAATCCCAACCAAATCTTATTTGGCAATGCATTCATACATTCCTTATGTAAAGGTCAAAGCCTGAATGCTATTGATAAAAACCTTTAAATGAATAAATAAGTAACATTTGCAATGAAATGTTTATTGACGTATTACATGTCAAATTGAAAAAAAAAAAGCGATGAACAATAAAGACATGACACAATTTACAAATGAATTAATACTTAATGCATACAGAACATGAAATTCATTTTAAATGTCGATATCGATGAGGTGATGAATGAGTTAATAAGTTAATTTAGGTATGAATAAATATACACCCATTAATATCACTTGTTAATAGAGTGTTTACTGCTTTCTCTCTCTTTCTCTCTCTCTCATCCCTCCCTTCTCTCTCTCTCTCTCTCTCTCTCTCCTTCTCTAAACACCCAGTGCCTCTCCCTCTTTCTCTCTAAAATATCATGCATACATACATACATACATACATACATACATACATACATATATACATACATACATACATACATACATACGCACACATAAACACAAAAGCGCCCACATATACATACATACATACATTCATACATACATACATACATACATACATACATACATACATACATACATACATACATACATACATACATACATACATACATAAACACTCACATTTAGTCACAAAAAAAATATGTAAAAATTGTATCCTTGTTTTAAACAAAACAAAGAAAGGAAGTTCAATATATTTACATAATAAAATTAAACATTAAAGATCATCATACAAAATGATTTAAAAACCTTGCTTTAGATTCAGTAAAAGTGAAACTATACCAAAATAACTACAGTTTTGTGCCAATATCTGTAAAACTTTTATGTAAATAACGCCACAATAATGACTTGATGTATTAACTTTAAAATATTGTCTAATATAAAACAACTGAAGATTATGACTTATTAAAAAAAAAGAAATTTCCTTAACTAGGAACCTCTGAATAGATTTACAACAATTCAGGATACTTCAAGGTGAAAAAAACACGTAATTATGACATAGTTTAAATGATAATTAAGTTCATATGAAGCTTTAATTATTATTGACTATTTAAGACCAACTTTAAGTCAAAATATGAACTGCTTGTGAATAGTATTTTTCAAAAGATCAACAAACCTAAAAAGTAAAATTTATTCATTTAAAAAAAAAATCTGTTAGTCCATGCTAAAGAATGTTTGCTGGGCAATTCTGTCGAATTCTACAACAACAAATAAAATCAACACTTCTTAGGTTTAAAAAAAAACCAGCATGACTGCAATTGAGATGCTGTTCAATTTTGAACCAGAACCACGAGTGGCAAATGGATGACAAAATTAATCTTAATAATTTCAATTTTTCCTCTAAAATCAGTGTCTGGTAAGAGGGGAAAAAAAAAGAAGTGAAATTTGATCAAGTTCCTCAATTTTTACATTTTTCTTTAACCTCATACAGTTTACTGTTTTCACACACAAAAGCAATGACAGTGATGCAAATCTGGCTGTCCTAAGTCAATATAGCATCACTGCTACTGCTCTCTTGTTGAAAACGATGAAATATAATGTTGTCACTGAGTAACATTAAACCCCACCCGTAGAGGATAAAAGAAAGCACTGGGTTCTACTATAAGAGAGAACTCGCCAAAGGAAGGCAATCATAAGTGTCCAACAAGCATGTAGCAACAATGATAAGACGACATGATGATTGTCATCACCTTGATTATTTAAACATAGATCTTTGTAAATAGTCCAAAGCTCCAAAGTCCAAAGTCTCTTTTAAAGTAAAAATTCATTAAAAAAAAAAGAAAAGAAAAAAAAACCCGGTAATTAGTGTAATTATCTAGGATCTACATGAAAATAGCATATAACCTGAGATTATGTCATTGGGTAATTGTCAACAGGTTGAGCTTGTTGCAAACAATAACTGTCTAAATTATCTTTTTTAAATTTTATATGTACATATATATTATTTATTTATTACAACGGTGAATTACTCAAATTTACATTTGGACTTTCTACCTTCTGAGAACAAAGATAGAAACAGTTTAATTAAAAGACGAATTACTGTGACAAAAACAATTATCAACAGTTACGTATATGATACATTTATATATTTTTAAAAATCGTTTTAAACACACACACATATATATATATATAAATAGTGAGAGATATCAATAGTATTATGGTGGAGGTAGATTTAGTGAATTATGAATAATAGTTGACATGTGACGTGTATTACAGATTAAGTTTGAAAAATAAAAGACTAATAATAAAGAGAAAGCAACTTCCATTCAGCGAATTAAATGTTTATCATTATCACTCTTGTACACAGCCTATTGCAAAAAATTAAAACATTCTAAAATTTTATTCTATGGATAATACTTTAATGTGACCTTAACAATTTTATTGATAAATCCTCATGATACCAGAATATTTGTTAACATTATCATACTTTGTGAAAACTGTCTCTGACATGATGTACTCTTTTCTCAAGGTTGGTTTTAAAACATTTCTTCCTGAATTTACAACCTTTAATCCCCAATTAATGATCAATATTAATAATTTGATTTTTTAAAAATACAGCAATCTTGATTCAAGCTCCCTTAATTCATTGAAGATGAACTTCAATGGAAAGACGATTAAATACATGACGTTTATACACGATACTTCTACTACTTCATCTTCTAATACTGAACCGTCTGAATTGGTCAGAGTGAGTATTATTTATCTTTCAAGTTCAACAATATCAAAGATTTCCAAGAGTCTAAAATTCTTTTTTTAATCAGGAAAATCTCCATATGGCCAATAAATAAAAGGAAGCTGATGAAATGACAATGAGTGAGATTCATGTTTTGATTTTTTGTTTTGAACTTTCCAAAAAAAAAAAAAGAACACCCAGAAAACAAAAAACAAAACAAAAATTATATGGACGGACCAGGGTATGACTATCATATGGTATAGAAGAAATAAATGCAGAATATTTCAATTCATGAGGTAAGTAGTATCATGTTATCAAGTTAAAATATACAAGGATTTATATGTCTTAATCCCAGAAAACCTAAAAGTTAAATTAAATTGAAATGCCCTGATGACCATATTGCACAAAACATGTCATAAATTGCATCACCAATATATTGAAACTAGTGACATTTTGCTGCCAACAATAGGAATCAGCCATCTTTAACGTCAGTCATAATAAAAAGAGTCATGGAGCAATGAATCATCATTTTTCTTTGCTAAGTACCTCAGACTTACAAAGACAATACATTAGACTTAACTGTTGATATATTTATACAAAAGGCCGATTTCACATCAAACCCTTGGAGAGCAAGGAACACTGATTTGACTGATAAGCAATTCAATAATGGTGAGAAAACGAATGATGGAGTTAAAAACACGCATCATGATTGTCATCAACACATATTCAAATACACTTATACAAATTTAAGAAAAAAGATGGATCACGATTTTCACTCCTATGACTATGACAAACAGTCAATCTATTGCTTGGAGATTTGAACAAAAGAATGGAAACGATTATTGTAGGAATGAAAAAAGAAAGATGATACAGTTTAAGGTTCATGGCAAAGTACATGATAGCAACTCATGTTCAGCCAGTATAAAATTTGTTAACCTTTGTCAATTACCGTAAAGCGATGGGGAAAAAAATATGTTGACTTAAGCAAAACCACTTTTCTTTAAAACATGAATTCTGTACATCTTATATTTTTCTACATTTCATCAATAGTATTTATGACCCTTACTGTCATCAATCCACCCAACTAACGTCTTAAAGTTTTCAATAATTCTGATGGTCTAAAGCAATGTGCGTGTTTCACAAAAAGGGAATATTGCAATTTCCTCATTTTACATCTCACACTGGAAAGCTTTGACTTACACTTAAATTACTTCTGTTCAAAAGACACATCAAAATCACATGTTAACAGAAAAAAAAAAAAAATCGTAAACGGCTTTGTGGTCTAGTGACACGACTGATAGGTTCCAGATTCGAGGTGCACTCTGAGTGGTGTAAAGTTGTGTCCTTGGAAAAGGCTCTTTACTCACAAATTTCTCACCATATTTAGGTGTTAAATGAGTCTGTTAACGGCTGTTAAGAGTTTTGTCTCCATTGAAAAAAATTTGTAATATTGCCTTATATGCATCATGTCTCATCTTCTATTTCAAGTCTTGGTGTCACAAGATCCCTGTAAGCGCTCTGAACATGTTTACTGGATATTGTGCTAAATAAATGCTCATGTTTAACGCTCAATTCAAACATTGCACTTCATCTGACATACACCTTTTCATGGAATTAAAACAAATATATGCAGCTTATCCTGACATTACTCATTGTAGTGAAAACAAAGAAAACCGATTATTTCAAGTAACACCACCACTCAATATCTGATGAAAAGAATAATCTTCTAAAATGTAGTAGTCAAAATCTTATACATTTTTGAAATAATTCACTATAATAAAAGTGCTTTTTCAAAAATAACATATTGTAAATGATGCAATATCCACCTCCTTTTTCCATTTAGCACTAAAAAAAAAAAAAGCACAATCGTGTGTAAAGAGTGAAAATCCTGTAAAAGCATTCGATTGGCATAACAGAGAAATCACTTCAACTTATATGATTCTCCAAGTAAATGATGGCCAAATCAATTGAATAAAATTCATGACTGTCTTGTCAAATTGCTTTGAAAAAAAGAATCTTAAACATGGATGCACATAACAAAAAAAAAAAAAAGAATAGAAAGAAAAAGATGAGGAAGAGCAGAGAAGGAGGAGAAAGAGGTGGAAAATAAGGAATCAGATGAATAAGAGGAGTAATAAAAAGAATGAGAAGAGAAGGATGAAACGAAGAAAAGAAAGATAACAATGACTTCAATCATAAAACAGAGGTGAACTGTTACAGGGTGTTTGAGTACAAGGAGGTACCATGACTGAACAATCCCCCAACTTTTACAAATTACTGAATTTGGTAAATTACAAATTAATCCCCCCCCCCCCCCCCCCCCCCAGAAAACAGCATGTAAGAAGTATCTGGTTACTAAATATGTAAATAACCCGTATTAGATGCTTTTCTGGTCATAGACATTGGGGTGGGGGTGTCTTCCTTAACTTCTAATTTGAAATAGGTCTGGAATTATATATTTAGTTAAATGCCACTGTATATAAAAAAAAAAATAAAATTGAGAGAGTAACGAGAACATGTCACATAGAGTGTTAAAACCGAATAAAGCATGCTCTCTTGATGAAACTCATAAATTTACATTTTCTTTCTTTGTAAAACCTGACTGACTCAGTATTACTATGTTTTTAAGATTTAAAAAAGTGGGGAATATCCCATCACGGTACATTTTATTTTCATAATGAATATATGTAATACAGAGAGGGTTAGAGAGGTATGTTTTAGGGTAAAATTGAATTTTCATTAAATTATGATTGAATTGAGAGAGTATCACACATTATTCGAGAGTATAGGGTACCTGATTGTTCAATTGGGAAAATGCCTTTAAAGCCTGGAGAAGAGGAATAATTCACTTAATCATCAGCGTTCTATAGACTCTTGATCATTTGATGAAAAAGTTTATGAATATAGACAATGATTAATGTATTTTGTTTCTTTTTTGGACTATTTTTGCATGACATTTTCTATCATACAGAAAGATGGATGCAAACATTTCTTGGTTTAATTTAATAAGGAATAAATTTCTTTTTGAAGAATTTGTGTACGAAGTGAACGAAATTTACTCGCATTTCGTTTAAATTCACACATTTTTATAGTGAGAAAATATGATTTTATGTTATCGGGAATAAAAAGCGGAATTTAAAAAATCACCATTAAGAACATTTCAAAAATGAATGGATATACACCAAAATGTTAAGAAAAATATTTGAATCATATACAAAATAAGTAGTGGATTACTTTAATGCTTACGCTATCTAAAACATAAAAAAAAACAAAAACAAAACAAAACAATTTTAAAAAATTGAAATTGTTTAACAAAATTTTACATTTTAAAAATACATTCTATATGGAGAAAAATAAGCGTTGCAAACACAAGAGTATACAAAGCAGATACATCAAATTCACATAAGCCACAGCCTAAAGGCATAGTGCTATTGGAATATAAAAGCATGCTTTATGTGCATTTTGCTTATAATTCTTCCCATGGTAAACTTCCCTAACCTTTTGGAGTAAAAAAAAAACCCCAACAACCCAACCCCCTCCCCCCACAAAAAAAAAAAAAAAAAATGGAAAACAGAAATTCCTTGAGACAACTCCAGCATCGATACCTTACTTTTAAGAATGCTACTAATATTTGACTGTGATCAAATTATCAATTAAATATAAAAATCCACAAAATGAGGATGTCGACAATAAATGCTCCAATCTAAATCCATTTCATTAAAATGCACAGAGAATACCTTAATGAAGAAGTCAAAGGACGTGAACAGATTTTGAATAGGATACAGATATAAATGCATCAACAAAGCCTATCTGTAAGTTCACATCTCAAATGAAAATTGTAAACTATTATATCAAAGCCAATATCAAATTACAGTAAAAAAACATGAACGATGTAACTTGATCTTCCATCCATAACAGGTTAAGCTCCATAACAAGTTTTTTTCTTTATATTTCACAAAATGACTGCATATTCTATGATATCTCCCCCATCATTGCCATAATTTTGAAAATTGCTCTAGGACAACGACAATTAAAAAAAAAATATGATTGATTGATTTCAAGTAAAATCACGATTTGAGTCGGCCATGTGCATTTCCTCAAGGCAACATTTAACACACCATGCATATAGGTGGTGGCTGATGTATAACGATTCAGAGAAAAAGGAATCTAAGCTGTATGATTCTTATACCAAATCAAACGGCTGAGAAGAAAAGTTCAAAATACTCTTAAAATCTTTTAACATTGAAATAAAATCCTGAAAAAAAGAAGAAAAAAAACCAACAAACAAAAAAAAAACCAACAAAATTAAAAAAAAAAAGAAGAAATAATAAATAAACCAACAAAAGAAGAGCAAATCATACATCACTGTTTTGAAGTTGAAATGTATTTGAGAAATGATGAATGATCGAATCTTGGTGTATAATCCCCACTGTCACGCAAATATTCACAGAATACTTGATTGCAACGAGCAGTAAATTTCTCAAATTAGAAATTTGGAAATGATAGCGATGGTGGTGAAGATGAAAGACCATAATATATCAAATAAAATGTTTTAAAATAATATTGATGATGATGATGATGATAATAATAATAATAATAATAATAATAATAATAATAATAATAATAATAATAATAATAATAATAATAATAATAATAATAATAATAATAAAAACCATTATCATCAAATATTGCCTGGAATGTTTTGAAAATGCCAGCACAAGGCAAGTAGCATAAACAACACAACATGAAGAAATATAGAATGGTGGACACATGGAACTAATTGGTATGTAAAGTATGTCAACACACCTATACAGATTCCATTGGTTGTGACACCTGCACAAGACAGAGCATTATGGCTGCCCGCACCACTGTTGCTGTTGTCATGGTTTTTATTCATGTCATCCATAGGTTGGTCATTGGGACGTCCATTTCCAGCTGGTCCATCAACTCCTCTACTCTGAGTTTGCGTACCCATCATAACAAGTGTCCATTTTTTCAATTCAGCTGAAAGAATAGGAGACATTTTGAAATTAGAGAAAGACAATTACGTTGCAATTTAAAATTACTTGCAATTTCGAAATCTACCCCTTTCTAAAATCTAAGAAAAGATCCATGAATTGTAGATAGTGATTTTAAAATTATTTGAATTAAATTGTATTGTGTTTAATATTAATATGCATTAAATCTTAAATCTTTTTTTATAAAATATTCAATCTATTTGAATAGAGAATTATTAATTATACTTTCAATAACACATAAGATTCGATCTATTTGAATAGAGAATTATTAATTATACTTTCAATAACACATAAGATTCGATCTATTTGAATAGAGAATTATTAATTATGCTTTCAATAACACATACTATTCAATCTATTTGAATGGAGAACTATTAATTATATATATATGTATATATACTATATACTTCCAATAACATATAAATATAAGAACAATTTTGAAACATTAAGAACCACTGATAACTTTCCTCATTAAAAATAATCACCTATCCTGTATCTTTAATTATATATTTTGAGTAAATCATTCCATGAAAAAAATAAGTTCACATGCAATCACACACATAAAATTCAATAATCAATATGACAACTTACAATATCCTTTATGACACTAGATCAGTAAATTGACAATAAATAATACATCATATATAAAAAGATTCAAACAGAATATCGTCCAAAAAAGAAAAACCAAAAAAAAATAATCATCGTCAAACAAAATGAAATGTATGAACCAAATAAAAATATTTCAATTTACATTAAAATTTCTCTTGAAGAAAAGGACAATATTATCATTATTTACAATTACAACTAATAAAATGACAATGGTGTACATGTAGAATGACCTAAAAAAATTATAATGAGTGAGAGAAAAAAAATTGAGAAAATTCACTATCATTTTTTATTTTAATAAAAATTGTATCAAATTTATGAAAGAAATATTCATGAAACATGCTTTTACTCATCCTTTGGCCATCAAATAATCAAAACTATATTGGTTTTGAATCAGAGAAAAAACTGCATGTTTAACATTTGAATTTTAAAAGTCGCTTTATCATATTATCACTACTATTGACCACATCCATAGCACTTGACTTAATTGCTTCTCTCTTACTTCTATCAAAACAAAAGAAAAATGAATAACTGGGACAGAAATAAAAATAGAATAGCAAAATATCAGGCATTATAATCACATCAATTTGTATGCAGTTCTACTCACAATTGGGAGTCCCGATAGCGCAGTTGGTAGAGCACTTGCTTCACATGCAAAGGGACCAAGATTGATCCTAACTGCAGTCAAGATTCTTTTTCCAAGCCCCTTTTCACCCAGCTGTGAATGGGTAGTTGGGTCTATTACATCTGGTGGAAGTTCTTTGCGATAGACTAGCATCCTATCCAAAGGGTAGCACGCATTTGCTATTGTCTATTTCACGCTATAGAAACTGGGATAAACTCAAGCTCCACAGGCCTTACGGTTCCTAGGGACAACTGTACTAATTGCAATGCTGTTTTGAGAGATGTTGGAAAACATTTGAACCAACTAAGATTCAGGTGCTACATTATCTAGCACGCTAGCAATAAAAGTGCTCAGATCTGTATATTTTGCAAAATGATAGAACATAACCCTAGTAGCACAGTGAGGTCAATAGGAATAATATGGTATTGTTAAAAATCATCAATACATACATATTTCAACCAAATTAAAAGCTAAAATTGATACATAAATCTATTCAAAACAATAATAACACAACTGAATGACTTTTGATTATATGCACTTCAAAAACAAATTTCTAAACAACATTTATCATCACGGAAAAAGCACCATTACATTATTTATATATTTTTCTTGTATAGTCTAAAAATAAATTAGGTTATAAAGGTATTACATTTTAATCTTAAATGACTAAGCAGGCTTACCAAAATCATTTCATGTCATGTCAATGATTGAATTGATTTTAAAGTACTTTATCACGTGTGTAAACTAATTTTCTCTTCTTTAGACAAAGAAAATGGTTTTTGAAGTGTATAATCATTCACATCTATAAGAATGATGCAATATCTTACCAAGTCTTGAATAAAACAAAGTCACAATTCATGAAAGTAGCACATTTTTTAGTTTTTTGGTAATAAACATTCAATAATGGTACTTTCAGTGTTAAGTATAATCAATACCTCGCAAAAGGTTAGTGTCATTCGCCATATCTTGCAATCAGTCTAAATAAGCTTTTGCTTACCGTCTCAAAATTAAAAAAAAAAAAAAGACTGATCTATAAAGCCCAAAATCATTAATGCTCAAACATTTAATTAATAATTCATCCTAAAACCACCGAAAATATATTTTTTTTACAATTTTCAACCATTTCATAATTTACACAAAATTGACTAAAAAGTTCCAAATCAAAATGCTATTTCCAAATCTAAATAACAAAATTGTTGCCATTTATCCAATCATTTTTTTTTTTTAATTAAAATTAAACGAACCAATGTTTAATATGAGAGCTTTTGATTTGATCAAGTTTAATCTTTACTGGCTTATATATTAAATTAAATTTTCCTTTACGGAACTTTTTTTTTTGTTGGTTTTATTTCATATTTTCATTTAATTTGGCTATTTTTTTTTTATCAGACATTGTTGGAAACGATTTATATAGTATGTAAGTTTAACCATTTAAAAAATACTTTTATGTAAAATTAACGTCTGAAACAAGGCAAGTGGTAGGATATTCGACAGATTTAATTACAATTCAATAAATCATCATCTTTGGCAGTGATAGAAAATTCTAGTTCAAAGACAGAACAGGAGAGGATTCCAGTAAAAAGGAATTCACAAATCTTGCCTGAGATCATTCAAAAGTCTTATTGGGACATAATCACAGGTTCTCTATCAAAGACAAAAATAACTCAAATGATGTTTTAATCTTAAAAAAAAAAATTTCATTGACTTGCAACAAAATAATTTTAAAAAGTGAGTGATATTTTCAGCACACGCGTTCTTAAAAGCCAATCTTATATTGTTCAACTTTGCTTTCCCCATATTGGTAAACTGAGAGTAAGAATGACAAAACTACATATCTTTTATATAGATGTAAAAGTGCATTAATGTGTTTATGATGTTTCACTATTGGATACTGCTGAAGTTACCTCAACAGAAAGTAATGCAATTAATCAATCTGACATAGAACTTTTCATTTGCTATTCTGATTGCAAGACAGGCGGGTATTCACACCATATTTCTTTTTAAAAAATCCTTATAATTTTATTATTTTTGCACAGTATTTAGGCACTCTACTGGAACATTACACTCAACATATTAACATGCACTTAATGTCAGTGACAACAACACACTCTACATGCAATCATTATTGATATTTAAAACTGAAACGCACAAAATAAAATTCTGCCATTTCTACTAAATCCTGTTGCATCATATTTAATTGTTTTCACGACAGAGATGACATGTCCTTGAAAATCACAAACTTCTGTTTCATAATTTAAACCAAACAGAATAGCATATAATTTGTAGCAAGTTCTTTGAAAAGGAGACTTGATAAGATTCATTATTTTTCCATTAATAATCAAATGGGCAATGCTCTTTTCAATCGGATTGTAACAGGAATCTGTAACATTTATGTATTGAGAATAGAAACACTACTAGTATCATGCAACTGAAAGCAACTTAAGCTTCCCTATCAGCCACGTTTTATGACATCCTCATAACAATAGCTGCTGTTGATCTTTGGAGACAAGAGTGTATTGACGGAAAATAAGCTTTAAAAATAACAAATCTAAAATAAAATGTATGAATTTGATTGACAACTTACAATGCTGGCTTCACAATTTCTGATAAAGATCTTAAGAATAAACATTACGACAAAGAAGCATCAAATAGAAACATAAACTCCAATGCATTGCTCTTTTGAAAACTAGGTTCTGGCCACATTATATGGTCACTGATATAATTATAAACAGGGTGTCCTTATCTATTCACTGGCAAATATATTGTTAAAACCATGTAATTATATTGAAATAATATGGGTATTATATGCTTACTTATTAAACGTTTTAAAAAATCTAATTAACATTACTTGTGGCAGGGTTGTCAATTATATTTTGAGAAAATATTATCAGATACATCGGTCTTTTGATTTTTGGCTAGCTAAAAATTGTCAGATTGTTAAATATCACCTTTGCGTATTCAGATACAAAAACTGCAGATTTCACGTACTGGTTGAGCGTTGTGTCAAATTGTAGATGTAAGCATGGTGAAAAGAGCTGGGTTGCCAAACTTTAACTATTATTACTTTGCAATTAAATGGCAATAATCAATAATGAAAATTTGGGATATTCAGTTGTAATTCCACTCTGAAGATTCTAATAAATTTAATCGTAATAAGTATTGCAAGATGTGTTTAATTCCTAAAAAACAAACCTGCTGCCAGTCATATTTTTCTTTTGGTATTGTACACCTTATTTGTAAAACAAAATTGAAAAGTCAACTTTGAATAGAAAACACTTCTAACTACCACCATGACTCATAAATGGCTAAACCGAAAAAATAAGCAATGCCTTATACTGCTTGCAAACAACTTATGACAAAATAGCCTTCTACAACTCCAAACATTTAGATAGAGGACAGCTCATGGTTTAACATTTTTTGGATTTGAGCAAATATACTAGAAAACTGAAAAAAAAATGAGAAGTAAACTTACATTCACTCCATGGCCATATCTTAGGGATTGAGAACAAGCAGGCTTAACAACTTTCATTAACCACAATGTATCTCCAAGTAGAAACCATACAGATGAATTTAGTAGGCAAAATCGAGTCCACATTTTCAAATTTTCGGGAGGTTGGGAGTGTTTAATCAACGGAAATCATGTAGAGGAAGCGTGCTTTGGAAAAAGAGACTGATGTGTCACTACAACGTTTTCATCAAAACAGGAATTTGACTACACACATTTTCATCAATGGATAGCCTTCTCTACAAAAAAGGATGTCACTGTGAAACAACATGCAGATATAAAGAGGAATATGAAATGATGACGTAGAGTAGTTACCATATAACACAGTGACAAAGAATCACTCAAAAAATATGAAAAGGAAGTACAATAATGGAGAACGCAATACATTGCGCTGGATATAAAAACTGAACTTCTACAAATACAAAACAACGAGGACAGATGGAAAATGAAGCACACGCAAACACAAGACATTTAGAAGACTACTATTGATTAGAAGAGGGAAGAGAGAAAGAGAGAGAGAGAGGAGGGGGAGGGGGTGTTAGGTGTTAAAAGCTAGCTGGCTTGCCTGCTGTTAGTTCGGGACGTTTCTTGCGTACAAACTGAATGGCAGACATGTTGGACTTTTTGGCTAAGGTTTCATACACACACGTATGCTCAGGGTGAAGGTTGCGATGAAAGGATGTGTCATGGCCACTGTAGTCATGCGCACTGGATTGGGGTGCATAAGGATCATAATAAGGGTCCCAAAAATGTTTGGAGGACCCCCAGTCCTTACGGTGGTTTGTTGTGTCCGATGCTAGAGGAGGAGGCCACATGCCACTGTGATGGCCCTGTCTACCCATCCAGGGAAACTGTTGCTGTTGATTGTAGTCTCTGTGTGGTGGTACAAAGTGCTGTGGTGTTGTGGTGGTGGTCGTTGTAGTTGTGGTTGTCGTGGTGGTGGTAGTCGCTGTGGTTGACTTGTTGATTGGTCTGAAGATATTGGGCCTATAAGTCCTGTTCGGGGGATTGTAGGGATAGGGTGGTTTCTTATAAGGGTTGTAGTTACCATTGTGGTTGAAGTCATCATTGCCGTTGTAGCCCTTGTTGCTATGGTAACCACTGTTGTGGTTACCGTAAGGACTATTCCGACCAGAATTATCATAAAATGTTGGGGGCTTCTTTCGTTGGAAGATTTTCCCCTTGTCATGGTATGGCCTTTTTGGGCTCCGTACAGATGTTGGGCTTTTTCTAGCTCTTGAATCTGTGCCATAGAGAACTAGCACCCAGTCCCTCAGTCTGACAGGCCGTACTGGAATAGAAGTAAGGAGATGGAATGGAAACATTTGGAGGGGATATATAAAAGGGAGAAAATAACAGGCTTATCTGTAAACATTGATTAATAAAATAGCAATTCTTTTCACAAACACAATGTTGACAGGAATCACAAAACTTACAAAACAACGACGTAACACTATTATTCAGTTGAAATTGACTAACCTAAATAATTTTAAAAGATATCCAAAAGTGTGCCTCTGTGATGCAAAATTAATATTCCCTTTTAAATCAATTAGTTACTACACTGAATTTTGACTTGATTCTTTTTATAATTAAATAGAAATGGCCTGTCATGGCAATGATAACGGCATGATTCACAACATTAATTATGGTAAAAACAACAATCCTATTCCTTAAGTGAGTAGCAATAGATCTATGAGAGCAAGAGTGAGTTTGTATGTGTGTGTGTGTGCCCACATACAAGTTTACGTATATTATAGTCTGTTCCTTAACAAATTGTAAAATTGATGATAGCACCCCAGAAAGAACGAAAGGACAAATCAGTATGTCAAATTTGTAAAAGAAAAATTAAAAAATTTTAAGATATTAAAATCCTATTTCTAAAAGGTAAATTCACGTTTGGTCTGAAATAAGTCGAATACAAATAATACCATTGACCATCCAGTCATTTTTCTTTTTTTCAAAGGACCGAGGTGTTAGGCTTCGGGGAGACCATGATACGACATCAAAGAGAAAAGGCCGCTGGTACTTGGATGGTGGAAATGTTTGGGGGGTGGGGGGTAGTGACAATCAGCATGGGATGTATACATTAACATTAATAATATAGGCAATAGATGACCAGGGATGTGTATTGTTTGTATGTGTTTGTGTGTGTGTGTGTGTGTGTGTGTGTGTGTGTGTGTGCGCGCGCGTGTGTGAAAGGGATTACACAAAAACACCTTTCTCTGTAGCTTCCAAATGATTACGTATACGATAAATTTGAAAACCACATTGTTTGAAACAGCTTGCAAAAAGGAGAACATTTATCTTTGTTTCACAAAAATAGGCTTAGAAATAACATTTTTTTCTAGTAGATTGATTTTGAAAAAAAATATTGCTCAAATTTTGAATTTAATGATAATTTCTTTATTTTCCGGTCGATTTTCTTGACATATCTCATTTTTCAATTCTCAATGCGCCAAGCACACTGATGATGTATCTCGTGTGATTCAAAAGTGTTTAAAACACTAATTGCGTTGTTTTAAAAAAAAAATATATATATACTGAGAGTCCTGCCTCACTAATTAATTCCTGAGCGTTGAGATGGTGATGCAACTATTACATACAAGACCTTGTAGTCGAGTCAGCAGGGCTTTTGGGTTACACAACGACTATTTACCCATCGGTCAGCTGTACTCTTTGATGTATACAACACTCACCGCCTTTACGCAAAGCCGCCTGTCCATAAATCAAGAGATTATCTCCTAACTGTTCACAAGCGAGCTGTCAAACGAGCAATCGGTGATTGGATAAGAATCTCAAGATCTCATATAATAAGGTAAGTTTTGGAGAGGTGATATCCCCCCATCCGTCATCGGACAGAACTATCATTGCGTTATATCATATAAGCTCCGCCTCCTCTTTCTATTCCGGAGTGACGAGATTAGACGAGAGGATGCGAGAAAAAATTAAACACATGTTCAGTCAGTCGATCGACGGGCTGCTTTGGCGTCCAACTATAACTTGGTAATTCATCTATTATCCCCCCAAAAAATAAAATAAATAAAGATATTTAATAACTTTAAGGAAGGAATATTGTAGCATTAATAATAAATACATACGTACAATACATTGACATTAAAAACCAAGAAACAGTCTACTACTTACCATTAAATGCAGACAACATCAAAACATCCAGATAAGAAAAGATACACCATGCAAATCTGAGATAAGCCATGCAGTGGTAAATCTTTTACACACGATGAAAACAAAGATTCTACTAACTACGTACTGTAAATAAAAAAACAACAAACCATTATGCCTGTGAATTTCTAGTGAGGTTTTAATTTACTTTGATCAGAGTGTCCCACTTCCTTTTTCTGAATCGCAATATCTAATTTTTAAATCAACCCTCACTTAAACAACGTTAAGCCAATTAAAATAGATCACATTCACAGAATACATTCTCACATTTACTGTATATATAAATAAAGCAATGAAATAATGAAGAATAAGGACATATAAATAAAATAAGAAAAAAACAAAAATAAAACAAAAACACAAAAATATAACAAGCATTTAAAAATTTAAAACAACAATGTCCAACAAGAAAAACTATGACATTGCTGCAGCGATTACAAAATAAATTATTTCCTTTTCTCATTGTTACTTCGATGTCTCTGGCCTAAAAAGTATATTGCTTATCTATCCCATGTCTTAGTGGGTACTCATGCCATTTCAAGTCAACATATTCTTGGCAAATGAAAAATATAATGTCTTTTTCTCTTAAAAAATCCTTTGATATATTACGATATAAAGCATATTGACAAACCCAAGCACAAAAGAGATAGAGGGAAAATAGATCTTATAAAATTTTATTTTGTTGTTATAGGATGGACAAAATTGAAAAGCTAAAGACTAATTCAGTTTATGAAATGAGAATTATTTTTTTTTAATGCAATGAAGGGAAAAAAAAACAATAAAAAAAAACATACATATATTTAAAAAAATCATAATAATAATAAATAAATACTGTTCATCAATACAAGCAAAATTATCAATTGGCACATGCACTTTTAAACATTCAACTTCATTGTTGAAATATTTGGAAGGTAAAATACAACAAATAATACATACAAACTGATTCATTAGCTGAATACTAAGGGGTAATTTATTTATTTATTTGTAACATGCAATCATAACAACTGAAATAGGGGATATTTAAATGAAAGTAGCACTAAACAATAATAGGCATATCACTTGTACATTTATTATTTACACGCAAAATGAACTAACTAAAGAAAAACAAAATTAACTCCCTGTGTTAGCAATAAAGCTTTTAACAAGGTCTGAATACTGTAAGGTTTTGACACGAAAAACAAATGAAGAAAAATATACAACAAATGAACAATAAAAAAAAAGAGAGAAAAAAAGGAAAAAGCAGAAAAATAACATTCTTGTAGTTTTAGAAAAGACAAATCATTAACGGATTTTATTGAGTTACAACCCAATTTAATTACTAAAAATTGCATAATGCTTAAGGTTTGTTGGGGTTTGTTTTTTTTTTGGTCTAAAAATAAAAATTTACAGGGAGTGAAAGTGACAACGAGTAATAAGACAAAGTCAAGTATAACAACATTGCATCTTATGATACTACAGAAGGAACGAAACTGACGTCACTCAGCGCTCTATGTCATTGCTTTTAGGGAGCCATTTTGGTGATTACTTCTCACTGAATTAAATAAATCAAGGCTATAAACATTAAGGGTTACATGTTTTGTGTGTTGGTACGTTATATCCAGTGGCAGATGTGAGTATTTTACCTAAATGCATGGAATATATTCATGATATGATATGATAAAAGGAACAGTAACATAATCTAAAACATATAAACATGCTTTAATTTACAAAACAGAATGCTACATAAATGACATCTATTAGTGTCGGAAAGCTGGGAATTGTGTGAGATAGAGAAACAAAATGATTAAAATGACATTTGGGGAAAATAGAGCACTTTTGGTTATTTTCTGTTTCATGCACTGTTCTGATGTTGTTTTAATTAATAGAATGGTCTTTAAAACAAAGCAGGTATAATCTGCCTTCAAAGCATTTTGTTATTAATTACATTTTGAAGCTGTTCCATTCTACTACAAGAAAAAGGGGACCTAGCTGATGAGAAGTCTTGAAAAATGCCATCATATAATATACCACTTCACACTGGTATTATGACAGGGCAATAACTGGATGATAAAAACTGGATTAATCAACGATGGAACATTCTGTTTTGAGGAGAATCTATGTGTTTTTTTAAAGCTATCAAAAAATGGTAACTCATAAATTCCGAGCTGTATTCTTTTTTTTTTCTTTCTTCTCGCATTTAACCGGTTAATTGCAGTACTCTGGAAATACGTATTTAAAAATTTGACCTTTGGTAAGGTCTCAGGTTTGAAAGTTTTTGCCAAGACGAGGGTCATTTAAATCAATCAATATTTGAAGGACAACTTTTCTGGCCAAATTTTTAGATGTGTCTTTCCAGAGTATGGCTGGTTAACAGTTCATTCTGTCATACTTATAGATTAAAGCAAGGAGGGAGGGAGAGAGTCTTATACTGTTATTTGCAGTAGACTTTTAGAACAGAGAATGTCATCTATCTTACACCATGAATTTAAAAATTGCTTTAAAATCCTATTATTCAGTTTTTCAAGCATGAAGTGTATATAAAACGTGCTCACCTACATGGGTTTTTAAACATTAATCAAACTATTCCTCTGTTTCTTAATCCACAGAGATTTATTATCTTTTGATTTTATGTATTATTCTCACTTTTCACAAACCTGAGAACTAATCTTTTAATTAAATAATCATTATTTATCATAGCTCGTAAATTATTTCTATCCATATCACATCACATCTTTATTAAAATCAACCGCTGCAAATAATATTTTTTTTAAAGTTGAGGAAATTTTTATCATAAACCTTTTGATTCGAGCATAATGATAAATTACTTAATTGAAAAGATGAAAGAAAGCTGTCCTGAAAACAAGCTTCCACTGTATTTTACATGATCTGAGAGACCTTTTCTGATAATTTCAAGATACTCATCTAAAAATGTTTTAAAAAGGGGTTACATCAAGATCACAAACAACATCAACAAGAAAATAATGACAATAAGACACTATTTGCAACTACTATTCCACAACTACAAATATACCACTACTGACGGGTACAATATTACCACTACTTACAAGAGCTTGCCCCATTCTCGATAGTCAGTGTCCACTGGCCCTTAGCCGACTCACCCCAGTTATGGGTGGTCATAAAAGCCCAGTTATTAAAGCCCTCACGTGAGTTATCTCTGGGCCTCTTGTCCATCAGGGTTGATACAGTACCCGTTGGGGAAGACAACATGATGCGGATTTCTCCACGCCTAGTTTAAATGAGAAACACAAAAAAGCAAAATAAAACCATTTGATTAAACAGTTAACTGCCGTACTGTGGAAAACATGTATTTAAAAATTTGGCCAGAAAACTCGTCCTTCAAATATCGATTGATTTAAATGACCCTCATTTTGGCAAAAAGTCTCAAACCTGGGACCTTGCAAGGTTAACTGGTTAATGCCCATTCAAATATATTCAATCAAATACTCGTTATAGTATGACAAGAGGATAAGCCATACCTTCTTGGGGTTAAATCTGATGATCTTTTGATACTATCTCCAGGTATTCTATAATGCAACTTAAATGTCAATAATTGTTAGGAAAGACAGTGAAGTTTGGAATATGGTTTTCGTCGTTGAGGTGAGGTTTAACTTTACTCTAATCCGCAAAGAATCTTACGATTTTTATTTAAAAAATACTGTAACAGTGATTCAACTCAACTCTGACCTCGTCTTATTGAATTATTGAAGCCCGAGTTATATCAATTTTCTCTCTTTGTGAAAGATGCCATGTAAGCTCATAATAAAATAAAACCTTGTCTGTAAAGGGTTTAAGAACCTTTTATAAATTGACAAGCATAGCTGTGCATTCAATGAACAAATGAACTCAATTTCGATTGTCTAAATAGACAATACATTCTTCAATTTCGTAAGAGAACTCCATTGAGCTTTCTATTAGGACAAAGAGAGATATTTTCTGCATTTAATTTCTTAAATATTTTGCTCACTTATCGTAGAATTATTTCCCAATGTTAAGAGCGGAAAAATGGTTAATATGAATCAAAAGAAATTGATTGTATTCAAAATAATGAGAGGAAACACTAACCGATATCAATTCAATGCAAGTACTCCCACCTTATTGTCATACTCGCTGTTTTCAATGGGATTTGACGAAACAAATTAGATTTTTCGATAAAATCATCATGATGTCTAATCAATCTCATAATACACGTAAACCATCTTCATGTCAATTGTAAACATCATCCAAACTTTGGTTACAATTGGTCCAGTGGTTTTGAAGCTGAACATTTCAAAAAATCCAATTGCCAAATATATATATGATGACAGAAAAGATTATAAAAGGAAAAACATTAAAGGGCTTGCCTGGAAGACGTCATGGTGATGCGTGCCTGGACATGTTCTAAATACTTGACATAGTTAGCAGTTCCCTCGCAGCCATCTGTGTATAGGGGTACTGTGATACGACTGTTCATCCCAATGGATCGACTAGTGGGTAGGGAAAACAGTAAAGATGATGAGACAACGGGAAAAAAAATGATGATGATGATGATGATGATGATGATTTCTTTTCTCCCATCCTGTGATGTCTGTGGTGTAAGAATAGCAAACAGGCCTCCAAATATGGAGCAAATTTTTTAAAATGTTTGTCTGATAATAATGCTAAGGTATCTAAAAGTCTTCCTATATCATACAATAGGATAAACCTATTTTACCTGAAACCGTTTTAGTAATGAATCAAAAAGAAAATAATTTCCTCACCTGTTGTGATCCATAGATCGAATCTCACAAATGTGTTGCTCAGGCACTCTGCTCCAATTTTTGGCAAGGGATACCATAGCTGCAGCATCCATCAGACCAAAACCAAAGGAGTGACTTACTGAAAAGTATATGAAAAGCATTGTCCATGAACAAATGTCTGTGAAGGAATTTTTAAAAAAGAAGTCATTACCTGATGTACAGCTCCCACTTAAGAAAGGATTTAAAATCATAATTTGTCAAATGACTTATGTACTCTGATGTGTGGTCTTGTTGAAAAGTCAAGTTGATTATGATCAAAAACTGGATGGACGACAATGATAGTAATGCATGAGCCTGGCCACTTTGGTTATAAATAAAATCCAAAATTGAAGCGGATGTGAATGAGAACCAGGCTATAGAAAGGGATGGATATTGTGGGCATGCTAGTTAAAAAAGACATCCAACAAGCTTATTGTACGATTTTTAAAGAAAATTAAAAAAGAAAATTAGATTCCCTATTGCCTACTGATGGAATGAATAAAGCATTGTGTGGAAAAGAAAAAAAGAAAATTTGATTCCCTATTGCCTATTGATGGAATGAATAAAGCATCGTGTGGTACATTAAGCATGATGAAACTTTGGAAATCGCTACAAAATTTACACATTAGTTAAATAATTTATCCATAAACAATATTAAAAAAACAAAAACTGCATATCAATCATGATCATAATTGTCCTATAACAAATCTACAGCAAGGGACATCTAGTCACAAAAGCAGTCCTCTAAAGGCAAAAGGCCTGAGGAGCCAGAATTATCGTATTTTCTATCATCATAAATGGAGAGAGAAAAAATTGTTTACTATCTTGGATGCTACTATATCACAACATCCAACAACCCATTTACTGAATCATCCTGGGTAGACAATGGATTTAGAACATCTTTAAAACCTTGACTGAAACAGTACTCAATATTGTCCCCTTGTTTGTGAGAAGCATGCTCTATCCATTAAGCTATTGGAAGATAAAGATTTGTAAAAGTGAGTATGAGACATGCCAGACAAAGTACTATCTCATACACACTTTTACAGATCTTTATCTTACACAGAGTGACAAATCCCTACTTTGTCACTAAGCTATTGGAAATTTTATTATAAAGCGTATAAGTATGAGCATTAATCTCTGACATACTCACCTTTTTTACCAACACCATTCGTTTTCCAGCCTCCAGACTCACCTTTTTTACCAACACCATTTGTTGTCCAATCTTCACGATTAAGGTTCGAGGGTTTAGCAGTTTCCACCACAATGTGTTGCATGTCACGCCATGTTAGAGATGGGCTGGGGGTTGATGAAACAATTATTTTCTTAAAAACCTTATTGCACATTTAAATAGACACTACATTTTACATAACCTTACTCTTGCATATTTCATGGATGCCTGATTCTGAGCCGACTAAGTGGATACATAACTAAAATTAGAAGTTTTGATTTAATCATAGAACTAATCAATATCTAAATTTGTTTTCATTTCAATCTTTCAAAATGGGATCATCCTTCCTTTATCCTATACATTATTGGACACACTTTTTATTCCTCAAATTATCTTTTTTCTTCTGGATATCATTTGACGAGAAATCAAATAAGAGCGAAAATAAAAATCTTGATGCTTTACTAATTATCAGTTATTAATGAATGCCTTTATTAATTAAGAAATGCAATCACAGACACTCTCTCCTGTTCAACAATAATAAGTCATTATGATCAGGAAATGTTTACATCTTCAACATATATAGGTCATCTAAGTACACACATAGGTCATCTAAGTACAAAGGAGTCATCCTATCCAAAATGAAAAGGATATAAAATCACCTAAAAAAATAATCAGATATTGGAAATAAATAAATAAGGTATAATTCATGAAGGAATAAATAAAGTAATGTGTAGTGCAATAATCATGGTATAAGTTTGGAAATCGCTTCAACATTACAGAAAGATGACAAGAAATTAATAAGATGATCATCATTGACACTCCATTCATTGGTGAGTTTGTTTTTCTTCTTTCTCTTTTCATCCTTTTCTTTTTTCTTTTTTTTTTTTTAAAACCCAGATCCAATAAAAACCCAGGTACATTCTATGTGACTCTCCGCTGCATTCTATTAAAATAAGGGGGAAAGAAAACGATTTTAAAAAAGGCAACTAACTTGGCTTGAAGGGCCAGGGCTATGAGTCCAGCAGCAAGAGGGGCACTGGCAGATGTCCCAGTGTGGTTCACGGTACATCCACGACGAATATCTGTTGTTACCTGGTGGAGTTAATGATAGACTCAGGTTACATGACTGAATTGTGGGTAATAATAAAATGGGAGATAAAAAAATTTATTATTATAACATATAATGGCCTTTCATGTCAGCTAAACGTTGTAAAAGTATCCTATCTTTGTTTTCTTATGTTCCTTTGAGACACTTTGTTAACCTTGTTAACCCCCCCCCCCCCCCCTCTGTTTTGGCTTTAAAAAAATGTTTTTCAAAATCTGAAACAGTTTTGGCATAAAATGTCAAATTATTGGTTAAATACAAGTGAAACTATACATCGTCATTTCTCAGACAATTAGCATGATTTTGTGAACCTAGAGGTAGGTTTACTTTGAAACTTTTATATTTATAGTTATGGTCTAAAGTCTTACCAACCCCCTGTCATCATTATCATTTTCTTTTCTTTTCTTTTCTTTTTTTTTTTTTTTGGACAAAACTCCTGGAAATTGTTAGGTTTTGCATATCACACAATCACCACTGCCTGGTAATGATTGCCTGAGATTAGGAGACAGACTGTTGAGGAGAGGAGTGCTTTTGGATGGATTACAAGGGATCAAACCCTAGCCATAAAAAGGGAAGAATGGAGACTGCAAAAAGCCGCCTTATGTACTAATTGGATAAGCAGCAGATTGCATATATTGGCTATGATTTGAAAAGCAGTTGGACAGATCTAAATAATTAAAAGCACTCTTTTTAAAAAAGCCGTCTACTGTGCATTTAACTCCGTTTAAAAGATATACTATATGAACTTTACAAGATATCAAACCAAACACATTGTCAGTTTTTATAGTATTTATTATCAAAATCAATTCACGCATGTTAATAATGATCTTTGTGTAATTTTTAACAATTATCAACCATTGTATTGATTTAATATTAGTCCTGATCAATGTTTGCACACGAACCTATCCTTTCAATTTTCTATGTCTATTAATATATATATATATATATATATATATATATATATATATATATATATATATATATATACACACACACACACATATATATAAAGGGGGTGGGGGTGGTACTAGATTCTAATTTATCAATATAACGTTGTTTTTTTTTTGGGTTTTTAAAAAAAAATTGTTTTGATTTAAACGTTTAGAAAGGTTTTATAAAGGCGCTTTAACTCCACTTACAATCTGTTTCTCTTCCTGAGAACCGCTGCTATAGGTGGTAGCCAAGGTGGCAGAGCAAGCCTCTGAATACCAAGGCACTTGACCATTTTGGGTGGCGCTACTGATGGACAAGGTGTAGATACTGTTTGTGTAGCCATCGCAATTGCAGTTGTCCGAATCACGACCACCATTGCCGCTTGCCCACACAAAAATAGATCCTAAGTCTCCCCGGCCCTGAAAAGAATTACGGTACACATCATATAGCATCTCGAATGATAAGTCTTTGAGTTCCTTTTTTAAAATCTTTAGTCAGAATAATATCTTATTTCCCCCTTTCCACAACCAACTTGTTTCATCATTTTGGGTTATAACATAGCATATACAAAATCTCTCTCTCTCTCTCTCTCTCTCTCTCTCTCTCTCTCTCTCTCTCTCTCTCTCATTAAAAAAAAAAACACAATGTGCATTAACAATAATATTCCAAATTAGTTAATTATAAAATAAATGAAATGAAATCTTTCATGTCGACTAACTTTGGTGATGCCATCATAAAAAGCCTTCCTAGCCAAAGTTGCAGGCCCGTCCACAGTGCGCCCATCGTCATCCGGACCCCAGCTTGCACTGTAGATGTGAATGTGTTGGGGATTCAAACCTAAGGACTGGGCCTCCACTGAATCGGTCACGTCTCCATCCAACATACGAACACCTGCAGGAAATAAAGCAAATAATTCACACTGATATCCAACTTGCATAGTACATGCCATATAATGACCGAGCATGTGGGTCTAAAATTGAATCTAGCAGGAAGTGCTTTCCAATAAAAGACAATCTTTTCCACATGATAGCAAACACCCAGATTATGTTGGTAAATAGCTCTAAACTGGTTTTAATTATTTCTAAAAAATTAAGGCCATATTTCTATGGAGTCTTAAATTGATACGGAATGGAAAGCAGGTGAAAGCACCAGAAACATTAATTGAAAGTGAGACACCAGCAATATTCAATAGCATTTCAATTTGTACTTCAATTCCAGTTCGTTCATGCCATGCATGGAGACAATGGGTAAATCAAAGGCACGATAATTACTTTTTAATGCACTCCGTTCCACTTGCAGTTCGGCGTTTATACTCAAACGGCCTCTCGAATAAATTTCTCACATTAGCAACAACTTCAAAGGGGTTTTAATGGGACACACATGAATACAGCCGCATTAACAGGTATCTTAGCTTCCAACTGATGATCTGTATTCGGAAACACTATTTATTTCACGAGTTATGGAGTTATGCAGCGTTGGGAATATGATCATGTCACTCTTTAATTATAGAAACCATGTCACTTTAAGATTATTTTTTAAGAGAGTTGAGAGATAGATAGATAGGTATAGATAGGTATAGATAGATAGATAGATAGATAGATAGATAGATAGATAGATAGATAGATAGATAGATAGATAGATAGATAGATAGATAGATAGATAAGATGCTAATTTATAGATAAATAGGATAAGGAAACAGATAAAAGAGAGCGTGAATGAGAGAGAGAGAGAGAGAGAAAGAGAGAGAGAGAGAGAGAGAGAGAGAGAGAGAGAGAGAGAGAGAGAGAGAGAGAGAGAGAGAGAGGGGGGGGGGAGGGGTGAATTGGCAAGCTTGTCAGGTGGTTCGGTTCACGTGTTAACAACAAACCGACTGTTAAGCTCATTAGGAACAAAACACTGACTTTGATTACCGATTGTCTGTCCTGATACTCCGGAGAGAGAGGGTCAATGAACCACTTGGTGAATTTTAATTATCCTTTATCATCTCTCGCGCATTCTTTTCACGTAAATATTTTATTATAACGTTTAAGCGGCAAATTGAACCACCCATGACTAATTTTGCTTCTCTCGCCTTTAATCCCCCCTTCCCCCCCCCCCCCCTTCTCTCTTTTATCCCATATTCAATATCATCATCATCATCATCGTTATTATTATTATTATTATTATTATTATTATTATTATTATTATTATTATTATTATCATCATCATCATCATCATTCACAACATCATCATCATTATTGTTATTAACGTCATTTTTATTATTAGGAAGGGCATTGTCGCCTTTCTTTCCTGCAGTATATGGTCTTTCTGAAGAAAATCTAAAATTGAAGGCCTTAGATTTAACAAATCGTTGATTTCCTTCACATTTTCTCTCTCTTTACAACAGACAAAAAAAAAAAAAAGTCTTAGCGTTTATATAAAATCTCCACTTCATTCTCCTTCTCCTCTCTTTCGAACACATTACATGTTGTTTTTTTTTTTACTCCTGATTTTACAATATCATTATATATGTTTCACAAAAAACACGTGTAGGCATTCATATTTTTAAATACTACGTATTAAAGAATTCTTAATGAAAAATGTGAGTCTATATTAATTTGTGCTCGCGTAGTCTTGAACTCTAAAGGGGATACCACGGAAGGATACCCCATCCCAACCACGACAGGGCTTAGAACTAGCGTGAACTGTGCCAGTCACGGTGCTCAGTCTTGAGAAGAAACATAAACATCACGCAAGTTCACTTTTCCGAGTGAATTAACTCTCAAACGTTCCACAAATAGAAACCACGATCACCGGTGATCGTGACAACGCCCCCTTTTTCATATTCCCATTTTGCGGTAAAAAATCGCCAGATTATGTGTTGAAACTATTATTTTATTATAAAAGAATGATTTTCATTTAATAATTCATCACAATTATGTTAAAAATGTAAAAAAATGTTACGAAATAACGAGAGATACGAAAGCTAGGTTGCTAACGACTCCATCCGTTACCTTCGATCCGCCATTTTGTTTCGGGAAATCTTTCTACAACTCCAACTCACAATTTATCAAATTTATATTATTTAAACTTTTTGCACCATGGCAAATCTCAAAGAGTCTGAAATTTATGACATCCTCTTCAACGTGGATGTAAGTGATGACGAGGATGATGATGAAATTGAGTCCGAATGGTCTCAAGAATTCGACCTGCCGTACTCGCCAAATATGGGATCTGACAGTGAGAACGACGAGTAAGTATTTTTCAGAAATCTTCTCAAAGTAACATCAAACGATCACATAATGCCCATGATATGTATATTTATTCAACTTTATTATCTATTTCATTAATATAGTACAAAAAGTTTGTTTTTTTTTTGGTTTATAATTGTATTTATGAAGTGCTTGAGTTTGACTAGGACGAGTGAAGTGTTGTGTGTTGAAAATGTAAACAAACATGGAGGTCAGAAGACGGTTAGTTCGGCCACTTGAATGAGATATAGAAATGATTTGTATGTCTTGATTTGATGTGTCGACAGTTTGTATAATAAAATATTGTTCTTTTTTCTTTCTTCTAGCGAGATTCTTATTCCGTGTGAGGACTGTGGGAATGAAACTGGGAGACATGCACAAGTCCCTACTCCTACTGATGATACTGACACTGCCACTGCCACAACTAGTTCTGCTTGTCAAAGAAAAAGGTGAGAACTGACCTGATATTTAGTTGTTCTTATAGAGCATTTATATTCATATTGACTGTTTTGTGTTTTCTGATGTATTATTGTTGATATTATGTTATATATTCAGTTTTGGGTCTACAGGAACATTATTTATAGTATTTTTACTCTACTCAACTCTATGTCAAGAAATATTATTCCAGAACTAGTGTGTGATGTAAAAAAGGGAGAGTGATAAAATATTTTGATATTTTATATTTATATGTGTAATTAATTGCTTTCCTCCTTTCAGAATTATTTTTCATTTCCTTTGTTTTCAAAGTACTTCTTTTTATTTTAATTCTTGTTATTATTATTTTCTTCAGGCGTTCGGATCATGATGAAATCCCTGGCCCATCACAGCCGAAGAAACTATGTGTGGATGGTGGTCCCGAGAACAAAGTGCCACCTTTTCTCCCTGAGCGAGTCCCTGGTCCACGCCTGCCTGATACGGTGACTCGCTTAGATCACCGAAAATTTTAACGCCTTTAGATTTTTTTAGTTTGTTTTTTACTCAAGAACTGTTGTCTTTGTTTTGTGAGTGGACGAATGATTATGCGAGTATGTGTGTGGATTCGAAACCGACGTTGTATAAGAGGTGGAAGGATGAACCTGTGAATGTGGATGAAATGTATAGATTTATTGGTTTGTTGATGTACATGAGTTGTGTGAAAGTGGAGCGTGTTACTTTATATTGGTGTGAGGAGACATTGTTGAATGGTTTGTGGGCGCGTCGGTTTTTGTCAATTTGGCGTTATAAATGTCTTATGAGTTTTTTTAAAATAAGTAATTTTAGAACAGAAAATAGAGATGATAAATTATGTAAAGCTAGATTTATGATGGATTATATTCGTAGAAAATGTATGAAATTGTTTCAACCTTATCAGAATATTTCAATAGATGAGAGGATGGTTAAAAATAAGGGAAGGTATAGCTTTAGAATGTATATGAAGGACAAGCCAACAAAGTGGGGAATGAAATTGTGGGTTTTAGCAGATTCAAAGACAGGGTATACACACAATTTTGATGTTTATTTGGGTAAGGTAGGGGTAATACAACAAATGGTTTAGCTTATAATGTGGTTATGCAGTTGCTTGTTGGCTTGTTCAATCAAGGATATCATTTATATGTGGATAATTTTTATACTAGTGTTCAACTTTTTAAAGATTTGGTTGTGAAGAATGTGAGAGCTTGTGGGACAATAATAGTTAATCGAAAAGGATTTCCAGTTAGTCCAGTTAGTTAAAGAACGTTAGAGAATGGGAAAAGAGGGTTAAGAGGGGGGAGTTTAGATGGCATAGGGATGGTGATATTTTAGCTTTACAGTGGAAAGATAATAAGACAGTTTCATTTATATCTACAATACATGATTCAAATAAGGAGGCAGTAGTACAACGTAGGAGTAAAGATAATGGGGTTTTCAGAAAATTAGATGTTGCACAGCCTGAATTAGTTAAAGATTACAATAAGAATATGAATGGGGTAGATTTGTCTGATCAACTTATTGGGAAATATAATAGTCTTAGAAAAACACACAAGTGGTGGAAAAGTTTATTTTTTCATTTTATTGACATTGCTAGGGTTAATAGTTATATTCTGTTCAAAGAATATAGAGCTAGGCATAGTGATATTGAAGAATTACAGAGACCAAAACAGTATAATCAGTTAGATTTTACTCTGGAGTTAGCCAGGCAGTTAGGCGGGATAGATGATCTAGAGGGTCCACCACTTGCTTTAAATACAAATTGTAATTGTAAATGTAAAAGTAAATCTAAAGCAAATAGCAGGAATAGTGATAATAATGATATAGATGAAGAAATTAAGTTAATCCATCCAATTTTACCAGATGCTTCTTCAAATTCAAGGGGTGATTGTAGGTTATGCTTAGATAGGGGGAAAGTACAGAAAACTAGACATAGGTGTTTATATTGTAAAAAATGGTTTTGTTTACAGCCGGATAGAAAATGTATGTTGTGGTATCATACAGTTCTTGAGTAAATTATTTGATTTATTATTGTATTTTAAAATGCTCTTTGTTTTTTAAATGTTAAATTGTCTGTATATTTTTATTTTATTTTGTTAAGGTACTGTTACTGTGAAATTAAAATATTTTCGCACTCTGCGAATAATCATTCGTTTTCGCTCTTTGCGGAAAAAAAAATACTATTCGCTCTCTGCGAATACATTTACATATATAAATAAATATATATGTATACTGAAGTCCTTTATTATATTTATCCATGTATTATCAATTGTATCAGTAAGAAGGAACTTGTGTATTTTTTTGGTGTGTATAGTTCAGTCTTTGCACTAAACAAGTGACACACAAGTGAATTTTAAAATAATTATATAATTTTACTTTTGTAATGGAATTATTACCCCAAAACCTTTTCACCATGTTGAAATGTCTTCTTGTATCATGTGTTTAGGTCTGTTGACCAAGATATATCCAAAATATGCCAAAGAAATGCTGACATAAGCAATTTAGAGACATTTTTGTGAACATGTAAAAATTATTGGATTATGCCCCTTGTTTGAGTAAATGTGTGGATACATTTGAGACCCCACCAGATGCTCAATTTATGCATTACATACTTGAGTTTTGCATAAAAGTTGTAAGACATGATGTATTTTTAGAAAATAAACTTGTTTTGATCATAATTTTGAACAGTTATTTTTTTCCTTCTTGGCATTTGCAGAAAATGCAGGTTTTGAAAATTTGAGACCCTACCTTGACACATAAATCATATTTGTGTCCAGGAAAGTGCCTTGAAATTATAAAAAACTTTAAGAATGTGAAACTAAAACATCTGACGAGCAAATTGATATATAACATGCCAGCATTAGCGCACAGTGAGTGAGTTCAGGGTATCCTAATGTACCTGCACCCCCTCCATTCACAATTTTTGCTCAAAACAGTGGAACGTTTGAGAGTTAACAAATTTCTATCAACATTCCCCCTTGGATCTTCAATTTCATTGAGTTTTCCTGGTTTTGTTGTTTTTTTTTAAATAGTTTTTTTCTCTTTTTTTTTTTTCCTTCCTTTTATTAAGACCATTACACAGTCAATGAATTCACTACGTTTTCAGTGCAGCGTTTTTCAGCATTGTGCCAAAATGCAAGGGTGGGCTTTGGGGAGCGGCAATACGAACAATACTATTAAAATCTTACGGTGCGAATCGTCACTGGAATAATATGATTCAGAGTAGAAGTAGAAGAAAATCAACCAGAACTCCCATCTTTTACAAATAATTAACGATTTAAAATTTTCGCAAAGCGCATTATGAAAATCCTTTCAAATTCGCGAGTTTGTAAAATCGCATTCCAGTAACATTTTAATCCAGACTCTCCGTCTAATTGGGAAATCTCGAAAAATAGGGACAAATCGTCGAAAATTTTTTTTGTAGAATCGGGAGACCTGATAGATTCATTTTTAATGCTACATGACAAATTATTGATATATGGTTAAATACATTGAATGTTTCAATAACCTTAAAATATAGTTAAGAATAAAAGGTGTAAACTTATTGATGGGTTCAGGATGGATACACACTACATCTGCCAGCCAGATATAACGTACCTTCACACAAAACTATGTGCAAGCTTGAACGTTTATAGTCTGATTGATATAATTTAGTGAGATCTAAACAACAAAATGGCTGTCTAAAAAAAAAATACTAAAGAGCCATACGACGTCAATATCATTCGTTCTATTGGATAAGTCTCTTACTGGAAGCACAACTTTCAGTCAAAGGTAATTAAATGAATTTAATCATGAAAATGACAATAATACAACGTGCATCTTCTGAACAAAATCAATTATCCATTAAAATACATAGATTCATATTATTAATGACTCAAATTCCCTCGAATTGCTCACGAGTATAGATTTATGGTTTTTTGTTTGGCACAAAATCATAAATCAAATACTCATCAATCATTAAAACTCGCACGATAAAATGGACAAGATAATTGAACATGAAATTGATGCCAACAATAAACCCAGAAATGAGTGACAATAAAAAATAGATAAAACACCACGACTGGCAGTTGTAGCGACGGTCACATTAACAACGTAATCATCATAATTATCACCATCACCGACACCACTACCACCATCAACAACCACCTCGAATCCCTCTGGACCCAAAACGTGAGTCCAAAACAAGCAACACCCCCCCCCCCCCCCCAATTAATTCACACAAATCAGTCTATCCTATTTAGTTTTGACGTTATTTCCCTACCCAAATCCATCAGACCCCCCCCCCCCCCCTCCATCCCCACCCTTCCTTTAAGTCTTCAATCGCATCTGACTAATGGGCTACTTTTAAAGATTTTCATCCGTATCAAACAGGCTTATTATGCCCTCTCGAAATGACAAAACGCTTTTTCCTATGTTTCGGCCTGAAAACTTTCTCCCTGCATCGATCTATTCCGATAACTCCCAAATGATGTGCGGCTATGTGGTCTTGTGATATGACACACTCTTTCGGATCGGAAGGTCCTGGGTTCGAGCATCGCCCGGCGCATAGTTGAGTCCTTGGAAAAGGCTCTTTACTCACATTCTCTCACAGTACTCAGGTGTAAAATGAATACCTGGTCGTTAACAGCGTTGTCTATGTCGGGAAAAAAATTGTAATATCGCCTAACAGGCGACATGTCTTGTCCTACATGTTAAGTGTTGCTGTTGGTAAGGGACCCCTTGTAAAGCGCTTTGAGCACGTTTAGTGGATATTGCGCTATACAAAAGCTCAAAGTCTTAAACCGGAGACTGAATGATTTCAAGTTTATACAAGGTTTGTGACACCAAACAGTTCAGACTGCCGTTAAACAGCGGATGAAAGGCGGCAGGGTGGTTTTGTCTTAGCTTTGCATCCGACAGGTACTGAGTTCCGAATCCCCGCTGTACTGCGCTGCGCACTTTGGGCTTGATCAGGTCACCTCCCCCAAACCGCTTTGCGGCGCTGCACTTCGGTTGACACATGGGTGATTCCAGTCTTCCGTTGAAAAAGATCTATAAAATAATTTCCCCTAGGCGGTGCATAAAGGGAGTTTTTAAAAATAATAAACAAAGCAGACGACTAGAATCATATATCTTTAAAAGGAGAAGAAAAGGAAAATAAAAACAAAACAAACAATACTTAACATTTAAAAATAATAATAAAAGTGCTTTAAGGGGTATAACAAAATAATTCTTGCCTTTTTAACTTTTGGGATGTGAACTTGATACCCATCGCGCTCTCCCAAGGCCGTGAGGCGAGTTAAAACACAAAGAGTGCAAGAACCAACAATTATTATTATATATGTCCACTAGATAATATTATATATGACGGTTATTTTGATAGCACATAATTTCGTGCACTTGACACACTAGATATCAATCTGACATGCACTCTGGCATCGTTTACATGATTTATTTTTAAAAAGATATTAGCAGCAGTTCACGTGTATCGTGTTACGGTGTATTTCATTTTTCAACCGTAAATTAACTTCATTTCTCATCGTTCGAATGCTCTCACTTTATTAATAGCTTTCCGCTTGATAAATGAACTCAGGACATCATATTTTCAATTCTTTGCGCATTTCTGCCATTTTTGCTAAACCATACATTCTAACAATGTTACGCCAGATTGTCTCGGGTATGAGTGATCGGCGATTCAAATCCAAGTGTAGACACATTATACGCGACTATGGCTAACATATTCATCTCCAAAAGTCAAACAGGACGGTTGTCCCACACCCTTGAAGAGATTTAAATCTAAAGGTGCCGCTAATGATAATTATAATGATGAAGATAATGATAATGATGATGACGATGAGGAGGAGGAGGAGGAGGAGGAGGAGGAGGAGGACAACGACGACGACGACAATGGTCTATTGGAAAGATAACGCACCGAAACAAAAGGCGACAGTGGAATGGCTACAACTGTACAAGTGTGAAATGGAATTACAGAAGACTAAAGGAACCAAATAAAAAACACACACAAAATCAAAAAGAATTAAAACGAACAAAATTACTCAAGTCTCCCCCTACCCTTCCGGCCTCTCTACCCCCCCCCCCCCCCTCTCTCTCTCTCTCTCTCTCCCTCTCTCTCTCTCTCTCTCTCTCTCTCTCTCTCTCTCTCTCTCTCTCATATTCCTGCTTGTGATTTGCGCCTATTTTGATAAAAGGAACTAACTTTAAGTGAAAGAATGTACTTGAGGCAACGTTGTTATTATTTACTTTGACCCAAACTTGCAAAGAGCACCGTCTAAACAATAAACAAGATGGCAATCTCCAAAACAATAAACAAGATGACAATCTCCAATTTTACCACTCTAATAAACACAACATGACGCGGCAACAATGATAATATCTGAAGAAAGAAAAAAACCCCGATGCATTTGGGGTTTTCAGAGGTCGGGAACACGAACCTGGTGGCGATGAAAAGGTGAACATTCCACAGAAAGCGAATAATGTCAACTGTCGCTTGACAAGAGAGCCTTGAAATAGAACTCGGTGTAAATCTGGGATCAAGACTTTTGGCGTTAAAAAAAATATTTTTCTAAATGCATTTACTGTATCTTAAGATTTTGGAATACCTGATTATATGAAACACTTTGATGAGAACATATTTTACTTTCTTTTCTTCTTTTTTTTTTTTAATAAAAAAGTTTCAGTCTAACCAACTCATTTTTCCTTAGCAAAAGAGCTGGTGGGTAAAGGAAATAATTTAGTCGCAGATAATAAAAAGAAACCCAAACAGAACAAAAAAGAAAAAAGAAAAAAAAAAACCAAAAAACAAACCAAACAAACAGATAACAAAACAAGAAAAAAAAACCAAACAAACAAAACAAAACAAAAAATAATAATAATATCAACCCAACTCTCAATTATTATTTTTTCAATTTTTTAAATGGCTTATTAAATTCCTATTCGAGGACCATACACATACATACGCACACCCACAGACACACAAACACACGCACAGACATATACACACATACAGACAGCAAAATAAGGCTAGGGCAGACAAGGAAGCAGGGCATTATCACGTGTACATTGATAAGAATATAATTAACCCACGTGCGTACCACTTCCGGACCCGAAGCAACGATACCGATATCTGCCCTTTATCTATCTCGCAAAATCAACCTCGCACTTTGATGAAAACTAAGACCGCTGCAATTCGTGGGTCGATTATTGCAATTTAAAAGGGAACTAATAAGCATGTTGGTTGTATGCATTAATAACTATTAACTAAATATTTTATTAATTTTGAATCGAAACGAAGGAAAATTATATGAAATAAAGAGCCTCGTTTGTTCCACAGACTTCAGACAAAAAGATTTATTTCCGGTGACAAAATATCGGGCTTTGTTGACCGTCTAAGTGATATCTTTGGAACTGATAAAAAATGTTCACAAAGTCAATCGTTTTTGTGTGTTTTAGCAATTAAGGCGTTCGGCACTTGCCTTAAATTGATAGACAAGATTTTTCACACCAATTAAATTAATTTATGTTTTGCTTGGTTATTCAAGTGCTCAAAAAAAATTAATTTTTTTTACTAGGTCTGGATCCTCAATTGTTTCCAAATGAAAGTTATACTTTAGCTTTAAACCGATCATATGACAATGCAATCGAAATAATATTTATGTGAACCATGATGATGACATGACCCATACTCTGCGGCACTGAACGCCCCCCCCCCCCCCTAAAAAAAAACAAAAAACAAAAAAACAAAAAACAAAAAAAAAAAAAAAAACCAACACACAAACAAACAAACAAACAAAAACAAACAAACAAAAAACAAAAACAAAAAAACAAACAAACAAAAAACAACAACAAAAAACAACACATTAACAAAATTTCGGCCAGAAAACTCGTTCTTCACAATCGATCAGTTTAAAATGACCCTCGTCTTGTCAGAAACTCTCAAACATGAGATTTCCTAGAATGAGGGATGAGGGTCATTTTAATCGATTGATATTTAATGTTTTCTGGCCAACATTTTAAAAATGTGTTGGGGTCGTTCTTTTCTTTCTTTTTTTTTTTTTTGCCCGCGAATCTTTTCTGACATAATTCCGATGAGTATTGGTGGTCAATGTATTAACACATACATCCGAAGTATTCCAAAGGAATTAACAAATTGGTGTTTTTTCTGACAGCGTCCTCTACATCTCCACCCAAAACATTCTCTAAACAGAATAATAAAATGCCATTATAATATATTACGCACAAGTATGGTAGAGAATAGAAAGAGGTTGGCAACTTGTGCCATGACTGATGCCCGAGGTTAAAGTTGACATTATGTCAAAATATTCGTTTGTCATGTCGCCATTTCATTGTCAATTTTCATTATTTAACTTTGGTAAAATATTTTATTTTTCTGACACGACCCATAACTCACTCTCAACTGGTAATCATATCATAGTATAGAGATACATAAGACGTAATATAGCATTTGCATGGAAGGGGAAAGAGGGGAAAGGGGTTAAATAACTTGTACACTGGTGCCAGAGGTTAGAGCTGCTAATCTCCGTCAAAAAGGCCGTGCGCCGCCATTTCCCTTACAGGGAACGGATGTTAGCTATACATAATCATGATTATCTTCGTATGAAGTATGATATATGCCATGCAAACTCCTCTGTTATCTTGATAAATCACACTTGTTTTGGAGAGATAATTCTTTCCTTTATTTTTATTTTATTTTTCGTTTTAAACATGTATTTTCTTATGTTTTATCTCGGTGTACATACACCCTGTTGCACGCGATTTTTAACAGACGGAAGATGAACTGCTTAAAGCTGATTATCTATGACACAAAGGATTGAGAGAAAAACCTTGGCCCCAGAAGACATTCACAATAAGATAATGATGGCATTGATGAAGATGATGACGACGACGAACATGATGATGATGATGATGATGATGATGATGATGATGATGATGATGATGATGGTGGTGGTGGTGGTGGTGGTGGTGGTGGATGAGGTAACCATAATGATGGCGACTATATACACTTTATTTTCGTAACAAGTCTTATATTCACTCAATACCCACCAATCCCAAGTCCTATTTTGTCCCTTTTCTCTATGAAGGAGTTGGAAAGGTAAAGGAGTTTGAAAAAAAGAGCATGGCAGCTTCTTGAAACAACAAAGAAGGCAAAGTGGTTTTCACAAATTAAACTAGTTTCATCAAAATTGTGTCATTTCAGCCAAAACAAAGGAAATTCTAACAGTCAAATTGCTATAAAGCCATAGAAGTCATGACGCTCAAAATGAAATCGTAGTTGCAAAATCTGAAGTTTCAAAGTGCCGTTTATCTTTTTTTTTTTAATTTAGAAGTCTTTGGGCCTATCATAACAAATGTCAAATGTGTCTTGTGCAATTTCTCAAGATTAACTTGAAATGAATGTTTCTGTTGTGGACGACTCATTAGCGCTGTGATTGATTACTCAATGAGAAGCGAGTCACCACGTTCTATACCATTAGACCCCAATCGCATGCAAAATTTCAAAGGGAGTTTTTCTTTCTATCTATCAAATGACCGAAATTGTGGAGAAAATTTCGAAAATGAAATATATACATTACGTGTATAAGTCTCTCCCGCTTTGCACATAAAATACCGAAAGATAATAAAACTAAACTAAACCAAACACCTCCCACGCCTTCCGCTCCGCTCCCCCTCCCCCCCCCCCCCCAAAAAAAAAAAAAAAAAAAAAAAAAAAAAAAAAAAAACAACAACAAAACAAACAAAGAATGAAGTGAAAAACTAAAGAAAACAAAACATCAAAAAAAAAAAAAAAAAAAAAAAAAAAAAAAGAAAAAAAAAGAAAGAAAGAAAGAAAGAAAAAAGAAAAACAAAACAAAACAAACAAAAACAACTTAGCTTTGTATTTTTCTTTATTATTCTTTGGCGCGCGCACGCGTGTGTGTTGACATGGTGTATGTAACACACCAGAATTAACCCACCAACTTTACTTTACGAACGCCTCTCAATGGTTAATATTGTTGTTGGGCTTTATAAACATTTGTTTTTCTAAAAATTGCAAACTGTTAAGTACAAGAAACGAATTGAACAGAGAAGGACCAGAAGACAAAAAGAGAATGGAAAAAAAAAGCAAACATTAATAAAAATTCTCTGTAGATAATATGAAGTTGACGTCACTCAAGTCTTTGTAATTGTTTATTTGCCATCCGCGTTTATGAGTAATTCTCACTAAACTGTCTTAACCAGGCTATAAACGTTCAAGGTTACACATAATTTTTGTGTGTTGGTCCGTTATACTTCCGGATGGCAATGTTGTGAGCTTCTTAGCCAAGCGCATACTATCTATTGTTTTCTGACACTTCTCTGCTCACTTCTATTCTTGTTATTATCAATATAAGTGCCGTGCCTGCTCCACTCACTTCTAAAACTGTTAAGTCTGAAATACAAAGTTCTTACATACCTCCTATACTGGCGTTGAAGGCAACTCCGACACTGCAAAAGTTGTTATTGGATTCCGCTGCCACCTCCCCCGCACAACGGGTTCCGTGCCTAAAAAAGGAGGGAGAGAGAAGAAAAAAAAATTAAATTAGAGTTTTAAAAAAATACAACAACAAAAACACAAACACAAAACAAAGCAAAACACAAAACCAGAAATACATTGTTTTTAAACAAACACAAAAACAAACAAACAAAAAGACAAAAGACACCCCCCCCCCCCCTTTCCCAATATGAAATGAACAAGCAAATTAATTAAACGCCATGGGTAGAATCGACTATCGGTTCGTTCATTCGGAAAGTAACAAGAACGCATCGACCGCGTAACATCGACTCTGTAATTGGAAGATCTTAGCTCGATACTGTACACACAAGCGCATCACATTTTCGTCACAGACGTTCATTCCTGAACTTAATTTAATTTTCAGGTTCTGAAATTAGAAATTCAGGGAAACTCACTTGACTGGACAGCCGTCTAAGAAGTACTCATGATGATGATGATGATGATGATGATGATGATGATGATGATGATGATGATGATGATGATGATAATAGAAAACATTCATTTTGTGGAAGAATTAAAAAAAAAATATTACTGCAAATTTTCACTTTCTTGGGATTCACAAGAAAGACGTAGCCCGAATTGTAGTTGCAGATGAAAAAAATAATGGCCTTCTATACCATGTCAGGGCAACATATAAAGTAAGGGGCACTGTGTTGCACATGGTGCAAAACTTTGAAACAATGTGGGAGATTGGTCGATATAACACAGGAGAGAATGAATGAATGAATGAGAGTGAGTGTCTGAGTGAGCGGATGAGTAAGTGAATGGGTTAGGGTGAGTGAGAGAGTGAGTGAGTGAGTGAGTGAGTGAACGAATTAATCGATTTTTTTTTATTTGTCTCTATATGGGCAAATAACAGAATTAGGAGCTGTATGAAAGTAACGATTGGAGACGGTTTGATACAATTCCATTAATTTGGCACTACCAACAGCGAGCCTATTAGTAAATTGAAAATGTAAACGTATCTGTTTGTTGTGCGTTCATTTTTTTTTGGGGGGCTTTTTTTTTTTCCTACTCCACTTCTATTCAGTAGGCCATCCAGTCAAACGTTTTGGACAGACGATACATCATCGAATGAATGTGGTATATGTATGTGGTTTATGATACGTCTGGGGTAAAACTTTTTGATTGAGCACGTCTCATTCTGGTCTGACTTCTATTCTTTTAGGAGCCATTGACCCCCCTAAAACAAAAATAAACAAACAAAATAAAAAACCCCACACAAACACAAAACAAATTAAAAACAAACAAAAAAAAAAAACAAAAACAAAAAAAACAAACGTATCCACAAATAAATAACTATCTTACAAATAAATATATAATTAAATAAATAAATATTAAAATACATCAATAAATAAACAAACAAACAATGAATATATAAATCAGATGTATTAAGAATGCAAGAGTACATAAAAAGACCGCACAAACAAATAAATAAACGAAATAACGAATAAATAAATCAAAGCATTAACGAATTACTGAATGAGCAAACAAATTAATCAAAAATAATATTTTGGGAAGTCCAAATGAAAAATTCTGACTATGCATACACACGACACATTCACATGCACACTATTGCACACGGCATTAAACATTAAATTGAAAACAGTCAGAAGATTGGCCCACAGTACTCGGTTACATTATAACAATTAAAGAGACTGGCGTTGAAGTATCGCATGCTTTTGGCAGAGTAAGACCAACAAACGGGAGTCAACCGCATTCCACCCTTGTATTTTAAGTACACCCGGATATTTGACTTGGCGCTGAAACCCCGGAGCAAGGAGAGGTAAGTATTAAGTAGACCAAGTCGTAGAATGTGGGGACGATATCGGCAATGGAACGAACTTACCCCACACCGAGAAGATACTCGCAATTGTAATTGAATGAAACGAGAAAGATAAAAATAACACCCGACTAATGAACACATTTGGATAAGCAAGGATGGAGCAAATGATGAAATCTAACAGGCCTGTCTTGCCGCTCAGGATGATGTTCCGAGACTTGGACGTAGATAAATGTAGATTTGGGGAAGGGGGGGGGGGGGGGGCGGGGAGGCATGCTAGAGAAAGACTGATAAAGATAGATAGATCGATAGATAGATAGATAGATAGATAGATAGATAGATAGATAGATAGATAGATAGATGGATGGATGGATGGAAGAGTAGATAGTTAGATATCTAGATAGAAGATAGAGAGATGAAGAGAGAGAGAGAGAAAGAGAGAGAGAGAGATGGAGAGAGAGAGAGAGAGAGAGAGAGAGAGAGAGAGAGAGAGAGAGAGAGAGAGAGAGAGAGAGAGAGAGAGAGAGAGAGAGAGAGAGAGAGTCAATTACTAGTGCGCATACTCTGATAAAAGCCCACTCCCCGTCCCATTGTCCTTTAAAATACGTGACAAATATGGCGTATATCTAATCCCATTCTGTAGATTTGAGGGAGAAAAAAGAAAGAAGATGAAATAAATAAAGAAAGAAAGACAAAACAAATTTTAAAAAAAACAAACATCCTTAACAATATTGAAGAAAACAATTGCCAGTCTTGAAACGAAATGAAAGCTAGTTCGATAGGAATGGTGTGATCCAAAGCTCCAAAACAAATTATTTTTAAATACCACAAATGTATTATGTTGGAAAGGTTTAGCTGCTAAAAATTGAATTTATAACCATAAGTAAAGTATGAATCTGGTGGAGTTTTAATGTTGTAATGAGATATCATCATCATCATCATCATGGTTTATCCTTCTTGGCCTCAGCAACTGCCAACCGAACCAAGTTTCCGTCCTGCGCCAACCTTCCACATTCAGTCAGTCACTGTCTTCTTCTTGGTCTCCCTCTCACTCTTTTACCCTCCGCAATACCCTATTGAGTTTAAAGGGTCTCATGTCTCTTGATATGTCCAAAAAAAAAATAATAGTTTTAGTTTCTGTATCATCTTGATGAGCAGATATGGCTCCCCGATGCCTAGGGACTTTTTCGCATTTTGGTTAGTTTCCTTTGCTCTCCAGGGAATGCGGAGAATTTTCCGGTAGCATTTCATTTCAAATTTTATTCTCATCGTTTTTTGTTGTTGTTGTTGTTTTTGTTGTTTGTTGTTGTTGTTGTTGTTTTTGTTTGTTTTTTTTTGGTTGTGATTGTCCATGATTCACATACATATAATGCTGTTGGAAATATTTGCTTAAAAAGGGTACTTTCACAGCATTGGGCCCATGGAGCCGGAGTTTATCCCGGTTTCTATTGCGTGAAACGGACAATAGCAATTACTTGCTATTCTTTGGATAGGACGCTAGTCTATTGCAAAGTACTTTCTGCCAAATCTAACAGACTCAGCTACTCATCCACTGCTAGGTGGACAGGGGTGGTCAGAAAAAATACCGACTGCACCCGGGATCGATCTTAGTCCCTTTGCGTGTGAAGCGACTGCTCTACCAATTGAGCTATCCGGACCCCCTGTTGGAAATATGCATGTTCTTAATATTTTCATTTTCAGATGGATTTTTCCTTAATGTCATCAATGTTGTCAATCTTGTTTGGGCAAGTGCTATCCTACTTTGGATATCAGGGGTCAATTTTCCATTTGCTTCAATTCTTGCCCCAAGATACTATTTACAAAATTGTTGACATTTTCCAGGTTTTTTTTTCATTAACCACAATTTGAGCTTTTGGACTGTTAACATTGTCCATTACTTTGGCGGATTGCACTAGCCTGTCTAATCCAGAAGCCGTTGTTAACAGGAGTGAAGTGTGGTCAGCATATCTCAGATCTACGATTGGTTTGCCACTTAATTTTGGTGCACTGTAGTGTTGTTCCGTCTCACCATCAATGACCCCTCTCATGATAGATTCAGTATAAAAGCTGAAAAGAGAAGGAAACAGGATCTAGCCTTGCCTCACTCCCCTTTTGACTGGAAACCATGTGGATAGTCCATGTTCAAGACGAACAGAAGCAGACTGATTAAGGTATAAATTCGAGATCAGGTTTACAATTGTGTGATGTTAGTTCGGTTCTTTTTAAGTTCCAATCATTTCTGAGTGGTTCACATAATCAAAGGTTTTTGGACGCGGTGGTGTTTTAATAAATTTTAGTCGTAATTTGATGTCAGCCATGAGGAGTTCATGATCAGTACCGCCATCTCCCCCTGGTAATGTGCGTATACCCAGACCAGTGTTTCCATCTCTTATTGACCAGAATGAAATCTATCTGATTGTTTGTCTTTTCATCTGATGTCCGTGTGTAAAGGCGTCGTTTGTAGTTTTGGAATATAGTATTTGTCATTGTCAGCTCATTTTCCTTTGAAATGTTTTTTTTCCCCACCACATTCGTTGCGTTCTCCTAGGACATTCATATTTACCAACGATTCCAGTTTCTGAATTTTCTTTGTTGAGGCCTATCTTCGATTTAAAGTACATAGGTATAGATGCTATCATAAATATTATAAATAAATAAATAAATAAATAAATAAATAAATAAATAAATAAATAAATAAATAAATAAATAAATAAATAAATAAATAAATAAATAAATAAATAAAGCGTCAATCTCCACCAAGCGTGTTCAATGGCGCTTTACCAGACATAGGTGACATGAGAAATTTAATGTCAATGTTGCTGCTCGAAGCTCGAAGAAATAAATACCAATGAGAAATTGAATATAAGCTTCAATTTAATATACGAAAACAGATAAAAGGGACGTTTCGGGTTTCCCCTTTATCAACAAAACAGGATGAATGAAACACTATAGACGAATGAGATAAATTCATCCTGTTTTGTTGATAAAGGGGAAACCTGACACGTCCATTTTATCTGTTTTCGTATATCAAATTGAAGCTTACATTCAATTTCACATTGTTATTTATTTGAGAAATTTAAGAAAATTTAATGTTACATTTTTTAGGGGAAAAAAATATGTTAGAATGGTGGATAACCTACTAATTATGCTGATACCAATTAAATATGAAGAAAGTGATTTTGAAATAATAAGGAAAAGTTAACATAAAATATTCTGTCTTCAGTCCGGACTTGAAGCGTCAATAATAGTTATGAGCGCTTCTGGTAAAGACTGTTAGAGAATATCCTGATTGATGGTGCCTCAAAGTAAAATGCACGTTCCGAGAATTTTGTTTTAAACATATCATAGTTCCTAAAAGTGATAAGAACTAAAATGGAATATTTCTTGTTTGTTTTGTTTTTTTCCAACTCAAATATAACTTTTTTGGATTTGGTTCAGCAAGACTTAATAGCGTTTTAAGGTCGTGGGTCTCATATTATGTACTCGGAGTAGCGAAATTGGCTTTCAGACCGACCGAAATTTTTTTAAAACCAATCCATCAAATGGCGCGTGATCAATTCGATACCACGTAACAAGCATACCCCGTTGCCATAACGCTATAATGAATACAAAAACCATATGAGTTGTGGAACCGATTCATCTCATGAAACATTATATGAAACAAGATACAGCTGGATTAGGAGGGAGGTACAAACATTGAGAAAAAAAAAGCCTGATGTAATCTTATTAGGATTTGGGGGGGGGGGGGGGGGGGGGGGGGGGAAGGGCCACACTTTTGCTTTTTCGACTCAAATAAGACTAATAAGTCTACATTAATATACAGAAGCAATGGCATCGCCAATTATCAAATCATGGCGTTTTCTGTTTATGATGGCGTAAGAGATGATCGTTCTACATCATAATATATTCTATCTAATCCTTTTTTTCTCTTACTTTTTTCTTTTGTGGGAAACAGGATTGGGGGGGGGGGGGGGGGGTCCGTCATAGAGAAGTTGTCACCATATTGACCAAACACCAAAAAAATATGATTATTTATACCTTACCAAACGAGCATACCCGTTGTCTTTTCGTACGTCTGAAATGACGAGCCTTAATAAGATGAACAAACAATAATTGAGTAAAGACAGTTTATAGCAAATAACTGGCATAATGTGTAAAATTCAAATCTAAGCGGGTGAAGCGATTATAACGCGTTATCGGTGGAATAATTGCAATGGAAACGACCGATTCAGACAAATAAAACGATGTCAAGAGACCCTACTAATAGAATGTTTACTATGGGCATAAAGCACCCTGTGGTGTCGGAGTACTGGATAAAGATGAAAACCACCTTAACCGTACAGCCTTAGACTTGCAAAACGTCCTTTATATATATTTTTCGTCCACGAAAATTTTATTTAATATCCTAATCGATTCAAATGACCTCCAACTTGTCAAAATTCCTTAAATCCGATTTTTCTTTTTGATTGATGATATGCGTTTAGATAAAATACTCGCAACATTAGCCAGCTGGATATAACGTACTAACACTGTAACCTTGAACGTTTACAGTCTGACTGATATCATTTAGTGAGAACTAATCACCAAAATGGCTGTCTAAAAATAATAGCAAAGAGCTGAGTGACGTCAATTTCGTTCCCACTATAGTTCATGTTTAATATTTTTTGACAAGTTGGGGGTCATTCAAATCGGTCACAGTTTTCTGACCAAAATATGCTGTGTTTTTTGGGGGTTATCTTTAAATGTTGTTTTGTCAGTGCGCAGCAGTGTAGCACCATCCGCCATCCGGTCTCCTTACATATCCGACTCACCTGGAGCACGAGAATAGCATACTGAGGTTTTATCACCTGTTGCCCACCATGGAGGATTCAATAAGTCGCTGTTGTTTCAGACGCCTGTGAGAGGCTTGTCATCTACTTTGATGAGGTTTAAAAAATGCTTGATTCCTAAAAATAGACTATCTATATTTTGTTTAACACCATATTCCTAAAGAATATTATAATTGCGACCATTCAAAAGTCAGCATCAGCGTTCCAGATTTTAAGCGACTCTGACATTTTGAAATCGAATCTGAAAGTCGGAATTTGAGATTCTTGGTAATAAAAAAAATAATCCCTGGAAATCAGACTGGGACAGTCGAGGAAGGCTCATTTTTGGGAGGGGTTTTCTTTTCTTATATTCTCTATGTTTTGTCATACAAATAGATGGATATGATTGAGGGGAGGTAGCTGGAAATTAATAGATAGATAGATAGATAGATAGATAGATAGATAGATAGATAGATAGATAGATAGATAGATAGATAGATAGATAGATAGATTGATTGACAGATAGAAGAAATGGGAAAAATGTTATAATGAAATGGATTTGAGAGAAGAGAAAAAGGTATAAATAATGTATTCATGTAAATATTTCTAAAGAATATGTTAAATGCAAATGTTGCCTCTTAAAGCTCGACGAAGTAAATAGCAATAATCAAATGGACTGGAAGCTTTAATCTAATTAACAAAGACAAATAATGTGAACGTTTCGGGTTTCTCCTTTGTCCAAAAAACATGATAGACGAATGACAAGTAAGAGAATCGCATTGCTTCCATTCAATTTGACTATTGTTATTCAAAGAATCTATTGAATGCTCATTTTAAGAGAAGGGGGGGGGGGGGGGGGGTGGTAAACTGACAAAACCATATATTAATAATAAAAATAATAGAAAAGAAGGCACACACCAAAAAAATTCCGGAAAGTGTAAGACGATAATCGATTTATTTCATTTTTATTTTCTTTTTTAATTGATCCTTCTGACAAATTGGTAATCTTGAACGTCTTCGCTGTTGTGTAAAATGACAAACTGGAGCGCACTTCTCGGGCTTCTGAGAATTTTTGGAGTGGCAGTTTTATAAAGTAAAGAGGTCCATTCAATTACTGTTTCCCCCTCACCCTAAGAACTTCAATTACCGTTATGTTGTGACATTGACACAATGGATATGGCTTTGGTAAATTAGATGTAACCAATGAATCAAATAACCAGAACCCCCACCATTCACTCTCTCTCTCTCTCTCTCTCTCTCTCTCTCTCTCTCTCTCTCTCTCTCTCTCTCTCTCTCTCTCTCTCTTTCTTTCTTTCTGTCCCATTCTCTCTATTCCACTCCAATAACCTATCATACGCTTACACCTAGTTTCGTGACCTCCCTTTCACTTCTTTTTTTTTCTCTTCTTTTCTTTCTGTATATTGCTATTTTCATTGTACAATTTAGCTCTTTCAGTTATGACTCTTGGTACAACATAAATAATCGTACTATTGTTTGGTAATCATCACATCTCCACTTTGCAGTTTTCTTCCCACTTCCTCATTTAACTGACGTACTCTGGATAGATACGTACTTAAACAATTTGGTCAGAAAACTTGTCATTCAAAATCGATCGATTAAAATGACCCTCGTCATGGCAAAAACTCTCCAACCTGGGACCATGTTGGGTTTGAGAGTTTTTACCAAGGTGAGGGTCATTTTAATGAATCGGTATTTGAAGGATTAGTTTTCTGGCCAAATTTTTAACGTCAGTGAACGTCAGTTCACGGGTTAATGTATTCATTGTCAGGCGAAGCTATAGCTGGACAGTTACCACCACAATATAAAGTGGTAAGAAAATGTAACAATTTTATTCAAACTTTATCACCAAATTTACCAATCATACTCAAAGACCGAATTTAACTAAGACGTTGATAGCAAAAAGGCACAAGTCCAGGTCCTACAGCGCCCGTAGAGGTTAACAACATAAAAGCATTTCTTCCTCACTCCGAGAAAAACAAAACAAAAAACAACAACACGATTTATGAAATTTGTTCTTCAAATGTGGATCGATTTAAATGACCCGTATCTTGTCAAAAACTCTCAAACCTCGGACTTCTAAAAGTCAAACTAACAAACGTCAAAATGAATCGAAAATATTTTTAAAAACATCATCTTTCCTTCAAGCCAAACGTTCTTAAACCCTTTATATGGGTGATTCGATTAAGACTCCGAGTCCCATTGTTCTTACGCCATATCGCCATCTGAGAGAGAGGGAAAAAAAAGTTTGTTTCGAATAATAATCGTATTTAAAAAATTGGAGAAATTCTAATATTAGAGCAAAAATCACTCTCGCTATGAAAGGGTTCTGCCTACAAGTGCAGATGATTACCAGTTCGTAGTTCTTGCACTGAGCGATGCGTTACTATTTACACTAATCACACGCCCGTCGTAACAGATAAATAAATCTACCCACAATAAAATAAACACGAGGGACACATATATAATGTTTATACAATCTCTTTCTTACACTGATGTAATATATCATCGAGTTTCGGAAAGAGGCAGACCAACATTCGGCTGGATGAAGAAATCTCTCATTTTCCGAGCCATTTCTTATAGGCACTGAAGCAAAAGACGGTAACATGGCGGAAAGGCGGGTTAAAAATATAATATATAAAAAAGGAGATAAGAGAATTACTTATCGGAAATTGCTAACCCGTCTCTCGTCGAAAAGGATGGGGTAGACTGTGATAGATGTCTTGTCAAACTGGATGAATCTATTTACCTACTATTATTATCAGTTTTATTATCAATATTATTAGTATCATCATCATCATCATCATCATCATCATCATCATCATCATCATCATCATCATCACAATTATTATTATTATTACTTTTCTTATCATCATCATCATTCTTCTTCTTCTTCTTCTTCTTCTTCTTCTTCTTCTTCTTCTTCTTCTTCTTCTTCTTCTTCTTCTTCTTCTTCTTCTTCTTCTTCTTCTTCTTATTATTATTATTATTATTATCATCATTATTATTATTATTATTATTATTATTATTATTATTATTATTATTATTATTATTATTATTATTATTATTATTATTATCATTTAATTATCTAAATTAATTAATTTGTTTATATCATCATCATTATTATCCTTTCCGCATTTCCTATTTTGTAGTCAATAATGTTTTGTTTTTTTCTTTCTTTCTTTCGTTTCTTTTTTTTTTTTTTTTAAAGAAAAACAAAAACGAAACAATCTCAGAAAAGGATAGGAATCTACTATTACAATTATTGATCACCCTGAAACAAAAAAATTCAATAATTAAGATACTCTTTTGTGCGTAACTATTTTCAGCGACACTCTGCTCGTGGCTCACGGCGAGGTCTCCTCATCAATAATTAATTTTTAAAAAAAAAGAAAAAAAGAAAAAAAGACCTTGAGCGATCGATGTATTTCCATGCTTGCCAACCTCATGAAAAAAAGTAATAGATAGAATGAAGTTGACGTCACTCCGGTCTTTGTTATTGTTTTTTTTGCCATCCGCGTTTATGAGTAATTCTCACTACACTGTATTAATCAGACTATAAACGTTTAAGGTTACACATAGTTTTGTGTGTTGATCCGTTATACCTCCGGATGGCAATGTTGTGAACTCCTATACAAGAGACTTCTATCAAGAGGTATCTGACTGAAACCACTGGGTATCTTTATCCCACAACGTCATGGTTAACACAGTTAACAAAGTTATTCTAGAAAGGGACTTGAACGATTAATCCCATGAATGGTTCAGAAATGTCATAACACCCCCCCCCCCCCCCAAAAAAAAAAAAAAAAGAAAGAAAGAAAGAAAGAAAGAAAAAGAAAAACCCAACAAAAAACAACAAACTCCTTATTACTTACACTTGTTACATTAAACGCGGAAATGTGTCGTAAAGCTTCTATTACGTGAAATCACCCATTCTGCCGGGCCGTGATTTTAAAGAACACAGTAGGTATGTGTTATTTGATCAACATTGCATATGCTTTTTTTTATATAAACAACGGCAGCATACATATTATTGCTTATTATAAAGTTGGTACATAAAATGGTGATGCCATTGAAAAGGAAAAAAGGGTGAAAAGTATTTGGCAATGATCCCGTATGGATGGTTACTGGCCAAAGTTTAGGGACTACCCAGCGGCGATTGAGACGCAGTACCAATCAATACAGTCGGCTCATCGAAATCGAACCATAAGCATCCAAGGCCGTCAAACCAACTTCATCATTTTGACTGAGGGCTATGACTAAGTCAACAATATATCACTTTTATTTTTTAAAATTAAAGACAAAAAGGTAAAATGAAGAAATCCATACCTGCCTACTTGAAAATTTCAAATTCAGTAAGAAATACAAAATTCATCAGTAATTAATGGTCAAATTTCAGTAATACTAAAGCAAACAAAAATAATAATAGATACATATATCTATGCTATATATATATATATATATATATATATATATATATATTATATATATATATATATATATATATATATATATATATTATATTTAAAATAAACTTACCATGTTATATAGGCCTACTATTGCCAATGACCCCCGCGATAATAATATGCTAATTGATGACCTTTCGACACTGCACTGTGTCTACCGATGAGGGTAAAGTTTCCGTGTCGAATAGATGACGTCACTCGTCGCCAGCCAACGGGGCATTGGGATCTTTTATTGTAGCATGCGGTAAATAATGAAAAAAAAAATAAAATTATTTTTTAATTTAACGTTGCGATCATTTGTATCAGTAATATTTCTTCTATTTCCGTAAGTCCGTAATTGTCCTTACATTCCCGTAACAATTACGAGCGGTCCGTAATAATAGGCAGGTATGGAAATCTTGTAAACTCCTGACGAGCTATTTTTTTTCATTTTTGAAAAAAAAATTAGGTTTGGTGCTGCTCTTGCGTTCCCGACAATGACGTAATGTGAGTTAGTTTCTCTAACAAATCTACTGATAAAAACATACAATAAGAAATTATCTAATTGTCGTAATCCTATCACTCGTATATCATTGCATCACTTCCGTCTAAAAATGACGATAAAATGTACAATACCAATTTACTGACTTCTGTGTAATGCGATTGCTTGCACAAGTAAACAATAAGACATATTACAGTTTGTTGGAGTTTGTTTTTTTTTTCTTCCTCTATTTCCTTTCTTTCCTGATATTTTATTAGTCTCATTTCAGATCTCAGATACGATATCTGACAAATAACCGGCCAATCACTTTGCTCAAAACTCCAACGCCATTTCAACGTATATTATTATATATCTTCTGTCCCAAAATGACGACGATAAAAATGCACAGTGCTCGTTTACCGACTCCTGAGTAATGTGATTGCTTACACAATTTAACTCACTCAACCCTAACACCGACTATATCCGTAGTTTACCCGGGTTACTTTTACACCATGCCTATTAATTACACTTTTCTGAGACTATTTACAGGCGTAGTATCAAAGCTAATGTTTTAGTTTTTGCATGTTAATGATAGTTGAATAAAACTATCTATGCACGTGCTCATTTTTAATCCTTTTTTTTCCAATTTTGAAAAGTAGCAAAAATGTCTAGGATTGAGTGAGTTAACAATAAGAAATATAACTTTTCTTTATTCTCCCCTATCTTTCATGATGATTTATTGGTCTCATTTTAGACATCAGATACGATATCTGACAAAGTAACCGCTTGCCCCAACAAGCCACAATAATGATTAAAAATCCCTAATGCTCACTGCAGTTTCACACGTAGTGTTTTCTTTTCAATCATATAAAACAATAAGTAAATAATACAACTTGTACACAATGATTAAAGTCGCATTGTACGGGTAGCGCCAGAAAAAAAAATGGAGATGTGTTTTGTGGAATTAAAAACGCATCCCAAACGCAATCTTATGGGTTAGATGCCTACGTGCCTACGTGTTCATTTCTCTCTTCTACCGGGCATGTAGTATGGGCCCAGATTCAAATTCTGCCAATTTAACTTTCTAGGTCTTTTTTTCTGACACTGCCATATTCTACCCACTCTTGATAATTATACAGGAAAATCTGTGGGCTTTTGGGACTTCATTATCCTATATATTTGCGTCCCGCATGCAAAGAACAATATCCAATATGTGTCCAAAGGGCTTTGCAAGGAGATCGAAGACAACAGCAACATTTCACATGTAGGACGAGACATGGTGTTTGTAAGGCGCTAGTACTAGTACAAGTTTTTCCCTCGACAGACAACGCTGTTACCGGCTATGCATTCCTTTAAACACCTGAATTCGTCAAGAGAGTGTCCATAAAGAGGCGTTTAAAATGACCAACCTTTGCGCCGTATAAAGCGGGACTCAACTATGGACCTAGAGGACTGAAGGCGAGTGTCATACCACAAGATCACAAAGCCGCATTAACTCACTCAACCCTAACACCGACTATATCCGTAGTTAACCCGGGTTACTTTTACCCCATGCCTATTTATTACATTTTTCTGAGAAAATTATAGGCGTAGTATCAAAGCTAATGTTTTTAATTTTTACATGTTAATGTTAGTTGAATAACATTATATATTATGCACATGCTCATTTTTAATACATTTTTTTCCAGTTGTGAAAAGTAGCAAAAATCCCTAGGATTCAGTGAGTTAATGCCAGTTCATCCTCCATACCATACCGCACACCCCCCCCCCCCCCCCCCTCTTCCCCCCTATAATTTCATACTGAAATAATATTCCGATAATAAGTATGCGAACAGGATCAACTTACCAAACTCGAATAATGAAGCTTTTCATAATAATGCAAAATGGTTACATAGCTCATGTTGTTATCCATTTTTATCCACTCCTCTCCCCCTTAACGGCGTAGGAATTCAGTCGGTAATCTCGTAAGTATCTGAGCAAATTCTACTAATAACGTCTACAGGAATCTTAGCGTTCATTTTGCTCCAATGATCAGACCAATTAATTTATTACTGATATTGATCCAGTCTGGTCCCATCGAAATCACGTCCAACTTCGGGATTTCGTGATAACTACAACGAATGATGCAACAAAGATCTGGATTCAAAACCAAGGGGGATGGGAGACAGAAAGGAAAGAATACCAAAAAAAAAGGAGAGAGATAAAGAAAAGAAAAAGAAAGAAAGAAAGAGAAGAAGGAAGGAAGAAAGAAAAGCAATTCCTCTTTTGTTTTATTCCTATTTGTGTTGCTTTTTGTGGCGTCGACGACCGAGCGATAACGTTTCTCGTCTTGTGACAAAGTAAAGCGATATTAAGCATGGTCAATGACTGACTAGGTGAGCGTGGTCGACTATCTCTCAAAACTCTACACCAGGCGTTGAGATTTTGTGTACGGCACATTATACAAACTAATCCGTGTGCGAACGAAAACATTGCTATAGGCATTGTCGCATATAGGAAGAGCTTGAGCAAATGGGCACTGCAGAAACTTGTACTGGATGAAGGTCTGTAATATCATACGGCCTGCTGGTGGGTAGGGGGAAAAGGGAGAAATGAAGAATCGTTATGCTACTGTTGGTGTTGACGATAATGGTGATAACAACGACGACAATGATGTCGGTAGTTGTGTGATTGCGAATTGATGGAAACAGTAAATGCCAGTATCAAGGCGATTTCAGATAGGGGCTCAAACCTCCGTTTATGTCAAAGATGTAAATTAACTCTAGCAGACGGAGAGGGTAAAATATTAGCAGCTTTGTAGCCGATAATGGCCCCACATTAAGATACCGAATATTGCTCGTCTTCTCGTTAAGGAAAACGCAATAGCCACAAAAATAAATTTGATTATCTCCCTTGCTTCGCAATTTTATTATTTATTTTCTATGCATTTGTAGACATGAGCAATGTTCCCATTATTGTATAATTTTAGAAAAAACTGTCCAAAAAAAAAAAAAAAGAAAAAAGATATTAAGTTTGATGATAGATAATCCCTCTTAATTGTTGTTCCATTGCTATGATGTTTTATCTTAGTTCTTAACCCTTTTAAAATCTTTATCTATTGATTATATTATGCACATCAAAATTACCGGGATTTTGATACCATGCACAGAAACAAGCTTTTGGAAATACTTCAGGAAATAGTGAACGTTGATGAACTCAGAATCATACGATTTCTACTGAGCAACACCACCATCAGTCGGAAATTGCACCGGGCCACAACTACAAAAACGGTCAAAACCAATGTAAGAACTTCACAAGGAGACAGAAGTCCGATGATGTTCGTGATATATTCAGAATGTGCACTGAAAGAAGTTAGGAGCGTCCTGCCACAACCTGTTTTAACTCACGAAGCCATAATACCCCTCTGAAATAGCTTACGCGAATGATATAGAAAATAGATATACCAATGTTGATACCGTGGGGGAAAAACGTTACAAAATCACGACCTCCTTGTAATCCCAGAAAAAAACCCGAGATTACTGTTTTGTCAAGAAAATTAGACATCTACTGGAAAAACACCCCAAAAAGATTGGATCATAGATAGGAGACAAAGAAGATGTATAGAGGCGTAAACATCAGTCAAATGCTGCACTAAACAAGCTTACAAGCGTGTGGATAGGACAGACAAGATCAAAACAATTACTAAACTCCAACTATATCTGACTCTAGTGAATTCAGTCCTACTATATAACTGCGGCACACAGCCTTTAATAAAAGCAGAGGAAGATAAGCTGGATGCATTTCCCCGTAAGCAATTGAGGAAAGTACTGAACATCCGATATCCAACTAGAATCACCCATCAATCCTTATATGAAAAAATTATTGGAAATTATTTACATTATGTCAAAATTCTGGATCAGAGATGGCGCCTTTTTGGTCATGGTATGAGACGAGATTCAAAAATCCTTGCCAATATTGCAATGACCGCGTATTTCAAAGTGTGGAAACTCATTTAGGGGAAGGTCAATAACAACTTTACCCGCCCGGCTCAACCAAGATCTAAGGACATTGGAAGATCAGCAACTAAATGTCAACACAATTGAGGATCTTCAGGCCCTGCAGACAATTGCTTCGGATCGAAAACGTTGGTTAGACCTACAGCACGACCTGGTGGAGGCAGCCACCAGTTCGATGACAGAGATGAGAAAGGCTCATAAGTCATATGCTTTTAGTTCAACATTCACTATTTCACTATTTCTGTGTAATCTTTAATGTTAAAGGTATGCAGGGAGAATTTTGCGAAACCTAATCAGGCAACTGGCGGTTAAAAACAATAACAAAAAGCTGAATGACGCTACTTCATTCATTATACCAGCAAACCGTTTCTAGCAAATCAGCAGTAACACCAATGATTATATGAAATCAGACTAAAAATATCTCTTTCTTTCCTTTTTTTTTTTTTTTTTGGGGGGGGGGGGGGGGGGGGGGGGGGAAGAAATGCGGTAAGTGGTGGGGATCAGATAGCCCAAAAGCGAACGCTGCATGTAACCGGTGAATAATGTAATAAAACAACACAATTAACATAACTGTCTCCACGAATAAGTTATAATATATAATTTTAAATAATTAGTGCCTTTTTCATTTTTAAATAAGGCTCACTTTTTCTCCCTTTTTTTTTCTTTTTGTGGAGCCGCCGGCACGACAAATAATTTAGTTGAGAGAGAAACAAAGATTTCTGTTTTTTTGTTGTTTTTTTTTTTAATCCAAAAACACCGTATCTCTTTAGGGTGACGTGCTTTCGTGTGTTCATTAAACGGCTCATTAAATCTTCATGGAAAGCCTCCAATGAAAGACGAAGTGTTTCGTGATACACAGAATGCATCGCCATAACCTTCGAGACTTCGTTGAGATTAACACCCCATTTAACACTATGCAGAGTCAAGTACTGTTTATATTGATACTCGCGGCCATCTAATTCCATGTCAACACAGTGGTCCTTTATAAATCTTGGGTTGAAGGAGGGAGGGGGGGGGGGGGGGGGGGGGAGACAGCCGCCTACGTGCCTTCAAGACATTTACGAAATACTCCTTATTATGATCAAGGAGGGGGATGAAATAAAGCGGTTTGTATAAAGATATTATTATATTATTTCAATGATGAACCGTCTTATCATTGTAAAGGGCAAATCATTCAAATGTGCATTCTGTGCCTAAATTACGATCAAATTATCAGATAATAAACACATAATAGCCATAGCGTCTTTAAGTTTAACGCCCTTTTAAACACATTTAGGCTACAAAAAGGTATATACGAATGTTATTTTATAATTAGCATTTGTGTGTATGCGTGTGTGTGTGTGTGTGTGTGTGTTGTTTTGGGGAAATGGTTATCAAGGCCTCTAACGTATCCTGTTCTTTCAAATACAATTGATTATACTAGAGATTATACTCATTTTGTTACTCACAAAGAGTAAATGGAGATTTCTTAAACTAAGGAAACCACACGATCACACTTTCAAAAATAGACAACTAAAATTATATCCTTATTTATCTATTTAAAAAAAAAAACATTCAAAAAATATAATTTTAAAAAGCACGCCCCAAAAAATAGTGGAAATTAATAACTCCTTGGAAGTGAGTATGTAAACCAGTCCTTCGGAGGACTAATAATTAATAAGTTAAAAAAAAATAATTCAAAAAATATAATTCTAAAAAGCACGCCCCAAAAAATAGTGGAAATTAATAACTCCTTGGAAGTGAGTATGTAAACCAGTCCTTCGCAGGACTAATAATTAATAAGTTTTAAAAAAAAATAATTCAAAAAATATAATTCTAAAAAGCACGCCCCAAAAAATAGTGGAAATTAATAACTCCTTGGAAGTGAGTATGTAAACCAGTCCTTCGGAGGACTAATAATTAATAAGTTACATATTGAATTATAAGATGGCAAAACTATTTTAGTAGCAGGATGTATAGGCAGATTCTTAACATTGCTGGACGTAAAAGAGCGAGGAAGAATTCTCTATATTGAGATCCAGCATATATTTAGAATAGAAAATAAGATGCCATCACTCTGATACCAGAATATAAATTACACGAGGAATGTACCCAGTCCTCCGGAAGAGTGGTTTTACACTTCCCATGAGATTGGAAGCAGTTTTTTTTTTGACATCGCACTTTTGTTCCCTATTAATGATTCCAGTCAGGGTCTATGCAAAATAAAATAAAATAAAAATAGATTGTTTCATTCTAGGACAGGTGAGAAGGGACAACAAACAAGGTAATCCTGGAGAGAGAGAGAGAGAGAGAGAGAGAGAGAGAGAGAGAGAGAGAGAGAGAGAGAGAGAGAGAGAGAGAGAGAGAGAGTGAGAGAGAGAGAAAGAGAGAGAGAGAAAGAGAGAGAGAGAGAGAGGAGAGGAGAGAGAGAGAGAGAGAGAGAGAGAGAGAGAGAGAGAGAGGGAGAGAGAGAGAGAGAGAGTCTGCCAACTACCAAAACTGGATCGTATCTAATACATGGTTCAAAATGTAACGCCTTGATTAGAAAAAAAAAAACAACCTAAAAAACCCCCAAAAAACAACTAAACCAAGCAATCCGAATAGTCTTCTCATGCATTTTCTCTATTTATTGAAGCATAACAGTCGTGATGAAAAAGATATTTTAAACTACTAAATAAATTATGAAATTAAGCAAATGATTTGTAAATAATCGATAATCTAAGGGGTCGCATTAAACAAAAATTTAACTAAATTACGAGTATCTGAAAACGAAAAAGGAGAATAAATCCATCCTAAGCCGTAAACCATGCCTCTTCGGATATTTGTGATATCCGGACTATAGAGGCCGCAATTACGGAATGTCACAAATTGTATTAATATAGTATACCATAGAAGAACAAATAATTTCAATATCAGATAGCATATGAACGTAAAAACACCATACTAAAAAAACAAAAAACAAATAGAAACAAATAAAAAGCAAATCATTTGGTAAAAGTAACGATTTATTAACCAGAATACGGTGATGTTCGTTTGCCCAGAAGTGTGTATTAAATTGTTGGGGTTTCAGCGAACACAAAAACACACAAACACATAATGTGGGTAGTTGTGCTGGGCTGGGCGGTTTAATTTGTTTGTTTGTTTGTTTGTTGCTTTAGGTCTCTTCCAACACAATTGAGGTTATATGAGAGACCGCTGAAACAAAAACACAAGCAATCTAACACTAACAAAAATAGTACAAATGTAAATCAAAATCATAACCTAAAGATATCATAAGCTAAATTATAAATAACCAAGAACAAATAGGCAGAAGATTTAAAGAAAAAAAAATCTCCTGTCAAAAATACAATCACAAACCAAAGAAGCAGGATAGGCTAGTAAAGAGAAGAAGAAACGACATCACTATCGGATCGTACACCCATGCGAACATCATAGGTATACGATTCAAGGGTGATGCTCCCATCCAACCACCCGCTGGGCGGTTTTAATTAAAAGTTACTTTTACCAATAATTTTAGATGCTCACCTGTTTTCATTGTACAAATCATATCGTGGCTGAGGGTCAGGGTCATGGCCGTTGACGTCATAGCTTGCATCTGGGTCCTGAAACGAAAGAGGAGAGTCAATTTATCAACAGGGCAAAATCGATAATCGTAACATCGGACTAAAGTGTTTTCATTCATTGAATCGCAGCTCTCATTCCCCCCTCCCTCCAATAAATACACAGCGACAACTAGCATTACTGGAGTTATTTTCTTTAAATACAATACACCCACCCAGTGCTTGGTCTTCCAGCTTCCTGTTTTATATTATGTTCTAAGGCCCTAGTAGTTCCAAGATAATCAAACGGATAAAGGAGCAACCGCGATGGAGTACAATAGGGGAAAAAATATGGAGACCTTTCATCAATATCATCACCACAATCACCATTATCAGCATCATCATCTTTGTCATTATGTAACCATCATCACCACTTACTACCACAGTAATCACCATCGTTGAACATTTTCTTAAAAGAGAAAATATTCATGTAGTTGATTGTGAAAAGATACTACCTTATTATTCTAACGGCAGTAAATTCTACCCCCCCCCCCCCCCAATATAATAAAACAAAAAACAAAGATTAATGGGATGAGATTCGAACCAGTGTCCGAGAGAAAGAGTTTCAGTCAGTACACTTTTAAAAATCCACCAATCAAAATTTTGACAACATATTCCAGAGTGTGAGCGCTTCAGTCTCCATTATCAGCACTGTCATCATCGTCGTCATCTTCATTGTAATTATTCTCGTAATCATTGTCATCATCATCATCATCACAGAACACCACTATCACAGTGATCGTCATAATTGAATGTTTTTTGGTGTGTGTGTGTGTGTGTTGTTTTTAGTTTGTCATTTATTTATTTTGGATTTTTTTAAAAAACGGACAGTATTCTTGTGATTGATTATCAACACACATTATTCTAACGGCAGTAATTTCTAATCTCTCTCTCTCTCTCTCTCTCTCTCTCTCTCTCTCTCTCTCTCTCTCTCTCTCTCTCTCTCTCTCTCTCTCTCCTCAGTTAAAAAAAAGTGTTGTTACGGGATTTGAACCCGTGTCTGAGGAAAGGGGTGTAGCAAGTAGACTATTTTTTAATCCACCAATCACAATTTTGACAACATATTCCAGATTGTATGCACTTCAGTCTCTAATCGTTTCCTTACAGACACTTTATAATGCCATGGCAATTTGAAAAACATGTACCTTAAAAGTTTGGCCACAATAATCGTCCTTCAATTATCTGTCGATTTAAATCAACCTTTTGGAAAAAAAACTCTCAAACCTGGGACTTCTATATATTTTATCAGCCAGCCGTAGCTGTTTACAAAGTATCTCTCGGGTTTTCTTAATTTTCTTGCCTAATCATCGTCATCTTCATCATCATCATCATCATCATCATCATCATCATCATCATCATCATCACCATCATGCACATATAAACATGTAATTTTTTAAATTCTTGTTTATTTACAATAGTATGATTATGTTGGATTTGTTAATTAGTGATTATGTATTGACTTGTGTTCTGAATTGGCAAACAGCCAAAAATAAGTTTGAATTGAAATCGAATTGTTATCATTTCTATTACGGTAGATGTACCACCCCACGCCAATGATGTGACTTTCTAGGATAATAACAATTACTGCTCTCCCAAACAAAAACTGAGCTAAATAAAACAGACAATGGATCGAATTCCCTGACGATGGAATGGAATTACAAGATAATACAGTAATAATCTAATAAATTACACTAATACTACATAATGTGGTCAAATCTTCGTGCCAGTGAAAGTAGGTCAATGCGGAACAATGATGATGTGAAAGAAAATAAAGATATCTAATTCAGGACAAATGGATATTTATGAATGGATGTAGGGAATAATATTATAATAATAATAGCAAGCTGATCGATGGGGAACGCTGACGATATTATTATAATTATAATTTACGACCTACAGATTTCGGTTTGTTTGAGTGTACAACAACGAACTACGCGATGATAACTATCCTTTAAAGTGACATCGGACAGGCCTGATTAATTAAAAGTATGCGTACTGCTGGAAACAATTGAGATGGAAATGTATTATACGAGATGATATGACACATCAGTGAATGAATTATTGGAAGAATGGATTTATAAAAAGTCTTATTGAGTGAGTGAGAAATAATAATGTGGTTTAAGTGAAAAATGATTTAAAAAATGGAAGTGGAGAAGGAGGAGGAGGAAGAGGGGGAAGGAGGAGGAAGAGGGGGATGCGGAGGAGGAGGAGGAGGAAGAGGGGGAGGAGGAGGAAGAGGGGGAGGAGGAGGAAGAGGGGGATGCGGAGGAGGAGGAGGAGGAGGAGGAGGAGGATAGGAGGAAGTGTTTGACGGAGTCAAAGTAGCACCTATGTATATACTATAATATAGTTGTTGATAACCTCGATAGATAGTTGGGATAGAAAAATAAGATTGATTACAGATGTCGACTGGGGTTTTAACGCATTTACTCAATCTACCACATGTCATTTTAATAATAATTATCAAGTGATTAAGAATCCATTGACAGTTGAAATAGGTACCAAAGACTTTTAAGTATTCATAATATGATATTTGCATCGATATAGTTTTATCTTAAAATTGAAATTAAAATTAAGAACCAAAAAAATAAAATAAATAAATAAAATAAAAAAAGACGAAAAAAAAAATAGAAAGAAAGAAAGAAAGAAAAAGAAAGACAAATAAAGAGAGAGAGAAAACACCGCTGTCCACATGCTAAGAGGCTGATACTAAGTCAATCAATGCATTCCAAAATAAAATCAGATAAATTGATGCATGACAATTGGTTGAACTCCAGACTGTGATGAAAAATCAAATACATGATTGTAGTACTTTTTTGTTTGATAGACTTGAGTCAATCGAAAAAAAAAAAAAGATTTAATTTCGGAGGAAGCAAGTATTATAAGTTCCTAATCGATCTCCAAACATTCTATGTGGAGAGGCAGGGATTAATAACATGACGAATCTAATCATCATTTCAAAACGTAGATAGAAGAGAGAGAGAAAAGGGATCAAGTCGATATCCAGACACCCTGGGGATGTTACTCCAAACTTGACGCCAGTGGATGAGAGTCAATAATTCATTAATATTATGACAAAGCAGCATCAACCTAAGAAAGCTATTATATCGCGGTAAGACGGCTGTGTGCATAATACACGATAACACGCAATGCGGGATTTGTCCAAGAGGTATCCGGTATAAATAAAAGAGAAGATACTGATATAATACCTGCAACTGAGAAAACGTCCTGGAATCATTGGACCTCATGTTTGTATTAGCCCGGTGGGAATACAATACCTTTTCATTGTTAAAAAAAAAAAAGAAGAGGAAAACAAAAAGATCGTTGCGTTTCCTGAGCGAGCAATGGAACGGCAACGGAGACAATTACTACAGCTTGAGTTACAAGAGAATAAACAAAGGCGGTGCCAGCTAATAAAATGTTAGTGGGTCATCACATCTGCAGGGGGAAAAAAGAAAAACAAATTTGGACAGGAAAACCTCTTGAAAAAGTCATTTCCTCGCAAAGATTGAACAAAAAAAAAAGAAAAAGAGAAGAAGAAGAACGGTATATGGAAAAAGTCATTATTTTAAACGTCGTGTAACTTGTCAAGAGAACTTACACGAGTTGTATTATTACATAGATATTACTTTTCGTTGAAATTGCGATTAGGCATTCTTAATGTTCCAATCTCTGGTTGTATTGAATTTTTCATTTATTTTTTGTTTGTTTGTTTCAAGTAATATACGAAAACAATAAAATAAACTAATCTTTTTTTAAAAAGACATTTGGATATGCATTCCCTTGCACAATGTTTCATGATCAATGTAACTTTGATCTACCTTAGGTATTGATATGCAGGTGTTTCCTGTCTCAGTTAACACCTGAATCGGTGGGGTTCCGAGACAGATGTACCAAGAGAGACGTATTAATTCTTTAAAAGGTGGAAAAGGAGTAAAACACAAGTAAAACAGATCAGGGCTTTGACGGGATGTACATCCTTCATCCATCCATCCATTCACTTTGAGGGGTGATGGGGTGATGGTGCCGGAAAAAAGCTATCACACGTTGGTAAGTGTTATAAGTACTCGACGTATCGGAGCAAAGTAGGCCGAAGAAAAATGTAGAAAATAAATATAATAAAACAACTCTGGTTCTTTGTACCAGAGGGGGTGGGGGGGGGGGGGGGGGGGGGGGGGGGGGGGGGGGGGGAGGTTGTATAAGGATTGATCACTGGCCATAATCATTGCCAATGCCAGCAACTTATGATTCACGAGAAGGGGAAAGAATCATTTATGGATCTCAAACGCTTCCGATTCGACATTCCAAAACAAAACAAAATTTACATATTTCAAAACGCTTTGACATTTGAGATGATTGTTGTTACGTTTCTACAAGTCAATCACCGCTACGTGCTCTTACTGAGGGGAAATAATACACGGTGACTTCTTTTTAGAAAATTAAATGTTGGTTAAAGTACAAATGTTTAAAAACCGAAAAGTTTAGACCAAAACTACAAAAAAGAAAAGTAGGGGATAGACAAGTTTCAAGGATGTGATATAAAAAAATGAATAACTTACTGAACTTAAATACTTCTAGCTTGCTTGGGCCCTTCACTCCTACTTGGAGCATATCATAGGCAGAACATACTCATCTGTCAGCCTGGTGCATGTGCTAACGACATATACTCTCTATCTTATCAGGCTGTCGGCTCTTTTCCGCAGTCTGATTATTTTTCTATGAGTAGCTTCCTTTTTAAAAATCCATCTAAGGCTGGTTCGGAGCCCTCCTCTTTTCCGGAATAAACTTCATAAAAAGTACAGATGAAACTGCTCCGATCTGATAATAGCTTTCATTATGTTCTAAATTACGACTGATAACGAGGGCATAGACGACAAACGCATATGTGTCCAATTATGAAATGTTTCTAGGAGCTGAATCATTATTGCCAGCAGACAATTACCAAGCGGTCATCGTATGGCCAGTCCTAAACCAAAACAACTGGTACATCCCGGACTTTATGGGGACGCGGTATTCTGTAGAATGTCCCACCTGATTCCAGACCGATAAATATTTACAGGTAAAGGTCGCATTCATTCTATTATCTGCCTAGGATGTGATGAAGTAAACGCATTGTCTGGATGGACACCTGCTTTATGTTTGTCGGGGAAAAGAGCAAACATCCATTCCTACCTCCTTGTCAATGAAATCTCCCACTTGAAAAAGAATCAGAATATGTGATGTGTGCCTTCTCTCAACTTGTTTATGTCTGGAAGCAGGTGGGTCGGGAGGTGTGTTAGAAAATAAAACTGTTGACCTAGGCTATAAAGGCAGTGCAGTCGACTCCAAACTCCCTTTTTCTAAATTCAACCGTTCTTACGTGCATTGTTGAAACAATAAGGAATACTCTTTTTTTTTTTTCAATTTTGATTGGCGAAGAAATGATTCATGCATAATATACCAGCCATTTACAGGTTTAACGTTATATTGCCGAGCGTTTTTTGAAATAAATAAAATATTATCAAATTCATAATCTTGTAGTAGCTCTAGTTTAACCCAATGTTTGTTGGAGTATTGTTATGTTAGAGGTTTTAAAATTTTAATACCCTTATAAAATGATTTGAATAAAAATCACAGTAAACATTAAATTCCATTCATGAGGCAAGTTAGATGTCTAAATCATAAAGTATAACAAACTCGAATGGAATGTATGCATCAAAATGATAATGGATAATCGGGTTGTGTAAAGTCTACCCCCCCCCCCCCCCCCTCCCTTTTTTTTCTTTTAATCTTTTACTTCATTATCCCCCCCCCCCCCCCCCCCCCCCCCCCCCCCCCCCCCCCCCCCCCCCCCCCCCCCCCCCCCCCCCCCCCCCCCCCCACACACACACATACTCCCACACAAACGTACTCTCTCTTTATTTTGTCCTGAATAATAACTGGGCTAAAAAGTAGATCTCAGTAATGATTAATACATTCAGTGCTTTTTCGCGAGCATTACAAATAAAATGTTTATCTTTCAAAGCTCTCCATCAACATTGGGACGATAACACGAAGCACTGACTTGCATCATCCCGTACGCTTCAACAGCAAAAAGTAAGGCAATGACCTATGGGATTTACGAGGCAAGCGTCATCGTCTACTTTCGATTTATCCCTCGACGTAATAATAAAAAATGTATTCACGAAATTTACGTGCAGATTGGCCTGACCTTGTTTGCAGTTACATCTCTAAACGCATTTTGGTGTCTTGGGAAAGGCTTAACAAGTTGACTAAAACGTTGTTATAGAATATTTTTGTTCGATTGCTGCTGTGTTTGAAGTTTATTTTAATTCATTTTGTTTGCTTTTATCATCACCAGCACCACCACTACCACCATCATTTTTTTTCAGCAGCATAATCAATATCACTACCATTGTTATCACCACCAATATAAAATTCATAATCGTTGCCGTTTATAGTAATAATAATAATAATAATAATAATAATAATAATAATAATAATAATAATAATAATAATAATAATAATAATAATAATAATAATAATAATAATAATAATAATAATAATAATAATAATAGATCTTTATTGTCCATAAATATGACATTGAACAGATATTTCACTCCTACTTATTTTCTCTCTCTCTCTTTCTCTCTCTCTCTCTCTCTCTCTCTCTCTCTCTCTCTCTCTCTCTCTCTCTCTCTCTCTCTCGTAAAAGATGTATTTGATCAATAGTATACTAAAAATATTAAAAAACAAAACGAAAACGAAACAAAACAAAACAATAACAGACAAAAAAAAAAATTATATACAAAAGAAAGAAAAAAAACCAATGTATATCTGAAAACAATATATATCATTTTTTTTAAATCATAAAAGTACCACTGTTGAAATTGTCTTGATACAAAATCAACATTATAGATCTCGTCTTTTTAACACACCAATTGTAGGCCCCCATCAAGCCACCAATATTAACCCCCCCCCCCCCCCCCAAAAACAAAAACAAAAAAAACAAAACAAAAACAAAAACAAAAAACAAGAAAAAAAACAAAACAAAAAAAACAAAAAACAAACAAAATACAAAACAAAACAATAACAACAACTGACGGAATCGATATTGCATTAAATCCATTATATACTATACACATCGACTGCTGTTCACAATCATCCAAGTATCGAGACGGAGTAACAAATTTCCAAGATTTGCAAAACTAGGCCCGGATTAAAACAGTGTTCGTTTTACCGCTGCAATCCACCTAGGTACACCTTCTCCCACCTTTTACCTTTCCAGATCAATCATTTTTTCGCAGTGTGTGGCAGGGGTTACTTGGTTTATCCATCCCTTCCTTCCAAGATAATAGGTTTTTAATGCGTAAAATGCAAGCCTTTAATCAATAAGGTGGTTTTCCCCTCAACATTTCATTTCAAGCCCCCCCCCCTCCCCCCCCCTCTCTCTCTCTCTCTCTCTCTCTCTCTCGCTCTCTCTCTCTCTCTCTCTCTCTCTCTCTCTCTCTCTCTCTCTCTTTCTCTCTCTAATAAAAAGCCGGCAATACCCTCATCCACGCGTAAACCCATCTTTCTACATTCCTACTTACTAACCTACCAACCTATATGTCTATTTATCTTTCTAAATATATTTTTTTAAAATCTATCTGTACATAATATGTCTATCTACGTATACCAAATCTATATCAAGAGTAAAACAATCTCACAGACATTATACAAATGAAGCATGAGTCTATCTAGAGTTTTGAAGCGTAGAAACAATTGCTCGCCACTCTTGGATTCGACCGGGGGTCCCGTTAGCTCAGTTGGTAGAGCACTCGCTTCACAAGCAAAGGGACCGAGATCGATCCCGGGTGCAGTCGATATTTTTTTCTTGATCCCCCTGTCCACCCAGCAGTGATTGGGTAGCTAGGCCTGATGGATCTGGCCGAAAGTACTTTGCGATAGACTAGCGTCCTATCCAAAGGGTAGCAAGCAATTGCTATTGTCAGTTTCACGCTATAGAAACCGGGATAAACTCAGGCTCCATGGGCCTATGGCTCTGAAGGACGACTTGGATTCGACCACTGGTCTATTCCACAACATATTCCATCAGAGCAAATATTAAACCCAGACCACAGATAGATACGAAAGGTGAACCAGAAGAGAAAATTAATGCCAACGGATTCGAAATTGTTGGGCGTGAGTTGACTGTAAATTTGGACAACGCAATACCATTGTTTGTTGCCAAACTAAATTTCACTGGTCAATCGGAGAATCTAAATCCCATTGACCTACTCAACCATAGCTCTCATAGTATTATGTACTCAAATCCGCAATCATTCGCCACCACCCAAAGTATAAATCTTCGAAATGGCTTCAAATTCCTGTCGGTGACAGACAATAACACATGCCGCCCACCTTTAAAATAACACGCGTGGTGTAAAGTTATCCGAAACGCTTAGCATTTTAAACAAACTTGTTCAACGTTTCGCCATTACCTGGGCCCACCTGGAAAAAATCTGGTTTCTAGGAAATGACTACAGAGGTAACGGTATTAAATTTAGGAGAGAAGATTGATATTCACATTTTCACGTATGAATTGCATCCACTGACAATTTTATCCGTGGTCAAAAGTTTAAAAAAAAAATTACATGATGAACTGTTTCCAA
>NC_088361.1:62281060-62288560 GCF_034508935.2 Berghia stephanieae | reverse complement strand
AGAGAGAGGGGGAGAGAGAGAAAGAGAGAGAGAGAGAGGGGGGAGGGAGAGAGAGGAGAGAGAGAAAAGATAAGAAGAAAAAAAAAATAAAGACAAATAAATAAACAAGAAAAAAAAAAAGAAGAAAGAATAAAGAAAAAAGACGAGACAATAAAATCGAATACCGGATAAACTCTTCTGGGAAATGGTAATTATGCCATTATCCCCATAAACTGTTTAATACCCCATCATGTCATTCACAATGTATCGCATGCTATGATGATTCACGTGACAATGTTACGGACACATGACATAGCATTCGGTAGGCCACTTGATTCTCATCATGATTCCGTCTTTCCAACGATTATAGTGTCACCCTTTACAAACGTATTTACTTTAATTCTATTTCGCTCTCTAAATCCTTCGTGTCCAATGGTAATAAATGCAAAATCAATAATGGAGTTGTACATCCACCCCCCCCCCCCCCCCCCCCCCCCCGCCCCCTACTCCCTTTTACATTTTATAACTGTGTAAATATCAATTTCCAAATGACTAAAAATAAAGTTCTTTTTTTTTTTCTTTCCTCATTTACATCTGGATAATTTCCCCTAATTAATATTCATTATACCCATTTCCAGCCAATCATTATCACAACACATCCTTGGTCTTTTGTTATACAAATAACATCTTATTTCATTAGCAATACCAGCTAAGTTGCCAATTAAAGTGTTGATTACACATACTTCAATATTTTGCTTCCAAAATAATAATTTCAGATTTTGTCATAACAACTTAGTCGATATATCTGTTTTTAAATATAAGCATTTTACTATCTCTGGTACCCATGAACTCCCCTTTAAATGAACCTTTCACAGAGAAAATAAAATTTGAATACATAATTATCTGCGATTATGTACTCCACTTGAAATAAAAGGGAGAGAGAGAAAAAAAAACTTTTCATGCCGTTACCACAAGATTTAAACATAATCCTTATAAAGGAAAATAAGTGTAGCTCGCCCTTTTAATTACTTGATATAATTATACCTCCCTGATAACAAATAATCCATTTCGTTTTCCTTATATAGATTTTTAATTTTACAAGAATGAATTAAATAATGATGCAAACACAACGCTCCCATTTTCATTCACCCCTCTGTAAATAGACAACATTTTAAGCCGGTGTTAAGAATAGCACCGCCTCATTGCACGGCTATTTGTATCCCCGCTTCTAAAGCAGACATTTTATCAATCTATGCCATGGTTTGTTTTTTAAAATAGACCCTATACGGGCGTAAACAAGAGCGCCAAAAGCGGTAACAGGATTTTAAAAAACGAGCAATAATCAAACCTTCCATCTAACAGCCTTGGCAGCTTGTAGGAAACAGAGACGGTCCTGTTAGGCATGCAAGATTAAAATATTGTTGAAAAAAAAATAACGCAAAGAAAAACAAAACAAAACAAATAACAACTTAACGCAGGTCATGTTGATAAGATTAGACTTAATGATCGAGCTTTAGGGCTAATAGACCCCTTTGTTCATCCCATTCAGATTATCCAGATTAATGGCTGTGTTTAAAAAAAAAAAAAATGTTCGTCTCCCAGACGGATATTTTCATGCCAGATGGATTGGACTATCGTTAATTCTTTCCACGGAATGTAATATTTCATCAGAACGGTAAATAATTCGTTTCAACTGAGAATGATTTCATGCACCTCGCGAGGTTCCAGGTTTGAGAATTTTTGCCAGGATGAGGGTCACTTAAATCGAACAATGTTTGAAGGACGAGTTTTCTGGCCAAATTTTTAAATAGGTGTTGTTTTTTTTTTTTCAGAGTACGACAGTTAACTGGTTAAGTAAAAATTGTTTTTAATGAGCTTTTATATAGCGCAATATCCAATACACGTGCTAAATATATATATATATATATATATATATATATATATATATATATATATATATATATATATATAAAAACATAAATGCTGAATATTTTATACTGATGATATCGATTGATTAAGAAGGCCCTTACTCAAGCCAGTCAATAATTTACCCATACGTGAGATTATATTACATTATATTATATTATATATATATATATATATATATATATATATATATATATATATATTATATATATATATATGGCAGTGTACCGGATGAAGTCTTCCAAACGATTAGAATAAACGATTAGAATCTAGAGATCGAGTGTACCTGGGTGTGTTTATGTGATGGGTGTAGCTCGGCCTAACAGCATGATGATGGTGAGCCAGATACGCCATGTCGACACAGAAAAAGATAAGGATATGAGGAAGAGGGAACGCTAGATGTATCTCTGCAAACAAACCATCATTAATCCGAAAAAGCGGTGGGCCTCGTCGTCAATAATTTCTCTATTCATAGTTTTATAACACCAAATTGTTAACTGCTGAGGTAGAAACGTAGCCCCCATAAAAAAATAATTGCACACGGACCCACTCCCTCCTTTGTCAGACCCAGCTAAAATGATCACTGCAGCCACAGCTTAAGTCATCACTTCCTTTAATTTAAAAATATCGAGCATAAGGTTCCTGGCAGCTAACTTTGCAGAACATTGGGCCGATACCAAAGGAATCTAGAGACTGGGGGCAAAGACCCATACGCAAAGGGCCTTTTTTCCAATCCGCAAAAAGTAGGTTTTGTTGAGTTTTTGTTGTTGTTTGTGTGTGTGTGTGTGTGTGTGTGTGTGTGTGTGTGTGCTTTGTGTTGTTTTTTTTTTTTACCTTACCCCTCTGGCATCCCAGCAGTGACATCAAAGTCATCCATGACTTTAGGCGAAAAGTACATACTTAGCGACAGATCATCGTCCTATCTAAAAGGTAAAAGGAACTGATTACGATCCGTTTAAGTTGCATCTACCGGAATAATTTTCATAATAATTATCCAGCACGCGTTACCAATTTGAAACTATATAAAACTGTATTTTCCGCTAAAATCTGCGTCACCATGGGGCAGGGATTAGATAGATGCTGGATCAAATGAAATAACAAACTGTCGTCTAGAAAACGGATTAACGGCAAATCTTCGATGGCATTGTCAAATTATAACTAACTGTCAGTAAGCAGGAAATAATTGGGGCTGAAATCTGGTAAAATAAATCAATAGGAGGCATGAAACAACATGACATGAGTGAGCAGTAGTGGTTTTTATTCAAAATTTATATGTTTATCACATAATGTAAATGTTGCTGCTCGAAGCTCGAAGAAATAAATAACAATGTGAAATTGAATGTAAACTTAAATTTAATATACGAAAACAGATAAAATGGACGTTTCGAGTTTCCCCTTTATCAACAAAACAGGATGGATGAAACACTACAGACGAATGAGATAATGTGGTCGTGGCGTTATTAAGAAGAATGGATGAAGAAGAATGATTCTTCTTACCAACGCCACGACCACATTATCTCATTCGTCTGTAGTGTTTCATCCATCCTGTTTTGTTGATAAAGGGGAAATCCGAAACGTCCATTTTATGTTTTCGTATATCACATTGAAGCTTACGTTCAATTTCACAGATATTTGTTTACCACATAAACACGTATCACAGTTATGAATCGGTCAACTTCTATTACAGACATATAAAAACTAGATTCATTTGCCATTGAGTTTAGAATTATCTCTTTATAGCATTTATCAGATCTTCAAATATTCGATGTCCAACAACAAAGAAAAATACAGCTCGTAAATAATTTTTGCTTCTAAGACGTTTACAAATGAAAGATTTAACATTTCGAATTTAGCCTTAACTTTCCCCACTAGAATAAGAGATTGCGAATGATCGGTAATTGAAATGGTTTTTATGTATCATATCTTCGATTAACCAATTCCAAAACACTGTGTCCGTTTGTGGAGCAAAATAAATTTAGATCTTAATCTTTTATGTGTAAAATGACAAGTTTTAACATATCCCTTTTAAATTGACAAAAATGAGATACTTGTTAGAAGAAATCGGGACAATCATAAACAAAGCAAAGAAAAAAATGAGCTTATAGCGCAATATCCACTAAACGAGCTCAAAGCGCTTTACAAAGGGTCCCTGACCAACAGCAATACGTAATATGTAGAACGAGACATGACGCTTGTTAAGCGATATTACAATATTTTTTTTCGACAATGACAACGCTGTTGACGGTCAGGTACTCAATTTACAAATGAGTACGATGAGTGAATATGAGTAAACAGCCTTTTCCAAGGATTCAACTAACTTTGCGCCGAGCGTGGCTCGCATCCAGGACTTTCTGATCCGAAAGCGAGTGCCATACCAAAAGACCACATAGCCGCAATCATATCAAAGAGGTAATGTGACTACGTTTTAGTCGCCTACACTTTTGTCAAGTAACCTATAGCTTCGAAATTGTATTATGTCGGGGTGGTCTTTGTGCAAATAATTTAGTTTAAAAGTAAAAGTGACCAAAAGCATGATATGGTAGACACGATGTCTAATGTCTTCAATAAGGCATATTATAAAAATAATCCATATTCCATATTGCGGACTACATCCAAAATCATTTTTAGCATCAAAACCACCCCGAAATAATAATTTGTTTTCAACGTTCCCTTTGTTTATTGTTTTGCTGACGAAGGGTTTGTACCCGAAACGTCCAATGTTTGTACTGTTTCCATCCGAAGACTTTTTATATTTTCACCCTTTTGTGAGTATTAACACTATGCAATCGACATCGATGAGGCGTTGAGGTAGTTACGGTCGCTTGAGTCACATCAGAGGTAACAGAATTGTAGCAGCAGCTGCTGGGTTTGAGAGGTGAGACGTCTTGGACGTAAGGTAAACAAATAATTACGACCACTTGTATCTACTCTACGCCTGTGGCCAAACACAGGCCGGGTGGATCATCTTTTATGGGCGGGTAAAAGAAAACAATCATACAGTCAAAAAAAAAATAAAAAGATGAGGCTGGCACTTGTGTAGATGAAAGTAAAAGATATATAAAAAAAATAGACATTAAAAAAGGGGGGAAATAAATTTTAGAAAAAAAAATAATAATAACAACAACGACGACGGCGACAATAACAATAATAATAATAATAATAATAATAATAATAATAATAATAATAATAATAATAATAACAATAATAATAATAATAATAATAATAATAATAATAATAACAATAATAATAATAATAATAATAATAATAATAATAATAATAATATAATAATAATAATAATAATAATAATAATAATAATAATAATAATAATAATAATAATAATAATAATAATAATAATAATAATAATATATAATAATAACAATAATAATAATATTAATAATAATAATAATAATAATGATGATATAATAATAATAATAATAATAATAATAATAATAATAATAATAATAATAATAATAATAATAATAATAATAATAATAATAATAATAATAATAATAATAATAATAAGAAGAAGAAGAAGAAGAAGAAGAAGGAGAAGTTATGTTCATTGCCACCTTACAGTTAAACACCAATATCGATATAACGAGCTGAATCAAGGCCGTTCGCAAGGGCTGTAGTTAAGAGCCATAAGTATTGGTGGAGATCAAATTACAGATAACGAAATAGGGGTTGATACACAAAAGAGGTAGTTATTTTGAGAGCAATGAATTATTATCTTATCACGTTTGTCGACTTTGATGAGTTGTTCAAGTGATTGAGTACCAAACATTTTGAATGCAGATAGTAACTGTTATAAGTGCCAATGGGCAACAATATCTACTTGATAAGTGGATGGATGGCTGAATGCTCGGATGGATGGATGGATGAAAATGATATGACATGTGTTATGAGCTTTATGAGGACGGATGAACAGTGGATGGACAGACTGATGGATAGATGGATGGGTGGATGGTTGGACGGATAGATAGGTGGATGGATAGATGGTGGGCGAACGGATGAATATATGCATTGGTGTTTGTATGAGTGGTTGGATGGATGGACGGATGGTGGATGGATGGACGAATCACGAATGGCAATTCGGCACAAACACTAGATAAGCGTGAGGCCATGGTGGGATAAATATTAGTGAAAGGGCGTCGTCCACGGGCGTTATCAAGATACAATCTACATTCAAATCAGTAAAATCGAGGAAACGGGTGCCTGAATGAAATAAGGTCGAAAGTGAGCGGAATATCAAGATAGGAAGCAGATAAAAATCGCGTAGGTGAGAGAGCAAAGAGCTCTTGCAGTAACGGAATGAAGACAGAAATAATAAAAAGGACGACGAGTACATACGTTGAAGATATTCAATATTTGGAATGGAAAACAGGCACAGAACCGATTCATGGGGGAACGTAAGGAGTAAGAAAGGTGTAGCAGTAGCTAGCTTAGATAGGGTGTGATGAGATGTGGGAGATAAACGATATAGCCAGTCTTGGCGTCGTGGGCCAGGTCAAAGACGGTTACTTTACTCTGCTTCTGACCAGGTGAAAAAGTCTCAAAATTAAAGCTTTTCATTTTATACCTTTCATAAAAGAATATTTTAATCATGTTTACCTTAAAATGGTCGATGTTCTCATTCGATGTTCTTTTTAGACATTTTGTGAACATGAGTATGTGTATGTGTGTGTGTTGTGTGTGTGTGTGTGTGAAATAAAGGAGATCAGGGCAAGGGAGGGATGAGGGGGGGGGGGGGCAGCGAGCGAGTGAGAGACACAGAGAGAGAGAGAGAGAGAGAGAGAGAGAGAGAGAGAGAGAGAGAGAAAGAGAGAAGGATATACATTTCAGTCTTTTAACGTATAATTATGAATTTGCGAGCGGATACTTGTTTTCGTATGTTTGTGTTTTTGTTCTTGGTTTTTGTTTTGTTTTATTTTGATTTGTACTGCCCTCACCCCCCCCCCCCCTAGCAGAGAGAGAAAAGCGACATTTGCCTATAATCTACATACTTGAGAAACAAAAAAGCATGAGGTAACTTTGTTTTCCTTTACAAATCTGACGCCTACCGCCCCAGAGATAAGGACCTATAGATCTTAATCGAAATGGGTTATCAACTCTACCAAACATATTAAAACAACATTTGACCCGATTACGAAATAGTTGAGCACATATTCGATTACCTATCGTCGTGTTCTATCATATGCCAATCTCAATTGTTTTTTTTATTTGTAATCTGGTCAGAATGTTAAGATATGTTATCACTAAATATAGGAACGCGCCGAACGCCTTTTGAGTTGCAAGACATGTTGCGAACGAAAATAAATCAAAATCTAAAACGTCATTTCAATGCGTAGGAAACAAGAGACCACGGACAAAATTCAAAAGACCGAGCTTAATTTCGAAATGTGTTAGAATGTTTCTATGTCCTGTAAAATATCCTTTAAGCGTTATTTGTTTTGCGTTCACGAAATATTAACTCCCAACAGTATACCTAATTCAGATTAGGGGCAATTTGGCTCATGATACGCAAGGTGAGTAGTACGATTCTCGATCTTTCGCATGCCCAGGCCTTCTCACTGGTAACAAACAAATAATTATTTG
>NC_088361.1:62253560-62276060 GCF_034508935.2 Berghia stephanieae | reverse complement strand
GAAAGAAAAACACAAACAAACAAAGAAGAGGGAAGGCAAATATCAATAGTGGTGATTTCCCCCAAGATATTCGAGTTAGAACAGACAAATGGAAGGAGTAAAAACACACATTATATGTCTATCGTATTAGAGGGTCTACTCTAATGACTAATAACGTTTCTAAATTCAAAATCCAGAGGATAACATACGTAACATTTAGCAGAAAAATGTTCATCCATGTTATTCAATATGCTGTGTCCTCATTAAATTACCACCAATTATATCGTATATTGATTAAATTGTGAAATAAAAACGGTACCAAAGCATTAATGACACATACTGATCATTAACCACTTAATTGCAGTACTCGGGGAAAGCTCGTTTTTTAAAAATTAGCCAGAAAACCAGTACTTCAAATATTGATTGATTTAAATGACCCTCATCTTGGCAAAAACTCTCAAACCTGGAACTTTGCGTATTTTTAATACGAGTTTTTCCAAATACGACAGTTGACTGGTTAAAGCTTATTTTCAATAAATATAGCAATAATATCAACTATAACATTTTTTTAAAGTAATGAATCCAGGTAACATTACTACCCTCAACCTAGTTTTAATCCTTTATCATCGCAGCGGTTTTTCATTAAATACTTATTTCCGTTAATTAAAAAAATACCTGCATTAACGTTGGGATAGGGCGAATGCCTTTGGGGCAAATAAACATTCCTGGGGTTATAAAATTAACTCCTTCATTACCAGAGTTCCAGAAATGTTGTTACTTCCGGATTTCAAATGATTTCCCTTTCATCGAAGCGCCTGGCTGCGATCAACAGAATTCCACGTTATTTTCATCCTTTTATCTGAGATTCAATTATCTGCCCGTGTCTAAAAATATAACAGAATTCCTGAATACCGACAGCAACATGTAGCCTTTTGATATCCTCCAATATTGATATCTTACTTGTTGAAGACGATGACAAATCTGAGTAATAATGTTTGTTTAAGAAAACATTGGCCGTTCGGGATCAATCGTACTCTTAAATATCATTGCTTTCTTTTTCTTTTTGGGTTGCTTAAATTCAACTAATCTCGACATGTTAATGATTGTTGTTTGTTTGTTTTTTTGTTTTTGTTTGATTTTTTTTGGGCGGGGAGGTGGGGGGGGGGGGGTGGCGGGGGTTGGTCCTATTTCAGAAACACTTTAAAATTAGGTACCGTATTTAAAATAATCTAAATGTCTTTAAAAGAGAATAATTCCATAAAAACAATTAAAACAAAAAACTTTTTTAAAAAATGATGATTATGACAACGACGACGATACTGCTGCCGATGATGATGATGATGATGATGATGATGATGGTGGTGGTGGTTACAAACGAACAAGCAAATAAAATAAAAACAGTCACACACACAAAGTCAAAAAAAAAAAAAAAGGAAGAAAGAAAGAAAGATAAAAAGACCAATCTTGGAGAGAAAAGAAGAAGAAAAAACTTTTCAAGCCATAAAATTTGGATAACAAAATACATGAATAAGAAAGGGAAGCATAGCATTACCCCCCCCCCCCCCCCCCCCCCCCCCAAAAAAAAAAAAAAAAAAAAAAAAAAAAAAAAAAACCTACTCATTCTGTTAACAGCCGGTAAGCAGGTTGTATAAATCACTAAATCTAAGCACCTAACAAAACGAAAGCAAGATCGAGGAATCTTAAAATCATCACTCAGACTCAAAAGATAGTGGAATTGCGAAGGTGTCAGCCTCTGATGCACGCTCAATAATCTACCAACAACGATTGGAATTTGAAGGCAATATCAACGAAAGCCAAAAGATTCCATTAAATAAAGCAATACTTTACTATCATCCAGGTGACATCAAGTTAGATAACAGGTGGTGCAAAACCAATCAAAGCGGAAAGCTTGATAAAAAAAAAAAGAAAAAAAAAAAAAAGATAATACCCCCCCCCCCCCCTCCCCTTCGCATTAAATAGATATGTAAGAGTAAGATTGAAAGGGAAAATAAAAGCTGAAAGTATGCGAAATCTTTCAAGTAATTTGATGGACTTAATTTTATTTTGCCCCACACAGTCATCGCAATAATCATAATAATAATAATAATAATAATAATAATAATAATAATAATAATAATAATAATAATAATAATAATAATAATAATAATAATAATAATAATAATAATAATAATAATAATAAAGAAATAAAATGAAAAAAAAAAACACATTTAAAAAAATGAAACAACAATTTAAAAGCCGCCTAGTATTTCATTCTCTCGTCTGCAATTGGTTGACTATATTAGAATTGTGTATAGAATTGCGTTTTGGGTGACATGGTAACGTGACTTCGTTGTCATTCCAACCGATGTAGCGGTATCGATTTTTCGTGGATCGTTTAACAATATCAGTTACGTTACATAAAATGTTTAATGTCAGACTGCAAACAAACGTTATAATATATTCGATTTAAAAAATTACTTCTTTTAGAGTAGCAAGGATTTAAACCACTATGCATTCTCAGGAAGCAATGACGATCAGGATCCACTGACTATAATAAGGAAAAAGGGGGGTAACATTTTGACTTTTCCGTATTTACCGGCCGACAGGGCCGTGTGGGTAAAGCATTGCATTGCAACCTTGGGGACCAGAGTTCCAGCTCCGCTTTCGCAATCTCGGTGTTTTTCCTTCAAGAAGAAACTTCGCCCCTCTTACCTAATACAAGACGCTGCAGTGCGGCTAACGCCTGGGCTTCGCAAAGTGTAGGTTTGAGAGTTTTTGCCAAGATGAGGGTCATTTATGATCACTCGACGCTTGAAGGACGAGGTTTTTTGGCCAAATTTTGAAATATGGGTTTTTCCAGAGTACGATAGTGGGATATCTCGGTCCTTTCAGAAGACAGACCGTAAAGAAAATGTTTCCCCTTAAGATGAATGAGGGAAATATTGTCTATTTATCTAGAGGTCAGCATCATAATGTGATTAATTCGACTTCGAGATACGAAGAATTCCAAAGGAAAAAAATAAATAAACAAACAAATTAATTAACAAATAAATAAATAATAAATAAATAAACCAAAAAAATATAAATAAATAAATAAAAATAAACAAATAAATAAATAAAATAAATAAATAAATAAATAAATAAATAAATAAATAAATTGCGAGCGTACATTTCGAATTGAGTGCGATCAATGCAGCAGCTGGGGGGGGGGGGGGGGGGGGGAAATGGAGGGGGATGTTTCAGCATCAGAGGTGCGACATGGTTAAACTATTTATTGTGGACACGTTCCGGGTAGCTATTCGGCGATTTATTGGTACTCGCCCTGGGATGACAATAAAATGCATGTTTCGAAATCAACAGGTTGCATAATGCCTTTAATATTGTCTGAATACTACACGCTATAATCTCCTATCCATCCTATGTTCCATTACAAAGACATACTTCATACGTACGTAAAACTTAAACTGACCATAACAATCGTATTCTAGTGACAAGGCAAGTGTCATAAATTCTTTTGATTTAAAAAAAAAGTATTTATTCATTCATTCTTTCACTCCAAAAATCAATAATTCATTCACTCACTCACTCAATCATTCCACTTTATTTAGTAACACTTATTTCTTGTTGTTTATCAATGTAAATGTTTTCTTTATGCAGAAAATACTTTGAACAGATTGGAAATAAATACTCATCTATCAATACTCTTCTTTACAATCATTGACTTAACGTGAAAAAAAACAAAAAACCCCCAAAAAAAAAACACAAAAAAAAAAAAACCAAAAAAATAAAAGAAACCAACCAATAAATCCCCCCACAAAAGCAAACAAACAATCGTAAATATGTGCATCGGATTTGAAATAAATAAATGAATATAATAATAAATACTTCAATAGATAAATAAATAGCGTTTTCCAATTTTTAAAATATTTTTTTTTTTTTTACTTTACTCAACTTGCTATAAAATGTCTCATTTATTCCACAAACAATTTAGATGGAAATAAAAGTGCTAAATAGGGCTGTTGTAAGACCTCTTTAAATTTAACTATACGTCTTATCCAAGCCCCAAAAGGACGTGGTTAGAGGTACCGACTCGATCAGTGACGTAAAATCTTATGAAGTGAACATTTTTTTAAAGTGAATACAACAGCTTCAAAGGCAGAACAAAGAAAGAGTTTTTGTTTAATGCTGATGTAACGTTTAGGTTAGCTTGTTTGAGACCCACAGTCTCAAAACGGTATTATATCAACTGGGTGCTTCAAATGAAAACTGAATTCATAACCAATATATATATATATATATATATATATATATATATATATATATATATATATATATAAATTAATTAATTAATTAATTAAATAAATAAATAAGGACAAATCAAGTTCATTAGTATCCTTTATCAAGGATATTGAATACATTTTCTCCCACTAAAATTATGTTATTTCTGATTATTTTAATTTTCAAATCACTTTTGCAGACCTAGTTCATCTCGACATAAATTCACATTGAGGCAAAAGGGGTCATGGTAACTTCTCGCAGGCTAGTAGTATTTGCTTTAAGGAATCAAATGCCACAACCTGGTTGATGGGTATGTAGTAGAGCATAAAGCGGCTAATGAAGAGACATCGCAGTAATCCCGTCTAGACATTCATTTGCGTGACATGATAAATATAAACAACTTTTAACCAATTAACTCGTCTTTTTTTTTTTTTTCTTCTTTTTTTTTTTTAATTTGGCCAGAAAACTCGTCTTTCAAATATCGATCGATTTAAATGACCCTCATATTGGCAAAAACTCTCAACTTCGCGAAGTCCCAGGTTTGAGAGTGTTGCCAAGATGAAGGTCATTTAAATTGACCGATATTTGAAGGGCGAGCTTTCTGGCCAACTTTAAAAATGCGAATTTTTCCACAGTACGGAAGTTAACTGGTTAAACCTAGACATAGGTAGGTCACAGAGCCGTCGTTAAACTGACAATTTCGATAGAACTCATCATCCGTGAGACGGCAGCGGCAGAGATGCGAAGGAGTAGGTGGATGCCATGAGAAAAACTGCCAGAAGCAACACTCGCCGATGGTGACACTTTGAAGATCAGTGTGACATAACAGTATCCTAAATCAAAACTTTAAAGTTCAAAGCAGCATAGTGGTGGTTTGAAGGAGGAGGAGGAGGAGGGGGAGATTGGTGGAGGGGGAGGAAATGATGGTGAGGGAAGAAGAGGAGGCGAGAAGAAGAATAATGAGGGGGATAGATATATAGATATAAATACTTCTTTTCTTTTTCTTTTCTTTTTTTTTCTGAGAGTGAGTGAGAGAGAGAGAGAGAGAGAGAGAGAGAGAGAGAGAGAGAGAGAGAGAGAGAGAGAGAGAGAGAGAGAGAGAGATCAACCTTCCAAATGAAAACTTATTACGGTCGCCGATTAAATGGTATCGATATAATAAAGAATGACGGTATGAGATCATGTAAACGATGTCACATCGATAATTACGATATCGCGATCGATATTAATAACGTACCCAGAATATTCGGATAATATACGCAAATTGAGTGTAATCGTCAGCGAGCACCCTTCATGCGCCGCAATCCTTAATCTGATACCTGTTATTCAACCGGTAGAAAAAGGCACACAAAATGAATAAATGAATGAATGAATACGATTCCAAAAGTGCATAACATGAAAAACACAATAAACGCGCGCGCGAAAAATCACACACACACACGCACAGACATACACACACACACACACACACACACACACACACATATACACACTCACATGCTCGCCATACAAAACATAAGACTTGAATGACAAGAGGGAAATAAATAAGTTTAGTGTTTACTATATCAAAACAACTTTAATCGAACCGCGATCTATCAACATGAAATTAAACTCCTGTTGCCTCTTCTCTTTCACCAGGATTTGGCGCAAACAAATCTCTCAGCAGCCATCAACCTGTTAACTGCCGTACTATGGGGAAAAAATCGAATTGTAAAACTCGTCTTTTAAATATCGATCGATTTAAAAATGACCCTCATCTTGGCAAAAACTCTCAAACGAAGTGTTTATGTTTACGTGCGTCTGAGTATGAGCGCGTGAGTGCAAGCCTAAGCGGGTGTTTACGGGGATGAGCGTTAAATGTTACATAAAATTCCATTTTCAAGTTGAAGCGCTAACCGTCAAAATAATTAACGCGCTCACGATTACTAAAGAGTGTTGTGAGTGACATACAATAAACTTTATAGCTTCGTTAACACAATTAGATTGTAGATAACAAAACATTTGAGTATTTCTTTACAATGATACATTGCTGTTTGTGCCACAGAGCAGCCCGACGGATTGTTCTAGGTAAGACGAAATGTGTGCCACGCTATTTTAAAGGAAAAGTATTTGTTTGCGACGTTTGCTCCTTGATTGAGTATTAAATAACGAAAATAATACTGACTTTAAAACAAAATTTGTTTAAGCTCATTATCTTATATAAGCGTGTTACGAGTTTGATTTTGTAGTGTTAAGCATTTTGCGGCACTTATGACTTTCTCTACAAATATGTAAAAATTGAACATACAAAATAAATCCTATTCCCATTATATACAAGCACAGATGTGATCCTAGCCCAAACCCAGAAAAAAAATGTTTACGTAAAACAACAAATCGTCATTTTTCGCTTCTATTCATAACCTGCAGTGGACAGAACGAAAGTCCTAAATTCCGTATCGGATATTATACATGGTGTAAATCGCTTTCGAGTTAGATTTGATAGAAAAATCTCTATATAAAAACTAACACTGAGGGGTCCAGATAGATCAGTGGTAGAGACCTCGCCTGAAATACGAGGGAATGGAACTAATATTGATCCCGTGTCCAGTCGATAATCTTTCTGATCCACATGACCACCAAGCAGTGATTGGGTAGTTGAGTCTGTTAGATCTGGCGGAAAGTACTTTGTGATAAAACAACGTCTTAACAGGGATTCCATAAATTGCCCATGTCTGATTAACAGTACATAAAACTCCGGCTAAATGAGCCTTGTGGCTCTGAAAAACATTTTCTTTGGTGGTACTTACGTAGTTTCGCCTAAGATCCGGATGGTCTTTCTCGATGCCATCGTCTAATATAGTAACAACAACTCCTTTCCCTGTATAGCCCATCTCCCATGCTTTGTGAACGTTCATATCCAAACCTTCACCACGATGCTGGAGAGGGAATAGAAAAAGTATATTATTATTAAAAAGCTGTAATGTCTTCATTCATTTGAATGCAGTTGTGCTTATGTAGTGCAAATAGCAGTAATAATAATAATAATAATAATAATAATAATAATAATAATAATAATAATAATAATAATAATAATAATAATAATAGTATTAGTAGTAGTAGTTGTAGTAGTAGTAGTAGTAGTAGTAGTAGTAGTAGTAGTAGTAGTAGTAGTAGTAGTAGTAGTAGTAGTAGTAGTAGTAGTAGCTGCAACGGCTGCTGCTGTTGTTGATGATGATGATGATGATGATGATGATGAGGAGGAGGAGGAGGAGGAGGAGGAGGAGGAGGAGGAGGAGGAGGAGAGGAGGAGGAGGAGGAGAGGAGGAGGAGGAGGAGGAGGAGGAGGAGGAGGAGGAGGAGGAAGGGAGGATGGTGATGATGACAATGATGATGATGATGTTTATGATGATGTTGATGATGATGATGATGATGATGATGATGATGATGATGATGATGATGATGATGATGATGATGATGATGACGATGATGGTGGTGGTGGTGGTGGTGGTCAAGTATGTGTTATGGCTCCAATGACATATATTATGGTGACGGGACAAAGTTAATGTGGAATAAATTGTATACTTCAGTTTGTGACATTTTAATCCCATGAAAACAGTGACCAAGAGGTCACTTCAGAATCACAGCGCGCACTCATCGGCTGGCCTATTTAATTCCACATCAAATTCCCACGACATTTACGCCCCTCTTCAACCAGTACAGTTTAAGTAAACATTCTCGATTGCTTCCATTCAGAACATTTCATCTACTGTCATTCAAACCTTTTCTTATCATAACAAGCATACACAAATACACAATTTTTTTCATTTCACATAATATAAACTATTACTATTTAATAAAAATCCATTATTTTTTACCGTTTGGGTTGTTTGTGTTTGTTTCTTTTTAGTTTCAATATAGGCTTCTCATCATTTGTACAATTGGTAATATTGTGTGCTGGTTTGAGAATGTAACCATTTCAACAATGAGATCAAAACAATTTGGGTTATCACATTACATGTGAAATAGGGTGAAAGTGAGTTGGAAAACGGGGAGGGGAGGTGGAAGACTCGATTTCATTACTAAAGTTACGAGAAACAAAGTAACCATAATAGTATAACATTTTTAAAAAAAACGAAAAAACAACACTGCTAGATACAATCAACACGTAAACTACTGTTATTAACCCTCATTGCCTCGGTTTTCCTTTGCCATTTTTACACCAATATGGCAATTACCATCGTACCCCTCTGACCCTTGGAAATACATTAGGGGGCCTAGTGAGCTCACGGCTGGAACTGTTGTTTCTACGTAATGCATAAATGATAACTAATGTCATTACAACGGATGAACATGATCTGTCAGCCCGCTTACAAAACGGGGGGGGGGGGGGGGGGGGGGGGGGGTGAATAATTCATTGGATGAGTTTGGACATAATTGAAATAGTGATGATAACAACAAAAAAAAATGTTACGAAATAAAACATTTCTCATAGCAGATCCTATGCTTTTGGTTTTTTTATGTTCTTGTTTGTTGGAGTTTTTTTGTTTGTTTTGTCTGTTGTTGTTGTTTGCGTTTGTGTGTGTGAGTGTGTGTTTGTATGTGTGTGTGTGTGTGTGTGTGTGTGTGTGTGTGTTTCCCTGTTTAAAAAATATCATTTGGTTTCGTTTTTTTGTTGTTGTGTTTGTTCTTGTGTGAGTTATTTCTCCTGCTTTTAAAATATCCAAAATAGGTTGAGGTGGATGAGTCACAAGACCACAGATAAATTCATTATGTAATTAATTGTCAATGTGCCTAAAGCCTATCATCATCATCATCATCATCGTCATCGTAGTGATCATCATCATCATCATTGCATCATCCCCATCACTATGTTGTGCTCCGGGAATAAGAGACGTTTGGGCGAGATAAACAAGAGCAGAACTATCAATAAAAATGTGATTGAATTTTTGTATTAAAATATGTTTGAGTACGATTTTGTGTGTACGATTGTGCGTATGATTGTGTGTGTGTGTGTGAGAGAGAGAGAGAGAGAGAGAGAGAGAGAGAGAGAGAAAGAGAGAGAGAGAGAGAGAGAGAGAGAGAGAGAGAGAGAGAGAGAGAGCGAAAAGGGGAGGGGGGTGATTCAAAAGCTGGGTGGGGTCTTTAACCTCCCATGGCAGGCAGGAGGTCACGCTGTGTTTTCTATCCCCTGTATGTTTTCTGAGTTGCTTTCTGTCTTTGTCTTGGAATGTGATTACTTACCTAGCACTGACCGGAATCCTTAATTGGGAGGGAAACAGTCAATAGTATTGTTATAGTTTTTGGAGATGATATTTGTATTCATTGTAAATCATCTCTCTGTTATGTGCTGTTACATATTTTTAGTTTTAAATATATAATGGTTTGTAAATATTTGAAGGTATTCCTCCTAGTGTGGACATGTGCTTGTGTCTGGATGAGACATTTAGATGTTCTCAAACTCGGTACACTGATAGTGCGTTCTTGGAATCTACATCTGTTCCCTATTTGAACCCTGCCCCTTTGTCTTACTTTTTCTCGTGTGCTTTCAATTGTAAATAACTTTTTTGATTACCCCATTTTCTACCATTTTGGTGGTACTGAAATGATCTAAATGTATCGCAAGCGCCGCAAAACTTCTTCTTCTCCTCCTTTAATGCTTATACCGCATTTTGAAGGGTCGCCATAATGAATGTCACATCTCCATGCTTCTCGGTTCAGCGCATCATCTTCCTCCAGGCCCAGTTCTTTCATATCATCCTTTGTCTTATCCACCATCTAGTCTTTGGGCGTCCCTTTTTCCTCTTTCCCGCTAATTGTAAGTCCAATACTTTCCTTCCCCCGTACTCCCTCTCTCGTCTCTTTACATGTCCAAACCATTTCAATCTATCTTCTCTCATCTTTATTGATACATTCTTCACTTCAGTCAACCTTCGAATTCGTTCAATTCTCACTTTATCTTTTCTTGTCCAGCCAAGTGACCATCTCAACATCCTCATTTCTGCCACCTCAACTTCTTTATCTTGTTTCTTTGTTGCAGCTACTGTCTCTAGTCCATATAACAGTGCTGGTCTTACAACGGTTGTATATATTTTCCCCTTCAGCTTTGCGGAAATTGCTTAGTCACACATTACTCCAGTTACCTTCCTCCAATTATTCCAGCCTGCCGGATCCTCTTCTAAACCTCCATCTCATTGCCCCCATCTCCTTTTATTCCTAAGTACTTGAATTAGTTTGTCTCTGGCACATCCTCTTCTATCTTTATTGGTGGTTCTGCTCTCTGTTGTCCGATGCACAAATACTCTGCCTTCGATCTGCTTACCCTTAATCTCCTCCTTTCCAACACCCGTCTCCATCCCTCCAGTTTCTTTTCCGCCTCAGCATTTGAATCATTCAAAAGTACTACATCATCCGCATACATCGTGTTCCATGGTGCCTCTCGCCTAATAGGTTCTGTTACGACATCCATTACTATTGCAAACAACAGTGGGCTGAGAGCAGACCCCTGGTGTAATCCAATTCTTACATTAAATGGACCAGTTCAGCCAATAGCTGTCCTCATCACTGTTTTGTAAAACTAAAACCCTTAAAAACAAAAACAAAACAGATGCAAAAGCTATTTTACAAAGCAATTAACATTTTCGATTACAAGAAAGCCGATACGACGTTTCAAGTTTTTGAAGACGTCCTCACTCCGATACGTTAGTGGACGAGCAGCGAACATTTCAAATGAAAGAAGCGACAGTATAAATAGCAATGTTAAGTTTGGGTACATATAATATGTAGATACGATTATCAGTTCTGGGAAATCAGAAGGAAGCTGGTTTAATATTGGGGCCGATATTTTATTATTGTTTGCTTTGGTAAAATATCGATCTGATTTGTTGATTGTTGACTGATTTGATAATTGGAAATTCTTTATTAATGTACGTTTCCAGTTTCTCTGTCAGGCACAGGTTGCATTTTCTGCATCTGTAGGGGCTGCTCTGCCTGACAATCTCCCAGGTTATTGTTGGAGTTTTATTGGTGTTTATCTGTTCCCAATAGTTCATTGCTAATTTGGTGCTTTTGGCCGATAGAAAGATAGATAGATAGATAGATAGATAGATAGATAGATAGATAGATAGATAGATAGATAGATAGATAGATAGATAGATAGATAGATAGACAGACAGACAGACATACAGACAGATAGTTAGAAAGATAGATAGAAAGATAGATAGATAGATAGATAGATAGATAGATAGATAGATAGATAGATAGATAGATAGATAGATAGATAGATAGATAGATCGATAGATAGATAGATAGATAGATAGAAAAACGGATTTACAGACAGATAGAGAGAGTGGTTTATAATATACTTCAACATTTTTATCGAAGACCATCCAAGCCTATCTAGTCCCCGTTGTACCTCGCGAGAATGAATCTACCAAAAAAAGACTCTAGAGTTAAATTGGCATACGCGAGGCACACTCTAGAGTTAGTCTCGCGGCCGTGAGGGTAACTCTAGAGTCTGTCTCGCGTCCGCCAACTTAACTCTTGAGTCTTTTTTGGCGATAGAGTCATTCTGGCGTGCTACACCGGCCAGGAGTCTGCCTTGTAATGGAAATTAATTGTCTCGGACATCGAAGCATACACCTATAACTCAACTGAACGAACAAACAAGTCTGAGATTCACAGATCTAGATAGGATACATTACCGGCAGGGTGAGTGAAGAGATAAAACGGAAGAAAGAGGGTGGAAAGACGATCCTGATTCTGTAGCGCAAAATAGTCGGGTTCTCCAATAATAATAATAATAATAATAATAATAATAATAATAATAATAATAATAATAATAATAATAATAATAATAATAATAATAATAATAATAATAATAATAATAATAATAATAATAATAATAAGAAGAAGAAGAAGAAGAAGAAGAAGAAGAAGAAGAGAAGAAAGAAGAAAAGAAGAAGAAGAAGAAGAAGAAGAAGAAGAAGAAGAAAGAAGAAGAAGAAGAAGAAGAAGAAGAAGAAGAAGAAGAAGAAGAAGAGAAGAAGAAGAAGAAAGAAGAAGAAAGAAGAAGAAGAAGAAGAAGAAGAAGAAGAAGAAGAAGAAGAAGAAGAAGAAGAAGAAGAAGAAGAAGGGAAGAAGAAGAAGTTTGTTTTATTAAGATCAAAATTGTACACAGAATATTCGTCTATAATGAAATGAGAGTAGCATCCCGCATTCAACCACTTATAACTGTGCGATCAATAATCTGAATGAGATGTAGAATGTTGTTTGGCTAGGCACTCAGCCAACGCTAATAAATACAGCCAAACATTTGAATGAACAGATAATTCTTTGCACATAAATAAAAATATAAACCAGTTGCAAAGCTAATAGATAATTTGATTATATTCCTCTAAATCAAAGAATGCATACACGCAGTACTGTCTAGGCAATATAATAATATTATTCTATATACAGTTTGATTTAATCTTTACTCATCGTTCCCCCTTCCCATCTCTCTCTCTCTCTCTCTCTCTCTCTCTCTCTCTCTCTCTCTCTCTCTCTCTCTCTCTCTCTCTCTCTCAACAGTTCACTCCTCGTCTCACTTTCCCTTCCCTCCACCCTCTAAGACTTCCGACAGACATTTCTTCATACCCAAAACTTAAATCGTTATGGCACCTATTAAACTTGGAAACTGGGGAAATTATCCTAGATTAAAAGACACATCGATACATTCATCCTTGGAGTGAGTAAATATTAACTTTCTTAAAAGAGATGCTTGAAGCAATCCTGTCGAAGGCAGTCAGACCTACTCGAGAAGACTCTTGAGATTGGGAGAATCAACCAGAGATAGATTGTTGTCCTCTCGCATCCATGTGTTTAGAAGTTTTAAGCAAACACTTTCCTGCCTGAAGCAGTGGCCTGCTAAAATATAGACTAAAAATGGATAAAACCAGATTTTTCCACTCATAGGACATATTGGACAAAATCGGATTTTTCACCCTCCATCCAGAATTGGATCTTTGAACCAACATTTTAATAGAAAAGTAATTGAGGGGGAAATGTGTTGTTTTTTTTTTCTCTCCTCTTTTTCTCTCAATAGATGAACGACCAAATAAATTTGATAATTCTACATCAGTTCGAAAGACTTTTAAAGTGATAATCTATAGAAAAGGTGTGAATATCCTGATTTGGGTACGTCCATATCTACTTCATTTTTCTTGAAATTAGAATTTGAGATTTCAAAAGATATATCTAGGATACAGGTTTTTTAAATAGTCTTTTGCATATGGTGATGCACTTCAATAATAAAGAAAAAATATTATCATGGAACTTTCTACGTATTAGAAGAAGAAGAAAGGAAGGAGGAGGAGGAGGAGGAGGAGGAGGAGGAGGAGGAAGAGGAGGAGGAGGAGGAGGAGGAGGGAGACATGAGGAATTGAATAAATGATTCGAGCACTCTGTAACCCGACCAAAACTGCTCACTTATTCAAAATCATTAACAGGTGTGAGCAAAAATATAATTGTCCTAATTTTAATTTCCTGATTAAGAACAGGAATGGGGCCAATATTTGAAATAAAACACTGGAAATAATCCCTGAAAGTAATCGCATCTCTCAATTATATGCATGTTTTCTAACAAAATAATTAAGTATCAATTTACTTAAACAAACCATATGAAAACGTAACAAAATGTTCTGTCTCAGAAAGAATGTAGATAGATATGTGTTGCATTCGAAAGAGATTTTGCTGCTAAATTGTGATAATTTTTTTTAATGAAGGGGTTGAGGCATCGATTACCGGCTCAACCTAAGCGACAATGATTGATATAGAGTTCAAACTCTGTTCTCGCGTTGTGATCTTGGGTAAGGCACTTAACAGGATAAACGCCTGTGAAAGGCAGTAACTGATAATATAATTGCAGTGCTTCAAAAGTGAAGTGGAAACGCTGTGGACGCTGAGTGGTAAATACAACAGTGAGAAGCGCATTGAGCACAGTGAAAACCGTGAAACATCAGTTAATAAAATATGTTTATTTCAGCCGAGGAAACCATCCGGATCCCAATAACTTCGAGCTGCCAGTAGGCATTTTATATCTTCATTTGCTCAAGGATCTATCGAAGATGAAAAGTTAGGGGTTTCTTTCCCTTGTGCTTTTGTGGTATGACATACGCCGGTTGTGAGCTTTAGGTTCCACATTCGAATTGCCGCCGTTTACGGTCAAATGTTTGAGCCCACGGAAAATGCCCATTATTCACTTTTTTCCTCTCCATACACATGTTTAAAACGAACAGCCAATAAAAGGAACAGAATTGACGCCACTCAGTTCTTTGTTGTTTTAGGCAGCCATTTTGATGATTACTTCTCACTAAATTATATCAATCAGACTATAAACGTTCAAGGTTACACAGTTTTCTGTGTTGATACATTGTATCCAGCTGGCGGATGTTGTGAGTATTTTATCTAAACGCTTAACATTCATTACAGGCCCAATGATTAGTCCTAGGTATTAGGCGAGGACGCGCTTTTACCACCTTTATGAGAATTCGATCTTTATAACAGCCCACATTTAATCGAATGTAATTTAACATGTGAATCTTATAAAATGATTTAATTTTCGTTGGTCTTTTATGCTGCAAATGTATGAGCCGCGCGTGTGTGCACGGGCGCAATGCCTATTTTTAAAATACGTTTATGTACACATTGATAAACAACGCTATCAGATAACTCGGATGAATTCCAACAGGACAGAGTGGGGAATAAATATCTATAGTGTGGCATCATAACATTATCCAACAACAATATCTTTGCAGTTGGGTGGTTATAATGAATAACGGTAGGCGTTCTTTATGCACATAACCCTCTCAAGTCTACAAATTGAATTACGAAATGAGGAAGAGGCGACTCCAGCTGCCCGTGTTGGATTTCAAGCATTTTATACATTTGGCCTTTTGGGATGTCAACTTGATAGACAAACATAAATAAATATGCAATGGTAACAAAATGGCAACGGCTTACTTAAATAGGAAAAGCTTTACATCTACGAAAAACATCACCATAAACCACACACACACACACACACACACACACACACACACATATATATATATATATATATATATATATATATATATATATATATATATATATATATATATATATATCAAGCAAAGCAAAGGTCTTATAACAATAAATGGCAACGAAGTGGCTTATAGGCAAGAAATTGTTGTGATGCCCATCACCTAGAGCTTAACATAAGCAACCCAAAGGAGCTAGTGATTGACTGTAGGAGAGTGAAGGAACCAATAGAAGAGTTAATATTAAAGGACCAATGAGTCCAGCAAGCTTCTAACTACCTTGGTGTAACGATTGATGACAGGCTCAAGTTGGATGGAGGTACACATGAAAATAATTAAACATAAGATGTGCAGACGTAGACGTCTAATTAATTTTTATCAAAACTTTATCAGTTTAGATTTGATAAAACCCTCTGCATGTTATCTTATATTATAGCAGTAATTCAAAGTGCCTTGTCGATTTGTATAACAGCTTGGGGAGGCAATTTCTCAGCGGTGGAAAGGAAAAAAATAAATTAAATGATTTAAAAATAATATATAAATGATTTCAATGTAGATTTTTTAAACGAGAAATTTTGTACGAGTAAAATAACTAAAATATTAAACGACCAGCATCATCAATTAAGACCATCCGTTATTATGTCGAGAAGGACTCGTCACCCGTTCTCAATCTCAACTAAAACAGAGAGACATCGAAAATATTTACTGCCGTCTAGTATTAGGCTTTCTAATACCAAGCAATAATTGTTTGATAATTGTTTTCATTTTTTACCACATAATAATGTAAACATTAACTTACTAATATATTTGTTTTGCAATCTTTTCAATGACAATTATAACTATTTTACAGTGCTGAAATTATATATAAAGCACAAATCTGGCCGTGGAAGCGCTTCTTAATTTATATATAGGCATATATTATGACATATTTCCATTATTCATTAATATTTCTATGCAAATTATAACTTCTGTACAAAAACTTCCTTTGGGGGGGGGGGGGGGGGGGTGCAATAAAGCATTATTATTGTAGCAAGTAATAGCCAATGTCCGTTTCAGACTTCACAAACGAGAACAAACTCACGGCTAATGGTTGGTTTAAGAGAGCACACGTAGGAGAGCGATCGAGGAACAAATAAAGACCGAGAGAGATGTAGGCGATGATAAGATAGCAATACGTGGTGAGTACGACAGGTTAGAAAATTGAATGAGATGATGATATGGAGGGGAAAAGGGAAACACGAGCCTGGATTTTAATAGGTGTTGTTTAAGGCGTGAGAAGATCGGATCATTTGATAAGATGTTGCAGAAACTGGTTACATAGTTTTAATAGTACAGCGTTATACCCGCGAGGAAGGGAAGGGATTGGGCTTCTTTTCATTGAACTAACGCACGACTAGTTTGACTAGATTACAATAACCAAACGATTTCACCACATTTCAAATTCAAACCCTTTCATGAAAAAGTAATGATCAGGTTGATGGATCTTATTAAAACCCGATATAAAATGCTTTGCTGACATGTGAGAATCTTATAAAAAAGAAAGTGTTTGTCGCTCTCTGATTTTTTTTGGGATGGCTTTTTTTTTGCTTGTATTGTTTCTTTCTTGCTATGTCTGGCACTGTTTCGTGCAAACATTTTCAGATCTTTATCTTACACCAATGATAGCTCCCTAATTTGTCACTTTAAGATGCACTAGCATATTCGTCAGTTAAGCTTTAAAAAAAAAACATTAAAAAAAATATTTAAAAAAACAAACAAAAAAAACTAACTAATATTGATTAAACTTTCTAGCTCTTCAAAAACCAACATGGCACATATTCTAAAATCAGATTTTTAAAAATAACATTCAAAAATGAAATTTTAAAATAAGCTAAATGTACAATAACATTAAATTAAGCACAATTTTTTTTAAAGTGTGAGAAAATAGATAAAATAGTATAACCACGAATGTGGACAAAACAATCGGAGTTTTTAATAGAGATATACTAAGAACGAGTTTATACTATACACTCAACAATAAAGAACGTGCCGTTGTGAACCTCTCAAAGAAAATAAATTCTGAAGTGTTTGCTTTTTCAACGTAAATCTCGAAACTCTCTAACCGGAGAGAGTATCGAGAAGCGAGCGATAAAAAAATCCATTATTTTCAACACGGTAGATAGTTAAAATAATACCTGCTTCAGCCATACATAAATTTATCTTTCACACCTTTGGAAGCAAAACAAACGCCCAGAATACAAACTCTGCAATAAGGTGTAGCTAATAGAGGTAATAAATGTCCAGTTGTATTATATCACATGCACAGATTGTGTTGCTAATTATTTGACGCTTGATGTGATCTGATGATGAGCGTGGCTTCTACATGGAAGACGCATCAATCCTTAGTAACAAACGTTATGGAATAACTAGATATGATGACATCACACACACTCTTTATTTTCTGTGCGGCTCTGTAGCCTTCTGTTATGACACTCGGCTTCTGGCCTGTAGATTCCTGGTTCGATCCCAAGATTAATTAAACATACCCCCGCCACCCCCACCCTCCTTTTTTTTTCAATGTATACTTTATCTCGTTAAAATGATTTTTCCTCAGTTATGTTTACCTTTGCTTATGCAAATGCTGAGTATCTCCCCCTCCTTCTGTTCCTCCCTCGGTTAACTAATCTCTGTTCTCCCATTCTCTTCCTTTTCATTCTACAATCCTCTTCTCAGCATCCTCCTCATCCTTTTCCTTCTTATCTTCTATCTCCATCCATTCCCATACCTTTCTGTTCCTCTTCCTTCTTTTTCAACTCAGAGTCAATAGTACAGCTTTTCAATGCTGATAGACGATAACATCGAAACAACACAGAAGACCAACAAAAATAACATAAAAACGCAACAACGCAATCCTTTCATTCACTATCACCCCTATAACCAGTTATTTCATTATATTATTATTTCCCTGGTATTCGCACGATGTAAGCTGATAAATGCACACAAACCAACGCCCGTCACAAAAGATGAGCAATAACAAGCGAGTCTTGCGTTCTGGTCCCTAGGTTCTGGTACAAACGAGTGGTTGTGTTGTGATCATGTTGTTTACTTGATGTAATACTTTGGTGGTGGTGGAGTAGGAGGAGGGATAGGAGGATGAAAAGGAGGAACCTGGGGAGGAGGAGACGAGCTGGTAGGAACATCAAGGAGGGGGAGCAGGAGGATGAGGAAGAGGACAGCGAAGGAAAAAGGAAATGGAGGACGACGAAAAGAAAGATGATGAAGAGGGGAAGAAATAGGAAGAAGAGGAGGAATGATGATTACGATGATGATGATGATGATGATGATGATGATGATGATGATGATGATGATCTTATAATTATGAGGAAGAGGACAAGGGAAAAGAGGAGGAGGAGGAGGAGGAGGAGAAGACTTTTTTAAACGTAAGAACAATCCATCGAATATGTTCAAAGGCTGCACAAGGGGTCGGGACCCAAAAGCAGCACTTCACGTGATGGACAAGACCTGACGACTGAAATGAAGTCTTCATAAGACGGTAAAAGAAAAAAAAAAGGGACTACGAATAACTTAATAAAACTATAAAAGCAAAATGTAGGGAGACCAAGACGAGATGGCAAGAGACTAAATGTAGAGATATAGAAATGGCTTACATCCTACATCGAATAGAAATGTACAGGAGGGTAACAGAAATAGGCAACAATAAGAAAACTTGTTCAGCATGCGAATGCATAAAATCAAAATATGGATAAACAATAAAGGGGAAAATATCAAATTCTTCATCAGTCATCGGAATATATTAAAGAGCTGTATGATGGTGAAAGACCAGTAAGAAATACAATAAAGTCAAATTTAGAAGAAAAGGTAAGACATGTTAAATTGTGTTACGTATTAAAATGAATAGTACAAGGAACAGAATAAAGCCTGAGATAAAACAGGAATAATGTCACTTTGTGGAGGGTAAAGGCACAGTCAATGTCATACATACAAGGAAACCTATTAATAGAAAGAAATTATATGAGGTAAAAAAAAAAAAGACCTTTATGTACGTTTCGCTGACTAAACTCAAATATCTGGCATTCTGGTGTAATAGATTTACTTCAAGACCTGAATGTTGATGGAAAGGACATAATGACATGTTTTGGGAACAGGTCAGCAGCAGTGAAAGTAGAAAGACGGACAGGTGAATTCCAAACCATAAAAAGAGGAATGAGACAAGGATGCGTAAATTCCTCAAACTTATTGTCCGTTTACAGCGAAAAAAATAATATGCCAAATAAAAGATATGCCAGGAATATAGAGGTCAATGGACAAACTATAAATAACATCAAATGTGCAGATGACACAATACTTGTGGCAGAGAATGAGAAAAACCCATGAGCAAAAGTAAGATTGTGATTGAAGGTGATAAATGAGTCTCGGGCCAAATGAAGGGAAAACTGAAACTATGTTCATTATCCGGAAGAAAAACGTACCATTTTTGTTGCGCAAAAGCAAATGGTAACGTCTAAAAACAAGTAAGGCAATTTAAATATCTTGGCATCATCCTTGCAGCCGATGGGAGATACCGAAATGATTTACCGGATTGGTCAAGCGAAAACAGCCTTTCAAAACACGATCGACATTTTCCGAGACAGAAACATTGGGTTTTTTTTTTACTTGTATTTTTCTTTCTTGCTTTGTCTCGCACTGTTTCATAAACACTTTTTCAGATCTTATGTCAAACACTTAAAATGAGACTTTCGCAATGCTCTAATGAGCAGACACTAATATGCTCATATGAAAAATGGATTCTGAACAGGCAGAGAGTGAAAAGAATCGAGGCGGCTGAGATGTGATTCATTATAAGAACGTTGAGAATTCCGTGGACAGAGAGAAAGACAAATAAGCAAATAATAAAGATGACGGAGTGCTCTCGAGCATTGTTAAAGAAGAAAAGAAGAAGACATGCATAATTCGTGGGACTTCTTTTACCATGAAAAGAATTTAGCAGGAAAAAGAGCACCTGGCCGGCAGAAAAGATGACAGATAATGTAAAAATAAGGCTGGGGAAAGAGAGGAACAATGACATGGTACAGAAGATGCAGGAAAGAGTGCAGTGGAGAGCATTGGTCGCCATGCAGTGAAACACGACACTCTATGAATGAAGTATATACCTATATGAAACAGTCTGAAAAGTTATATCATCACAGTGTGTAACGTCCCTTTATGTATCATATTAACTCCAAACATCTTACAAAGTATCTACCACCCGAACATAATATTTTTAGAGTATTCTGTTGGTAACTCACTAAAATCCGGACCCCATAAATCCAAATTCAAACAGGCGTGCCAGGCCTCACGATGATGATGATGTTGTCGATTTGAAGTGTAATGAATGTGGATGGAATATCGACATTTTCTGGTCTATCATTGATTTGGACGATAAAAACACGACATACGAGCTGTCTGGCCGGAGTACAATTTCTCTGAAAACTGGAACGCGTCCAGTCCATATCATCCGAATATATCGCTTTTGTTTACAGAACTCGCCCATTAATGGTTGTACCAAAAGTATGAACAGGATAATAATTCAAAAAAGTAATTCTTTAGTTCGATATCTTCGTGTATTTGTGTCTGTTTGTTTTATTGGGGGATGGGGTGTTCTTCGCTATTCATTGCCCTCTGTTGTCATATCATATACATATTTTAAACATTTTCTGACACGCGCATTATATAAGGGAATTTATTTAACTGTTTTCAAAAAATCAATAATCGCATAATATTATGTTCCACGTATGTTACAAAAAATTATATATATAACTATTCATTTTGCAAATAATCGCAATTAAAATAAATACGACTAAAAGTGCGTATGGATTATCTTTTAGATTATCGCAACTACAAAAAGGTTAAACCAAGTAAATGAAGCGAAGTAATAGGATGTAAATTTATGTGGTCACTAAAACTATAGTATGCCTAAAATTCCATAATCACGCTCAACAGAACCAGGATTTTATCCAATTCAGCAACATGTTCAAGTAAGTCTGTATTCTTCAACAATTCTAATTGTACCAGCCCCACCAGTGATCTTGTCGATTGATAAAAATGAATTTTGATGGACTCGCGACATTTTCTGGCCTTCCTTTGATTTGGACGATAAAAACGGATATAGGAGCTGTCTGGCCAGAATCCTATTTCACATAGAGTCCTGGACCGCTTCCAAGTCATATCTCGCCATCGATTTAGGTTCTAGAATTTGCTTACATAAACGCTCATATAAATCGAGAAGAAGTCGATTGAAAAAGAAAATCATATCCCTTATTCGTTTCTATCTTTTATTATTATGAAGTGGAGGTGAAAAATGGGGAGGGGGAGGGGGGGGAGGGGGAGATGATTGTTTCTTTCGGCGCTTATGCTTTAGCAATTGTTCGTTACTTTTCGTTTGTTTGTTTTTTTTGTTTTTTTAGGTTACTCTCCCAGCCTGTGATCTTGTGAAGTAAAGCTCTGTAATCTTAAACTGTGGTTGCAATAAATTTGAATTTTGGCGGGGAAAAGTATTGATTATGAATCTCACGGGCGGATAATAACAATAAACAAATAAACAAACAAACAAGAGAACCGTTGTATAACCAGCGAAAATTGTATTGATTGGTTCTGTTATGATTATTCACTCATTTATTTTTTTAATTTCTTCACTTCAACTATTTTTTTTATCGCATTTTATCTAACTTTCTTTATGCCTTTTAAAAATGTTGGCATTAAGCATGTCCCCTTTTATCCACTTTCTAAATCTAAAAATAAAAAAACGACGTTAAATTTCACACGATATTTAAAAGCGGTCCCTCTGTATTGTAGTTCAAGTGCGAAATAAGACTAAGAGAGAGAACGCCATTTTAAAATCCCCTTGTATTAAGAACAGGTTCTAGCCATTAATCGATCTAAGGGCAATTTGACAAGAAACTATTTGGTCTGCTTATCTTATAGCAAACCATCCTCTGATTTGTAGTGATTGGAGTTCGTGAGTGAGTATACAAGCGCATGACGTAGAATTATTCCATTCTCTGTGTGATATAACACGTGTCTTGTTCCCAGCATCAAAGTGATAAGGGAATAACAGATACCCTTGTGCATAAAAAACAATTTGATTACGAACGATAAACGCACAACCATCCCCGTGCAATCTACGTGCTTGGCGTAACAAATTCTGATGTGTTCAAAGGAACACAAGTAG
>NC_088361.1:62238560-62248560 GCF_034508935.2 Berghia stephanieae | reverse complement strand
TATTTTTAAAATGCATTTCAAAATTTTAATTTCGTGAATCTATAACGTATCAAAAACAACAGCAACACAACAAGGGTAATAGTTCTTCTTATCATCATCATCATCATCATCATCATCATCATCATCATCATCATCATCATCGTTATCATCATCATTATTATTATTATTATTATTATTATTATTATTATTATTATTATTATTATTATTATTATTATTATTATTATTATTATTATCATCATCATCATCGTCCTCGTCGTCCTCCTCCTCCTCCAACTCCTCCTCCCCCTTCTTCTTTTTCTTCTTCTTCTTCTTCTTCTTCTTCTTCTTCTTCTTCTTCTTCTTCTTATTATTATTATTATTATTATTATTATTATTATTATTATTATTATTATTTATTATTATTAATTATATTATTATTATTATTATTATTATTATTATTATTATTATTATTATTATTATATATTATTATTATTATTATTATGGTCACGTTGATAATAAAACTGACGCTAACGCATTTTAAAATTAAAATAGTAGGTTAACTCACCTTCTAGTTGGGAGTCCAGTGTGTAGAATCGAAGTATTTCTGTAAGTTCACTCCAACGCTTTAAGGTTCCATCTGAGAAAGTCTGGTGTTGGCTTTGTTTAATTCCAAAGAAACCCTCATATTGAATTAACCTGATGCTGTGATCATCGTTCACCTCTTTAACTGTAAAGTAGATACTAAATGAGTGGACCATACCGATCCTAGCACGACTGTGAAGACTAAACTCAGAATCTGAAGAAAGTCCAACAACACCATGAGAGGAAATCTCTTGATCAAAACAATCTTTAAAGGTCTTTCCCAACTCATTTTCTGTATTTTCAAATAAATCTTTCTTTTAAAAAATTGATAACTCATCAATATCCTGACGCCTGTTTCTAAATTCACTTGTCGAATTTAATGTCTGACGAGATGGTGCTGTTTTTTGGCCATTTATTTGGAGGAATAACAGGTGAAGGATACCTCGATTTCCGTCTCATAGGAGCATTATGATGCCAATGATTGGCACAGATACCCATATAGTCTGTAACATCACTTGAATCGATTTTATTTGGCAGTGCATTAATCCATATTTGTCTCTCAATTGGATCCGAAGAAAATTTATATACAGTTGTCTTTTCGCCATGTCTATAATTTGAAGTGCAATCAAAAACCGAACATTTTCGAGGCATTTTCGGTTATTATTAATAAAAAATGATAAAATTGTTTATTATTTGCTTAAAATGCATTGCCGAATCCATTGTACAGGGAAAATGAGCAATAAACAACGGCAATTCACAACTACAACAAAACTTAATGGTCACTCCATGAAAATGAACAACAGAATAACGGCGATTCACAACTACAAGTGGTCAATATGTACAAGCAAGACTGAATTCTTAAAAGTGTCACATATGGCACTACGAGACCTAGGTGATGCTAAGTGTGTATGTGTGTGTGTGTGTGTGTGTGTGTGCGCGTGTGCGTTTTAGTCTTAAAACCCTAGATTGCTTTGGTATGCGTGCGAGCGTGTTTGAGTAATGTAATTAATGCCATATCATGCAGCTAACCGAGGTAACTCAACTCTCGCCCCTTCCCTCAGTTCAAAAAAACCATGGGCCTTCCAGATTTTTTTGGCCACGGTCGCTCGAACTGCACGTCTCTAGAGTGCTATGGTCTAACCTCAAAGGACATGTCATTGACCTATTCATCCACATGTTATCTAAATATTTTTTCTTATTTCAAACTATTTAAAAATCTAACTTCCACCTTCTCTTACGCTTGAAAAACGTTTTAAAATTAAAAGTCATTCATCCTTTAAGATTTTACCTTTGATGTATTTATTAAATGAAAAGTATTTAAACATCGTATTTTACCATGCATTGTGCGGTCAAATTGTAAAGCGCTTAATCCGACCACATGTGATTCAATGTTTTGCACAATAATCAATTAAGCAATCAAGCATTCATTAGTCCATTCATTCGTCTGTTCATTTAATTGTTCATAGATCTATTGATTCGTTCATTTTATTTATTCACTCATTTATCTATCTGTCTATCCGTGATAAATAATAATAAATATTACTATTATCATCATCATCTTTATCATCATCATCATCATCATCATTATTATTATTATCAACATTATCATCAGCACCACCACCATCATCATCATCATTATCATCATCATCAGCAGCAGCAGCAGCAGCAACAGCATCTTCACCATCATCATCAATATTTTCAGAAAGGGTAAAATTCCCGAGAGACTGATGTTATTGTAGATACAAAAGTGGCTACTGCTTCCGCTAACTTAAACTCCTCTTGTCCAAAATCAACGAAACAAACAAACAAACAAACAGACAGACAAATATAGGCGAGAGACAAAAAATACAAGGTGCAGGAAAAGAAGTCGTGAGATGAATCTTTAATGTATAAAGAACGCCACCCGTTGTCGACTGTCTAGCAGGAATTAATAACAATTTCCACTTTGCCATCTGCTCTTCTAAAACATAGTAGAAGGGTTGCGAGAGACAGATAAAAGAGAGAAGGATGTTGTTATTGAAGAAGGCAGAGGTAGAAGATGAGAGAAGGGCGAATGGAGAAGAAGAGGAGGAGGAGGAGGAGGAGGAGGAGGAGGAGGAGGAGGAGGAGGAGGAGGAGGAGGAGGAGGAGGAGGAGCAGAAGGAGGAGATTAAGAAGAAGAAATAAATAAACAAAAAAAAAAATAAATGGATAAATAAATATATTATAAATAAATGAATAAAGAAATAAATATATAAATAATAAAGAAAGAAGAAGGAAGGAAGAAAGAACAAAAATGAAGGAAGAAAGAAAAAAAAGAAGAAAGAAATACAAAAACAATGAAAGGCAGAGGAAGAAAAGATGGAGGTTAGGAGAGGAGGACACTGAGGATGAGGAGGAAGAGGATGAAATAAAGACGTTGATAATGATAAAGTGGAGAGTAGGAGGGAATGGAAAGCGAGAGATGTGGAATCGTGAATGATTACAATCACCTAACAAAATCTATATCTGAGAAAAGGCAACAGAAAATATCATTTTTGAGGCCCAGAAAATTCCCAACAAGCCATTAAGAATCGACCAGACACGGGTCAAGATGACCGCCTATCATTATCAATGGATGCAACAGATTCATCATAAATAATAATATTATCTATCTGCGCCCCGAGCCAATTTCATTTCTTGGATTGAAATATCAATCGAGGAGGAAAAAAAAAAAGAAAGAAAAAGAAAGAAGGAAAGAAAAATTTAAAAAAAAAAAAAGAATAATCCCACAACTAACCGGCAAAATACTGAAATTCTTGGCGTGCGTCCCAAAAATCAGCCCATTCGACGGCCACCCTAAATAACCCCCACTAATCAAAGAGACGTTTATTGACAACTCCATGTCTGTAGAGAGAAAGATTAAAAGACGACTTGCGTAGGGAAATAAAGATGAAGGAAGGTAAGTAGGAGTCGGTGGAGAGGAGGGAACAATGGTTGAGATATAGAAAGAAACAAGCCGGCAACCACCACGTCTGTAAATTCTTGCAACTTTATGTTATTTTACTCCTTTCAATTTAAGGGGCGTGAGGACGGGGGGGGGGGGGGGGGGGGGGGGGGGGGGGGATATTTTACTAAAGCGTAAGAGTACGCATCCAGTTTTACTAAAAATAGATTTTGACGGTAAATGCGACAACAATGATTCTAATGTCAAAATCGTTAAATTTGAGAATCGGTCATTGTTGTTTAAAAAAAAAAACAAAAAAAAAAAAAAAAAAAACATGCATTCTAATAGGACATAATATAGGTGAGGTCATAAAGAGGTTGTAATGAGATTCTCGAACTCGTTCCCATCGCGCACTCCCAAGTCCCCGCGATAGTATTGGAGCTCATCCGAAATTCCAAACGCATGAGTTCAAGAATCTTATAATAACAACAAGTATTTATGAAAGGGCTTTTCTAGAAGTGCATAATAAGAGTAGAAGTTGTTTCGTCTTTCCTTTTTGGTGGGTCCCTTTCTTTAGTCTATTTTTTTTTTTCATTCTATTAATTTATTATTATTATCATTATCATTATCAATATGACTGTTTTCATCATCACCATTATTATTATTATTATCATTATTATTATTATTATTATTATTATTATTATTATTATTATTATTATTATTATCATCATTATTATTATAAAAATGATCACTCGGTGTTCCGAGAGGAAGTGCAAATAATTCATCTTTATCAAACGCAACATCAACAAGAATCTATCACGTTGTCGAATTGTGAAGGTCAAAGTTCATTTTGCTGCTCTTCTTGTTACCATTCAATTTTATATTTAAATATGACGACAAAGGGTGTATCAGTGCATTTTTACTGAATAGAAAGACTATATATATATATATATATATATATATATATATATATATTATATATATATATATATATATATTATATATATATATATATATGAGAGAGAGAGAGAGAGAGAGAAGGAGAGAGAGGAGAGAGAGAGAGAGAGAGAGAGAGGAGAGAGAGAGAGAGGAGAGAGGAGGGAGAGAGAGAGAGAGAGAGAGAGAGAGAGAGAGAGAGAGAGAGAGAGATTAAGTTAAAAAGATAGATAGATATATCAAGATTTGAAGAGTTAAGCCAGGATAATCCCGCATATTGCGTCAAGTTGGCAGGCTGGTCCTAAGCAGTCACCTTTGTCACCCCTTCTACAACATCAGTCGTTACCCCTACCCTTTATTGGGGATGTTGGGATACCAGCATCACCGATGATACATAGCCGTCCCAGACCGGTAAAGATCGATAAGACTTGTCCATTTCACCCCAACCCCCGTCCCGTGGGGAATACCCCTTCTTGCATTCCTTTTGACTTGCTTCCAAACCTCCGTCGCCAGACCTTATTTGGTCATGGTGATGATGACGACGAAAGATGATGATGACGATGATGATGATGGTGACGGCGAAGACGCCGGCGATGAAGATAAGTATGATGATGATATAGACGATGATGATGACAATAACGATTGAGATGATAATGATGATGACGACGATGATTATAATAATAATAATAATAATAATAATAATAATAATAATAATAATAATAATAATAATAATAATAATAATAATAATAATAATAATAATAATAATGCAATTTATTTATATAGCGCCTGCCCTATACAATATAGCTCTAGGCGCACAATACACATGGCATGCTATATATATTATTTTAAAAAATACTCTAATCATATTATCAACAACGTTTACAATTTGAGAATACGGAATTATTTTTAAAAATGTAAATTAGGGTAAATATGGTCTATGCGGTGACACTACAAAAATAATGTAATTAAACCTGTGGTATATTATGAAGATTCCTTATGCATTCTTTTTTCAACTTTAATTTTTCTAAAATAAATAAATAAATAAATGCTCAATTGGTTTTTTCTACATACCATTTAAATATAACAGAAATATATGACTTTTTTTTATTTTCATTTAAAAACTGCTTCAGAATCAGTAAAGCTAGAGCGCAGATTGAATAATTGGATGGCAGAGAATTCCACACTGTTGGAGCTGCGTAATATAAGGTTTTGTCTTTTAAATTTAATAATCTTGCCCAAGGAAAAATCGAAAGTGCCTGAAGCGGGGCTCGAACATGGCAGAGAATTCCACACTGTTGGAGCTGCGTAATATAAGGTTTTGTCTTTTAAATTTAATAATCTTGCCCAAGGAAAAATCGAAAGTGCCTGGAGCGGGGCTCGAACCCGGGAACTTCCGGGTCACAGTGCAATGCCTTAACCACTCGGCCACTAGTCAAGTCTATAAAAGATAAAAGAAGACACTAATGTTTGATTGGACTTTTGGGTTAAAATATTTGACAATCAGGCAATTTTTCGTACTTCAAGAACAAGAATTATGCAACGGTATGATACATGTTTTTCCATAATCAGATTGCAATCAAAATAAATGCCGCGATTACGAGCTTTGTCCGAAAAAGAAATAAATTTCATTTTGAGCATTCAATGATTTCGAATAAGCCGAATGCATAAGCTTTCTATTTCTAGAGTTTATTAAAAGAACCTCGGTTTTCTCTTCATTTATTTTAAGTTTATTGCAAGTCATCCACATCCTAATCTCTTCATTACATTTCTCAATTTGTCTCAAGAAATAATCAGTATCTTGGGGTTTAACTGAACTATACAGCTGAGTGTCATCAGCGCACATATTACGATAGTTGATGTTATGATGATGATGATAATGACGACGACGACGACAATGATGATGATGATGATGACGATGATGATCATGATGATGATGATGATGGTGGTGGTGGTGGTGGTGGTGGTGGTGGTTGTGATGACGACGATCAAATATAAAAATAGACGTCTACATTTTTCTTGTAATGTGAACACAAAACTAAAGATTTTGCCACAATCAATCTGGAATTTCAAACACTACCAAGTTTGAAAAGTGCACTCAATAAAATGTCTTGAGTCACTTTACTCTACTCACATATTTGCGAGATTATTATTACTATAATATAGCTTACAAAAGTTGGTCGTATCGTTGGAATGAAGAGAGAAGGATCAGAAAAACGAAAACAAAAGAAGAAAAGATGAGGACGGAAAATACATACTTAATATTGTTAGGTTTAAAATAAAATGATACTGTGCTCGATCTCAGGTAATCATGAAGAGACGATGTGCGCTGGGTTCTGACGCTGCTCCTCAGCACGCATCGTTTTCGTGATAAAAAGTATGAAAACTCTTCAAATAAAAACAAGATAACTTAATCTGCTTTTAACAGATTTACTTCAGATTAGCTTAGGGAGGAGTGTACAAAAGAGAACAATCATACTCCATAAATAAATAAATAGATTTGGCACTTGAAAGGCTGCTTGGAATCTCACTTGAACCACCTGCGGTTATCAATAACTAGAGCTGCAAGAGGGCGAATTACAATGCACAGTGGTAGTAAACAGTGAATTATTTTAAAAAGAGAAAGTTGGAGAGAGAGAGAGAGAGAGAGAGAGAGAGAGAGAGAGAGAGAGAGAGAGAGAGAGAGAGAGAGAAGGGGGGGGGGGGAAAAGGAGAAGAGGAGAGAGAAAGAGAGAGAGAGAGAGAGAGAGAGGGGGGGGGGGGGTAGATTCAGACGGAAATCTAACCTGCATTGGTTGAGGGCTTTGTTTTTGGATCTCGGGAAAATAATCAGCTCCGTTTGTTTTGTTTATCTCTATTTTCGTTCATTTCCTATTTCTACCTTTTCTCTCCAACCCCCGCCCCCTCCCTTTATTTCAATTCAATCTTATCAAATACAAGCAGCTGGTCGGCTTGCACAATATGACAGTCGGTAAGAGAAAACGATAAACGATATAAAATACGAAAAAAATAATTTAACTTTGAATAAAATTTAAAAGAAGGAGGAGATAATAAATACGTGAAGCAAAAAGGAAGTAAACAAACGCATAATGTAGTTGTTGGGTTCAGTTTCGACATCAAGTGGAAGTGTGAAAGCGGAATCAATGCGTTGAAATTATTCTTGTACGGAAAAAAAAACACGATTTTTTTTTACGACGTTAATCATTCAAGTCAATGTTATAGTGCTAGTGAACATATTTTCTTGTCTTTATTTCTTGTTTATTTATTCGTTTACTTATTTATTTATTTATTTATTTATTTATTTATTTATTTATTCATTTATCTATTTATTTATTTATTTATCTATTTATTTATTTATTTATTTATTTATCTATTTATTTATTTATTTATCTATTTCTTTATTTATTTATCTATTTATTTATTCATCTATTTATATATAATCAGTTTGTTTTTCAGATTGTTTTTGTTCCGTCTCTTATATTTTTTTAAAGTTCAGATTACTTGTGTAAACATCTGTAAAGTTTAATAAATATAACGAAAAAAAAAAAAACCCTCATAAAACAAACAAGTACACAGAAGACATCGACAGACCAGACCCGATATTATACATTTTTCTCTTTACAGCATTCAACTAGGCATTATTTTCATTCGTATAATAGAAATCTCAAATATTGACGACCGAATGAAACATACAAATAATAATTGCTAAATTTTGAAGATTGGCAACCGAATGAAACACATCAATTGCTAAATTTGGTGGCCGTGGAGAGAAATGTAGAACAACTGTTATACGATTAAAACGTAACAAGGAACAACAACAAAACAAAACAAAAAGAAATAAAAGAATATGAAAGAAAGAACACAACGAATGCTTCAAATTTTTTTTTTTTATGGTGAATAAAATGACTGATCAAAAGGCATCGACAAGGTGAGAGCGGTAATTCGATAACAAAGCACAAAATCGGGGATTCGCCCTTTTACATATACATCTGGTCATTTCATCATAAATAAATAAATAAATAAATAAATAAATAAATAAATAAATAAATAAATAAACAGTCCTTAAATATGTTTAATTAATTTCCCAGTTAATCAATTGCTTGTAACCCGAATCAGAGAATTCATTGATTTGTTTAATATGAATTTGATAAGTTGTACCTACGTACAACGATATTAATCGTTAATTACTAACTTTACGACGGTCTTAAGTCAGTCATCTCCAGTCATGTATTAACAAGCTTTTCTTGGGCTGTGATATGAAATCAGAAAATGAAGCAACGGGTGCTCGGGTTTGCAATCTCAATTTCCAAGGCAACTATTTATGTATTTATTTATTTATTTATTATTATTATTATTATTATTATTATTATTATTATTATTATTATTATTATTATTATGAATATTATTATTATTATTATTATTATTATTATTATTATTATTATTATTATTAATATTATAATTTTTAAAAAAATTTTTTGGTTGTTTTGGGTTGTTTTGTTGTTGTTGTTTTTTTTTTTTTTTTTCTTTTTTTTTGTTTTTTTTTTTTCTATTTAAACAAAAAAGAAAGATAGTATTAATAATATTTTACAAATTCCACAAGTAGACAAAACCCGGTGGTAAGAAATGGTGCGAGTAAAATCGATGTAGCGTACCTAAAACAACAATAACTCATTTTACAGACTAAACAGGGCGGTCACGGGGAAATCATTTTCGAACATGTGTGTTATTCCAATGTTCACTCCCCCAAACATCAGCCATCCTTTCACGGCATACCTGGATCTCTCACTGCTGCATACCAAGGTTAAAATGACTTAGTGTAAACATGAGCAACACCTTCTACTTTCTCAAATAAATCACCATCCGACTTGCCTTATGACCGGAACTTCCGGCGATGCCGCCCCTGACATTTTGCCGAAGCAGAAACAATAAATATTACAATCTCGCTGCCCGTTTACTTCAACGTGTCTGAATGAAACCAATTTCATGCTATCTACTTTTAGCATGATTTATATAATTTCCTCGTCTATTTGTTTCAACTAAAATCGAGAGGGTGAATAGAAAGAATGGCAAACCAATTTTTTTCTTAATTTTGTCTGCAAATGTATACATTCAGATGTTCAAAAACCTCTTTCAAAAAGTCTAATAGTTAAGTTCTTGGGGTGTAACGTCATCCACTGATTCGAAAACTAAAAATGACCATGGCTAAAGAAAAAATAGTATTTTAAGAAATGCAAATTCATTTATGAAGAAAACTCAGCGATATTCTCACTTTTAATGACAAAACATAATTTCAAAAGCTCTTATTATCTGGTGCATATTGATACACTGATGGACTGATTTGAAACATATTTGGTTGGTTTATTAAGAAAATCAATTATTTCTTTCTCGTTCGGACGCCGCAACGTCCGACAAACACTTGACTTTAAACAAAAAGATGTTTAAATCAGGAACCAAAGCTTGGAAATGGCAGTAGTTAGGCGCCACAAAATGTAAACGATAATGCGTATTGATTCTTGGGTGCATTAAAGTAAATGTAAAAGGTTTATGAATGAAGATGTAGCTTGAGATTTATCATCGATTACGTTAATTATTAAAGAATGT
>NC_088361.1:62218560-62233560 GCF_034508935.2 Berghia stephanieae | reverse complement strand
GAGGGAGGAATGGTGGTTGCGTGTCTGTGTCAATGCAAGCGTGTGTGTATAAATGTGTGAAAAAGAAAGTGTGTGTGTGTGTATGTGGTGTGTGAGGGATAGATAAATAATGCCGAAAAAGAGCATGGCACGTGTGATAGGCGTGAGAGAGAGAGAGAGAGAGAGAGAGAGAGAGAGAGAGAGAGAGAGAGAGAGAGAGGCGGGGGGGGGGGGGGGGGGGGGTGCGAGTACAAGAGACGCTAACGGAATACTAATAGCTACAACTCCAAATGAGCGATAGATATAGTGGATGGATAGTACAGAGAGAGAGAGAGAGAGAGAGAGAGAGAGAGAGGGGGGGGGGGGGGGGGGTTATTTGGGTAGATGGGAGAAGAACATGGCCGAGTAAATCGATGGCAAATGTTTTGGCACCAAAAATATAATCTGTGCCCAAAATAATTATGTCTGAGAGGTCGAAACGAAAGCGGACGTCGAGTCTTTAAGTGTGGTGGGGCCTCCTGTCCTGCAACGTGTTGCCTACTTGGAAATGCATCGAATCGACAAAATCTATCATCGTCTTCTGCTAACACGATGCGAGCATCCGTGAATTCGATTGCTCGTCTTGGTCACCTCCCGTTTTTATGGGAATGGAGGAGAGGGTGAAAGTGCAATTTTGCCTCGAGATAACACGAGATATATAAAATAACGTCTGAATGTATGGCACGGGTCACAAGAAAATGATACAAAAACAACAAGTGTACCATAATATATATTCGCCTCCTTATACAAATACTCAGAATTGAGTCGACTTCGAGTAACATTCAAATTCAGATCTATATTATTCAATCTGATATAGCGATAGAGGGCTAATAGATAAATATCTAAAATAAATATATAGATAAATAAATAATCAGGTAAATAAATAAACAAATAAATATTTTTAATAAATAAAACCCCGCACAGCATTCACTTTCGCCTCGGTCTAAACACAGACACATTGTAAAGTCCATAATTTTATTTTTATTGACTGACAGTGTGAGAGCTCTATAAAACGGAAAATAAAGTGACGAGATGAAGTGAGACTGAAAAACTTCAAAAACAATCTAAAGGGGAAGGCAGGCGAGTGGTTTAATTATAATCGGCATAGTGTGACTAGATATTCCTTTTTCTTTAATGTCTAATCTCGGAAAAAAACTATTATCCCCCCCCCCCCCCCCCCCCCCCCCCCCCCCCCCCAACACACACACACACAAAAACCCCAAGAAAACAACACGAAATAAATAAATAAATAAATAAATAAATAAATAGAAGAAATTTATTTAAATTACATAATAACAAAATAATAATAATAATAATAATAATAATAATAATAATAATAATAATAATAATAATAATAATAATAATAATAATAATAATAATAATAATAATAATAATAAAAATAATATAATAAAAATAATAATAATAATAATATAATAATAATAATAATAATAATAATAATAATAATAATAATAATAATAATAATAATAATAATAACAATTATAATAATAATAATAATAATAATAATAATAATAATAATAATAATAATAATAATAATAATAATAATAATAATAATTTTTAAGGCGACCCCCTCCCCCTTACCGCTTGTCCTTCCTGTAGTTGAATCTAACATAAAAGATATGTTGTGTTAATACATTACTTAATCAGAAATATAAACCGTTTCTAACAATACTTTCTGTACTTTATTTAACTCTTAGAATACAAATTGTAGCATTAAACCCACGTAACTATTATAACCAAGTATCAATCTTTATTTTTAGTAAGAAACCTAAACACAATTCATGAGAGAGGGGCGCAAACATAAGTGAAGTTTTGTTGGGGTTTTTTGTATTTTTGTTTTTGTTTTTTAATGCAAGCTTATTAACGAAAGCTGATAAGGTAGTTGAGCGGAAAATAAAACAAGGAGCATAAACACTGATCACAAAGGACAAAATCTAAAGCTAAATGAATAACAAAAACAGGGGGGTGGGAGGGGGGAGGAAAGAGGAGGGGGGGGGGAGGGGGGAGGAAGGAGGAGGGGGGGGGGGGGATTAACTTACCAGGTACCACATCAAAGGCCATTTCGGATCGTTGAAGTGATAAGCAGCCCTCTTTCTACGTACTTTAGCCACTTGTTGTTCTACCCATAATACCTGTGGGGAAGAGGGGAAAATGTTACTAATTATGATGATGATGATGATGATGATGACGACGACGATGATGATGATGATGATGATGATGATGATGATGATGATGATGATGATGATGATGATGATGATGATGATGATGATAAACAATATAATAGAATCAAAATAAAATAAAAACCCCATTCATTCAACCATACAGGATTCTTATCTTTCCTTGATATCTCAAGAAAAGACCCAAGATAACCTAGACGTCAGACGTAGTGCAGCGCCCAAAGTGAGCAACCTGGGCTAAGTTTCTACTCAAGGGAGAAAAAAATAAATAGCATGCCGAAACGGGGGATCAAACTCGGGTCTCCCGAGTGGAAATGCAATGCCTTAACCACTCGGTCACATAGTCCCCATAAAGAGAAAATAGAAGATTGATTTAAAATATACGCTTCTTAATAAGTAATAAACAAAAATGATTACAACAGCTTCAAAAATTAATAAAATACCTCACACGGAACGTTTCGGGCTCAAAACCCTTCTTCATCCAGCAATAAAAAACAATAAAGACATAAATACATTACTAAATTCCAGAAAGACGACAGAGAAATTCTGTAGGTCAAATAGTAATGTATGTAGGTCTTTATTTTTTGTTGTTGTTCGCTGAAGAAGGGTTTTGAGCGCGAAACGTTCTGTGATGGGTATTTCGTTCTTTTATGAAGCTGTTATATTCACTTTTGTTTATTACGTTTTATAGTCCACAGCTTCTAGCAGCTTAGTAACGCTTCTTATTATTACACTACAAGAATAATACAGAACATATTGTACTATTCATCAAAAGGGCTTAATCAAGCGTACAGGTTTATTATATGCATTAATCATGGGCAGCACTAGTAATTATGACTTTTATCTACTTGAGAATCGTTTAAAGAAATAAGAATTGCTAGTTCTTTCGTATCCTCTGCCAAGTACCCGATACATGCTTTGTGTCATCTTCTCATAAATATCAAATATTATACAAAACCAAGGCAGGCTGGTGAATAAGAGTCGATGTGAAGGAATCCATTAAGAGATCGATTAACCGTGAATTCCCATGAATTGTGTGGCTATGTGGTCTTGTGATACGACTCGCGCTTTAGGAGCGGAAGGTCCTGGGTTCGAGCCTCGCTCGGCGCATAGTTGAGTCCTTGGAAAAGACTGTTTACTCACATTCTCTCACCGTACTCAGGTGGCCGTTAACAGCGTTGTCTTTGTCAGAAAATCGCCTAACAGGCGTCATGTCTCGTCTGTATGTTACGTGTTGTTGTTAGTCAGGGACCCTTTGTAAAGCGCCTTGAGCACATTTAGTGGATAGTGCGCTATGTAAAAACTCATATTTCTTTTTATTTCTTTTTGCCCGACAAAGGATTCCATGTTTTATACACGGTGGCTTCCAACAGCCCGTTTTCAACCATTGTTTTTTACGCAGAAGATTCATTTTCATGTTTTAACGAAGCTAACAACATTGTGGAGAGTTTGTTTTATTCTTTTTTTTTTTTTCTTTTTTTTTGGGGGGGGGGGGGGGGGGGGGTGTCTTTATTCCTTTTATTATTTTTGTTTTCAAAAAGCCTTGCCGGAATGATAGACCTCATTAACACACAAAGACACACACACACGCGCGCGCGCGCGCGCGAGCACATAAAGACAAAACATTCAATTCGAAATAATCAATTATTATTTCATTTATTTCGTTTCATCAATAATAAATTCCATCAATAATAATATAAGTGGTCCTGGTCCCAAAGCGTTTTATCGCCGCACAGATGCCAGATAACTTTACCTTGGCCCGCGGAGGTCGGAGGTATTATATTATTTGAAGGCGTTTAATTGAATAATTTTGTTTTAATTGTGGTTAAAATTGAAATGTAGTTACACACAAACACACACACACACACACACACACACACACGAACAACACAGAAAACATTATCTTATTCATTACAATAGCTAACTCCAGCGTACGTGTTTATACACCAATTATGGACAACGCTAGTAATTAGGACTTTCTATCTGCTTGAGAATCGTTTAAAGGAATACGAATTGCTAGTTATTTCGTATCCTCTGCCAAGTACGCGATACACGCTGTGTGTCTTCTTCTCATATAAATATCAAATATTATACAAAACCAAGACAGGCTGGTGCATATCAATACACAAGAGTCGATGTGAAGGAATCCATTAAGAGATCGATTAACCATGAATTCTCCGACAAAGGATTCTGTGTTTTATGCACGGTGGCTTCCAACAGCCCGTTTTCAACCATTGTTTTTACGCGGAAGATTCATTTTCATGTTTTAATGAAACAAACAACATTGTGGAGAGTTTTCATCAATTATGCAAAGGCACCGAGACGTCTAACACAATAAAGCGATGTTTAATGCTCATAATGTATGATTGAAATAAAATTGCCACTTTTATCTTTTTTTAAATGTGTTTTGGGCTTTTTCCTTGGAGGGGGGTCCTCTTTTTATTGGAGGGGGGGGGGGGGTTGATGTTTTGGTTTTCCTCAAAAAGCATTGCCGTTTGGATAAACCCAATTAACACACAAACAAAAAACAAGCACACACACACACACACATATATATATATATATATATATATATATATATATATATATATATATATATATATATATATATATTCGTTCGTCGATCGCTGTAGGTTGGGAACTTAATCCTTACCGTTAACATTCCCCTTTTCACAGTTTTTTTTTTTCGAGACAGAACTTGGTTTAAAACGATACGACGCCTGATACTAAATAAATAGATAAATAAACATGTCCTTGTTGAAATGGTTATTGTAGTAATTGTGTGCTGGAAAAAGAAAAAGAATTCTGCACCATCCGGTTCGTGAACGTGAAAAAATGATATATGAAAAAAAACCTCAAAAAAGGCCCGGAAACAAAAACAAAAAAAAAATCAGAGATGGAAAGAAAAAAAAAGAAAAAAAAAAAGGAGGCCAAAGAAGAAAAGAAAAAGATAATTTAAAAAGAGAAGAAAAATGAATAAAGAAAAAAAAAAAACTTGAATTCGAACTTTAGAATTTGAGATTTAATATCAAATTACTCCCATCTTCCTTTCATAAATAACTTTTCAACCAACACAAGAAAAACAATAAATAAAAATTATTCTGAAGACTGTTCAAACAGCACGAAAAATAAAATATATCTACGTAGTCAGTATCATTAGTCACTGTTGAGAGACATCGATTGAACACATACATTATTCAATCAATGTGAACTATTCATTCCGTGCCAACACACTACGAGGTAATTCCATATTTCACGCCCACTCCATTTAAATAGAAAAGAAAAGAAAAAGAAAATTTACTATCAATCGAATTAAAAATGGCATTATTGCCTCACGACTCTGTGAGCGAGTCTGAGAGTGAGTAAAGTATAAGCTAGTCATTCGCGTTATGCGTCAGTCAGAGGGCACTTATAGTCTTACTCGTCACAGCAAATCCTTATCATGACTCACTTTCTGTCACGACGACGACAACGCCGATATCGGTGTCCAGGAATGATAAAACCGTCTGTCAACAATTACAAAATAACACCAGCAGCTTAGTCATGACCAAATGTGAAATCAATTTTTAAAAATTCAAATGACTATTTCACTAAATTTTAAATTCAATTTCCAGCAGCTGCAGAATTCATATTTTTTTTTTCTTCCAGCACACAATTAGTACAATAACCATTTCAACAAGGACAAGTTTATTAATGACTATTTAGTTAGTATAAGGCGTCGCATCGATTTAAACCAAGTTCTGTCTCGAAAAAGAAAACTGTGAAAAGGGGAATATTAGCGGTAACGATTACGTTCTCAACCTAGAGCGATCGACGAACGACGTGGAAAGAAAGGAAAATTGTCTAACACTCGGGATACAGATCTTCGCTTCCCCCATGCCGTACAGTGATCGCTGTAGGTTGGAAACGTAATCGTTAACTTGCTATTGAGCATAGCTCGTGGAAAATCCAAGAACATTACACTAAATTTGCTACACTTGTGTGTGTGTGTGGGGGGGGGGGGGGGGAAGAGAGAGAGTAGAGAGAGAGAGAGAGAGAGAGAGAGAGAGAGAGAGAGAGAGAGAGAGAGAGAGAGAATATATTTTCTCCAAGAATTACTTCATGAAATAACGGCATGACATTAATCAGCCACCGCAACAACCATCCGGTTTTACTTTGAGAAAATAAATAAATTTAAAACGAAACAAAGCAAAAAGTAAATGAATAAAAGAAAATAACAATAAGAAAAAAGAAAAAGAAAAGTTCATCTGTACGCTATTTATCGACCGAAGAGTTCATTCGCCACATAATAAATAAAGTCACGTTTCGACTTTCTAACTTTAGCTCCTGAGTTGAACTTTGATTTAAATTAAGGCTGGTGGAATCTATAGCAGCTATTCTTGTCGGCCTTGTCTCTTTCATCTCGGCATGTTTAGTGTCTTAAAAAAAAGGAAGAAAAAGGAAAGAAAAGAAAAGAAAACCAAAATGACACAATCTAAACCAGAGCTATTTTGTTTCAATGTTTTCGATGGAAATATTGATAATGAGTTAGGATAGATGAATGCTTCATGTTATGTAATTACTTTCACTCCTTCAGCTTTGCTTGAAACATTGATAAATTGGATTGGAAATCAATGTCGACCTTTCATTTGCTTTTCTTTTCTATCTTTCTCTTTCAATTGACTTACTGGTAATTCTTTTCAGCTGTTGATGTGGATTCCGTTACATGCGATATAGTTGAGTATAATTCTGTAATTTTGACTTTATTACTGCCGAGTTGTCATTACCATAATCATCAGCGTTGCTATCACGATCGCATCGCCAATATTAGCATGATTATCATCGCCATGCTCAGTCAATCAATCAACTTTGTCGTCATAAGGATGATTGATTGGCATTACTACCACCACCACCACCACCGCCACCACCACCACCACTATCATCATCATCATCATCATCATCATCATCATCATCATCATCATCATCATCATCATCATCCTCATCATCCAAATAAGAACATTGAGGTTAAAAAACTGTAATATCAATATTTTTCTACTTACTCTCACGTGAAAACATACAGGATTGCGATAAAAAAAAATCGAATTTCATTTTACAATGACCAGCACCAGCTCCACCTTCATCATGATCATCAACATCATCAAAACAATCACAATCGCCACCATAACCAATATTATCTAATAGAAAAAACAAACAGCATTAACATTTATTTACCACTAGCATCGTTATGGAACCCATGGGCCACATCATTCCCATACATGATGATCGATAATGCCAGAATTATTCATTGATTGACTGACATATACCCCCCCCCCCCCTCCTCTCCCCCAACCCTAGCCCCCATCTCCTTTCCAGAAATCACCATTATTCTCTTCCTTTATACCTATTAAAAGCCCCATCCACCCATTAATTCACCCGCCTATCCTTCTATTCCCCAATCCGGCATCCATCCATCCATCCATCCGACCACATTCCTTTATCCAACATCCATGAAAAAGCTTCAATATTTCCGTGGTCGATTCACACACAATACATCCCTATTATCGGCAATGTTGCGAGAATACACAATAATAATAGTAACCAAATAAAGTAGGGATACGACACGTCACTTCGTTACCGTTAAGCACGAAAAAGAAAAAGTCAAAATCTCAATAAGGATTATTTATTTAGATTAACTTTTCCTTCTCTTTGCAATCGTCAGTCTCAAACATCGACTGATTTAAAACTTAACTAAAGACGTATATCTAATATCTTTTAACCGGTCATGCTCCAGTCGTTTCACGCTTTGAGCACGTTTAGTGGATATTGCGCTATATTGAAGCTCAAGCTTTGTTTCTTTTGTTTTCGTATTTTTCCCCCACGATGCCTCAATAATTTCCCCCAGAGGGTCAAATGGAAAAAAGAATCCCATTTCATAAGTCAAAATTGTGTGAGACGATCTTTTTGTACTCGCACTCACACAGAGGTGGGGCTTAATTTGTAAAGTCTTTATTGTGAAACAACGTGACAAATTATGTCAGCAAACACGCACACATACATGTGTATACACACACACACACACACACACACACATCGGACATATATACAAACAGACTGTATCTTCACAAGGCAAATTTCAGGGAAAATTTGCCATCAGATACAATTTCAGAGAAAATTTCGCGGAGAGGCAAAAATCACGACTTACAGAGAGGCAAGAAGAGCAGTTCTGTAATATGACATCCAATGATCGAAAAATGATTTTCGCGGAATTCCGTGGATCCGAGGAGGAATCCCACCCTTGCTCACAACAATTTCCGTAAGCTTATTCCCTGGAATCCAGAAATATCTGGAAATCAAGGACAATCACCACCAAAACAAAGCTACGTCTCTTCAAAACAAATGTTCTATCTATTCTCCTTTATGGGCCTGAATTATGAAAACTGATAGGCACCACCTCCAACAAACAAAGAGGAAAAGGGGGGAATGGATCCGAGTGCCATTCCCAGGATAGCCCTTAGATGGATCCCCAGTGATCGAGAAGAAGGGGCCGCCCGCTGGATACCTGGGGGAGGGCATCGAAAAAGAGAAATGAAAGCTAGCGGTTGGTCTTGGGGACATATGACGAAAATGGCCACCAGCCAAGAAAGATGGCTATGTGCTAGTAGTATCGAATGGCTACACCTCTATTTTGAATCTTTTAATCCATTCTTCAAATTCTTTTCCTGCCTTATAGGCTGTCTCGTAGCCTCCTGATAGGCTTGTCACTGGGCAGTGGATGACGATGTGGTCCATTGTCTCAGGGCCTCCTTGGCAAAGACGGCATACATCTGATTCTCTCAGATTCCATCTATGCATGTTAGCTGCGGTTCTGCCATGTCCTGTCAAAATGCGGTTGGAGGTGACCCAGCATTTTCGGCTATTGCAGAGAAAGCCATGTGTTCTTTCTGTTGGGTCGGGTATGATGTCGCCTCCTCTGGGGCTGTCTTGGTTCCACATCGACATCCATTCTCTTTCACGTTGAAATGTTGTCTTGAAGTTTTAAAAGGTTTCCTTGATTTCAGTCTTGACGTTGTTGGGGCTTCTTCTAGGACCTCCTTCAATGGGACCCTGTCAGTGACCTCCTCAATTTTGGCATGTATTCTTTGGTTTAATTCTTGTCTTCTGATACCAGGCGGTGCTATGCCACTTAGTGTTGGGAGCCGTTGGGGTTGACTTGAGGCATCCTGTTATGACCCTCATTGATTCTCTTAGCTTGACATCAATCAGTTTGGCATGTGGGCTCCTCATCCAGACTGGAGCGCAGTATTCTCCCACGCTATAGCAAAGTGCCAAAGCAGATGTTCTAAGTACTTGTTGTGAGGCTCCCCAATTAGTACTTGCCAGTTTCCTCAGGATACAGTTTCTTTTTGAGATCTTGTTTGCGTTTCCTTCGATATGTTTGCGGTAGTTTAATTGTCTGTCCAACGTGACACCTAGGTATTTTGGGTTGTGGTCTGAGGGCAGTCTGGCATTTCCAGCTATGATGTTGATTTCTTTTTTGGCCTCTCTGTTGTTGAGATGAAATGTGGTAGATACTGATTTGTAGGTATTCATTCTGAGATACCATTTGTCAAAAAAGATTTTTAGTTGTGTCGTGTCTTCACAGAGCTTTTTCAATTTCTTTCCAGTTGTTTGATTGGTAGGCCAACGCCCAGTTATCCGCATAGGCAAGTTTTAGTGATTGGCTGCTTGGCATGTCGCTGATATATACGTTGAAAAGTGTTGGTGCTAATACTGAGCCTTGTGGGACTCCATTTTTTATCTTTCTTGTTTTGCTTTTGTCTCCCCGCAGCATAACATGGAATTGTCTTGTGCCAATAAATCATGGTTGATAGCAGCTTCAGAGTCTTTCTGCAAGGAATCATTTTTGCCAGCTTTAACATTAATCCACAGGTCCAAACGGTGTCATAAGCAGCTGATAGGTCAATCAGGACTGCACATGTCTTCTTTTTTTGTTCAAAGCCTGACTCAATGTAGGAGATCAAGGCGAGGACCTGTTCTGTCGTTCCTCTTTGTGGTCAGAAGCCTGCCTGTTGGGGCGGTATATGTGGGTCAATGTATGGGGTGATTCGTTCCAGTATGATTCTTTCTAAGAGTTTGTATAGGCAACATAGGAGGGATATTGGTCTGTAACGGGATGGTTCAAAGGGTGGTTTGCCTGGTTTTAGAATAGCAATTACTTTTGCATGCTTCCATGTTTGTGGGCATGTTCCCTTTTCCAAAATGTCTGTCATGGCATTTGCCAGCCAGTTAATTGCCTTTGGTCCAAAGTGTGTGATCATATCGGGGTAGATTCCATCTATTCCTGCAGCCTTACCATTTTTATTTCTGCAGCCTTACCATTTTTTATTTTCTTTATTGATTCAATCATTTCTTCTGATGTTATTGGGGCAGTGAGAAACATGCCTTGTTCAGGTAAAGTTTTAAGAGTGCTCTGATATTCTTTTCTTATTCCTTTTTCAAATTGCTGATTTGGTGTATGATATCCTCTTTGCTTGATTTCTTTTGCGATTTCATCAGCAGTAATTTGTGATGCTGTTTTTGTATGGTGAGATTCAGAATTTAGCTTTTTGATGGTTTGCCATGCATGACGACTGGATCGACTGAGGTCAAGGTTTTCCAATACTTCGATCCATCTTTCTTTTCGGTTTTCATGAAGTGAATTTAGCAGTTCATCTGCTATCTGTTGGTCATTTGTCTATTCATATTCTTTCAGAAGTTGTTTGCTCTGTTCATTCCAACATGGAATGTACTGCTTACGGAAGCCTCTTGGGATGGTTTTCTTTGCGGCCTTATGTGCTGATCAAGCACCAAGAGGATAAGTAAGTATATCCTGAGTCGAGTGAAAGTGGTCTTCTTATCACACAGGATACGAATAATTATCTGTGTTCAATCTATCAGTTCCTACTAAATGAAGGTATCGTATACGATGTCGAACAATAATAGGCAGCAACCAAATCTACCGTCAAATTAATATGCCTTTATATTAGTAAGTAATCTATTTAATGTTTGTTTATCCTCAATCATATAATAATGTTGGTTTAGTTAATTAGCAATTGTTTTGATTTGTGTTAAATTGTATTGGCAAACTGAATAAAAAAACAAACTGAATATATTCTTGAACAATTCCTATGAGCAGCAAAAACTACTTGTTTGATTACATAGATACTCTCTCTCTCTCTCTCTCTCTCTCTCTCTCTCTCTCTCTCTCTCTCTCTCTCTCTCACACACACACACACACACACACGAGCGGAATAAGAACAATAAAAAAGTTGTTTTCATAACACGACGTGCACAATGCACTAAAACTTAATAAGCCTTCTTACTGATACACATAGGCGTGCGCAGGAACATCGGGGAACATTCTATCCATGGTAATATTCAACTTGAATCAATAATTCATGTCTGGCACATCGGAGTTTTTATCCTCGTTCCATTCAATAAACCCACGGCCACCACAATCAACAAGGACCTTACACGATCATCCTTATTCATAGCCTTAATCTACCCGCACAGCCAATTAACTCTATCCATCCATTTGTTCTTTCTTTCAATCCATCCATCCATGTTTCGATGGAAAGACCCATCTTTATCTATATGTCTATCTTGAAATTTTATATAGCGCAATATCCACAAAACGTGCTCTAAGCACTTTTTACAATGGGGTCCCTAGCCAACAGCATCACTTAACATGGAGGACGAAACATGACGCCTGTTAGGCGAGATTACAAATTTTTCCGATAGAGCCAAAGCTGTTAACGGCCAGGTGCTCATTTTACACCTGAGTACTGCGAGAAAGTGTGAGTAGAAAGCCTTTTCCTTGGACTCAACTAAGCGCCGCTCAGAGCGAGTACCATACCACTAGACCACATAGTGGCAAGCTAGCTGGTTAGTTCCCTTCATATAACAAACTATACATATATCTAGTTCTTTTCCTATAACAATGTTTAACTATTCAATTTTGCTCTAACCCTAGCTGTGATCGAGCATAAAGCTAATTAGTCAAATGTAGTTCCCTTTTTATGGAGGAGAAAAAGTCTCTCTCTTTATTATACTCTTTACAAAATATCTCGTATGCAAATATGTACACTCCTATTAACAGAATGTGTGCGCTTGAATGGGAGTTTAAGGAGGTCTCTCTCTCTCTCTCTATCTCTTTCTCTCTCTCTCTCTCTCTCTCTCTCTCTCTCTCTCTCTCTCTCTCTCTCTCCATTCACCATTTCCGCTATACCGTCTCATCAATGCCTTGGATGAACACACCTTCCCCTATGAGGAAACTCGAACTTAACACAAGGACAGGGTTCAACTAACCCATCAACCTGAGCCATTAAAAAAATTCTACTAATCGATTAACTAATTCATTCATTCAATCCACCCATTCGCCTAATTAACAATCCATCCACCCATTTACCCACCCACCCACCCATCAATCCATACCTCCCTTCATACATCCCCATTAGACATTTTCCGACCCAAAGAGGCAAGCCATCTTTTGCTACACACCATTTTATCGATCCCCTTTCGAAACAAACACAACAAGGAACAGCTCCTGAACTGGCAGCAAACAGCTACCATTACCCTACCCCTGGGTCTCGCTCATTCAATGAGGATGTAGGGAGTGAGCTTTGTACAAAGATAAGGTTCACGCGAACCAAATTAACAGTAACAGGAGTAGGATATAAGTGTGGAATAGAAGATCTATTCAGAAAGGGAAGTCAAAACGATCACTGAGTTGAGGAACAAGATGAGATATTGATAATATGGAATGGATGTTTGCTAAAATTGGACATTTTCATATGTTTGTGTGTGTGTGTGTGTGTGTGTGTGTGTGTGCGTGTGTGTGTGTGTGTGTGTTTGAGGGAGGAGTGAAATGATGGAGGATGATGGTAGTAACGATGATTTATTTGTTTTGTTTTCGAGGGTTTTACCGCGCTTGCAACACATTAAGGTCATATCAGCGTCGGTAAAAAGGAAGAAAATGGGATAGACCGTCTAGTAAAAAGTTCAAGAATAACAATTAAAGCACCCAAGAAAAAGTAAAACAAAGGGGAATTGATTCAAATAGGAGAAAAAAATTAATACAATTACAATGCATAACAGAGAGATGATTTACAAGACAAAAAATATAATCTCCCAAAGTTCTAACTATTTGACGGTTTCCCTCCCAGTCAGGGTATCCGGCCAGGGCCAGGAAAAAACCAAGTAATCTCATTCCAAGACAAAGACAGAAAGCATGTTGTGTGTGTGTGTGTGTGTGTGTGTGTGTGTGTGTGTGTGTGTGTGTGTGTGTTTGAGGGAGGAGTGAAATGATGGAGGATGATGGTAGTAACGATGATTTATTTGTTTTGTTTTCGAGGGTTTTACCGCGCTTGCAACACATTAAGGTCATATCAGCGTCGGTAAAAAGGAAGAAAATGGGATAGACCGTCTGGTAAAAAGTTCAAGAATAACAATTAAAGCACCCAAGAAAAAGTAAAACAAAGGGAATTGATTCAAATAGGAGAAAAAAATTAATACAATCACAATGCATAACAGAGAGATGATTTACAAGACAAAAAATATAATCTCCCAAAGTTCTAACTATTTGACGGTTTCCCTCCCAGTCAGGGTATCCGGCCAGGGCCAGGAAAAAACCAAGTAATCTCATTCCAAGACAAAGACAGAAAGCATGTTGGAAAACAGATGTAGGGGGATAGAAGACACAGTAAGTACCTCCTGTCCTCTATGGAACCCCACCCAGGTGATAACGCTAATGATGATGATGATGATGATGATGACGACGAGGAAGAGGAGGAGGAGGTTGAGGTGGAGGAGGATGAAGGTATAGTTAGTCTTAAAAACATTTTTTAAAAAGCTATTTGTCTTACCTCGTTGTCACTTGCTAAAGGTTTGTGGTAGTATGTGCTAGCAAAAGTCGACCGCTTAGCAACTTTTCTGTGTTGAAAATGGTAATAGTCCGGCATAATCTGGAAAAAGAAAAAAAAATGTGATTAGATTGATACATCGGATCGGAAAGATGGAGAACAACAAAAACAATGCCTGCTGAACTCCTGTGCGAAACAGATCTATAGCATAAAACGCTTCGGAAGCCAGCATCTAGCATCACACGCCAGGCAATCCTATGGAATCCTCAGGGGAAACCACAGACTATGGGGGAAACTAGAGAGGAGAAGGCCAAGAAAAATCTGGAGCCGGAACACAGAGGCTTAAACTAAAAGAGATGGGGACAGCATAGAAAGATGTGGAAAGGGCATCCCAAAATTGTGCCCGGTGGAGGCGTGTCGTTGACGGCCTATCCTATGCTCTTGGAGGAGTGAAAGGCCTAAGTAAGTAAGTTTGCCAGATGCCATAATGAAGTGCTTCATTATTCTGTTATCGTACTCAAAATGGAAGTCATATATTTCAAAATCATAAAACTCATCTACGAAAAACACCTCCAAATCGCCACAGTCATCTTTTTACATACACATAAAGGATAAATCACGCACTTTAAACAACCGTATGAAACGTCAAATAAGCAATATGGACAAAACTAACTCATATACATAATATCAAAATATCAAAATAATTGAGTGAATGTTGTGGTTCGCTTCATAGTAATAACATGCACTTGTCGTTTCCAATGAGAAAACAATAATAATAATAATAATAATAATAATAATAATAATAATAATAATAATAATAATAATAATAAAAGAAGAAGAAGAAGAAGAAGAAGAAGAAGAAGAAGAAGAAGAAGAAGAAGAAAAGAAGAAGAAGAAAACAACAACAA
>NC_088361.1:62202840-62218461 GCF_034508935.2 Berghia stephanieae | reverse complement strand
GGTCAGGGACACTTTGTAAAGCGCTTTGAGCACATTGAGTGGATATTGCGCAATATAAAAGAAATCTCATCATGTAAGAGATCTACAGAGAAGATACGTGCCCTGAGACCAGTTCATTAATCAACAGTATATTGTATTAGGCACTGAACTATAGCAAGAACAGTGACTATATAAAAAAAAGTACAGGGGGAAACAATTATTAGTTTTTGCTAAGTTCTCGTTTCAGATTTCCGCGATTGACAAATGAATCCCACAGCTTATAGTTCCTGTAAAATAAAATGACCGATCATATAGTAAGGATTTTAAAATTGTTGAAATTGTTAAAACCAAACCAGTCATCCTTGTGATGGATGCCTTTAGCATAATTCGAAAATTAAACGAACTCACCTGTGATGTTTAATTGAAACTCTGACGAGTCCAATTCCGAATGGGGAACAAATGAATAATCACGCCGTGACTGTCAGGCTTTAACGGACACACGGAACAAATGAAACGGGATGGGACACATACATACAAGTATAATCTATAACACTATCGTATTATAGTCTAATGAGTGTAGATGATATTTACCAATCAGTCACGGCGTGATTCTTCATTTGTAACCAAATTCGGAATTGGGGTACGAGGTAGAATGGAAATGATAGAAGCAATGATCGGCCGTTTTTAATGGATGTAAGGCGATTAAAAGGACTATCCCTGACAGGTACAGTATATCCATCTTACAGACCTTTGTAATACCAAATATTTGTTTTTGCTGACCCCCCCCCCCCCCCTTTCCCCCATTAATATATCCATACAGTCCATCCATGCACCGTTCATTGATGAAAGATAGATTAAATGGAGAGAGAGGGGAGAAAAAGCAATAGAAAGGGGGGGGGGGGGGGGGGGAAAGAGTGAGTGAGTTAGAGAGAGAGAGAGAGAGAGAGAGAGAGAGAGAGAGAGAGAGAGAGAGAGAGAGAGAATACAGCGACTAAATATATTTAAGTTACTGATATCCTCATGCATATAAACAATATACTGACGTTAAAAATGTTGGGTATAGCCACTAAATCAGTATTAAATTGCTTGCATGTGTGCATTGCTGTCATACCTAATCACGATATATAACAGGTAACTGGAAGCCTGCAGATAACTCTCTCTCTCTCTCTCTCTCTCTCTCTCTCTCTCTCTCTCTCTCTCTCTCTCTCTCTCTCTCTCTCTCTCTCTCTCTCTCTCTACTCACACATACACACTCACAAAGACAAACACACACACACACATATATATATATATATATATATATATATATATATATATATATATATATATATATATATATATATATATATATATATACGCACTTTCTCGCTCCATTTATCTATCTATAATAATATAAACCTCGAAAATTCATTTGAATTTTCTCTCTCTCTCTCTCTCTCTCTCTCTCTCTCTCTCTCTCTCTCTCTCTCTCTCTCTCTCTCTCTCTCTCTCTCTCTCTCTCTCTCTCTCTCTCTCCAGACACAAGAACTCAATAACTCTCTCTCTGCCCAATAATTCGTGACCCATTGCACCAAGTTGGTATTACGTGGGGATGAACCGGATGCATAAAAGTGATCTAAAGGTGAAAGCAATCAAAAATATAACATTTCAGTATTTTGCACTTTAAGAAACTACGTATATTCAAACTCATCAATAAAACATATAAACACAGACAAAGTGGTATAATAATTTATGGAATGTAAAAAAGAACGAGATGTTCAGTGAGCGTGTTTTGCGTCGAAAAATGGAGATCACAACTTCCTCTTTTTCAAGAATGTAGTTGTGCTAAAGTTGTGTCAGTGTAATAAATCGCATCCTTTTGCTTTCTTGACAAATTAGGGAGCAAGCACTGGTGTGAGATAAAAATCTGAAAAGGCGTGTGTGAAAGGGTGAAGAAGAAGAAGAAGAAGAAGAAGAAGAAGAAGAAGAAGAAGAAGAAGAAGAAGAAGAAGAAGAAGAAGAAGAAGAAGAAGAAGAAGAAGAAGAAGAAGAAGAAGAAGAAGAAGAAGAAGAAGAAGAAGAAGAAAACAACAAAACAGAAACAAAAAATAATTGAAAGAAAAATATCGCGTAAAATCAACCTCCGACCTCCTGTACCAGTTAGACGCTGTACCATTACATATTCTTCATAAAGGTTCCCGTTTCCGCTGTGAGCTTCCAACGTAGCAGGTGAGGGATCACAGTAGAAACGTCCGGGGTCCCGTTGTGTAATGGCGGTAAGTCTGAACGGTACTCCGGAGGTCTAAAGTTCGACCTCCAGTTGAGGAGGGCTGATTTTTTGGGATGTTTTGGTCTGTTTTTGTTATTTTGTTGTTGTTTATATTTGTTACATTTTTTTCAAGTAGATACTATTTTTTTGTCTACCTGGTATGGCACTGATTCATACATACTTTTTTTTTCATGTATTGTTACGCCAAAAAGCAGCGTTCAGTAATGAAAGCAATACCTAATGCGCATCTTGAATTTTTATATCCATTATCATATTCATATCAGCAATATGGCTTTAAAATGGACCAAGTGTTCTTTAAATTCCAGCCAAACATAAGAAACATTATATTAAACATTACACATTCTAACATATTCTTTGAGATAAAAAAAAATATTAAAAAGAGAGAAACAGATAAAACCATGGAATGAAATTTAAAATAACATTTTTAAAAATAAATCTATTCCTATTATTGGCATAATATTATGAATAAAAATATATTATTTAAATCCACTTTTCAACTCATTAAACAAGCCGACATCATACCGTTTGGGGCGACGGGGCACATAATTTATGAGACAGGGTGAAAAAAATAGACTCAAACACAAAACAAGACATTTCATTACAAATCAGATTCAATATGTAGGCAGCAGCCTCTTATGGTTTCACACTACTATGTTATGACGATCGACCCAATCAGCAAAGTCTGGAAATGTAGGCATGCGTGTATGTGCAATTTAATCATAGGAATATGACCTGCATTCTAACCGTTAATGATCAGACATCGGGCAGTATCGATTATTGAATCGTCATGACGGTGCCATCAGCCGCTGAACGATTCAAAGCACTCGATAGACATACGTGCAAACAAACTCGCACACAATTCAATACATGGATACAAATAGAACACATTCACACACAGACAGCCACTATGAACATCGCGTGCTTGGCAGATTATTCTGATCCCACCAACAGCTCAGTAATTTTTGTCTAACAAAAACAATAATATTAAGAACAGATGTCATCATCATCGTTAACATCATGGTGATATAATTTCCTTTAACCTAGGAATTTGAACTTGCCAATTGTTCGCTCCCCCTTCTTCTTTGTTTTCAGATTTTTAATTACTTAATTGTTGAGAGGAGGAACGTGTGTATCTTGTGTATTTTGGATAACTGGCAATCGTATTGGACTCACTTTTCTTGCTCACACGTGGCAGATTAGCTGTATCAAATTAAGAAATTAAGGAGCAGGCACCAGTGTAAGATAAAGAACTGAACAAGTGTGTATGAAAGGTACCAGACAAAGCAAGAAAGAAAAATACAAGAAAAAAAAATCCCAAAAAATCAGTCGACCTCGACTGGGGATCGAACCTCAGACCTTCTGATTACCGGTCAGACCATTCATACACACTTGTTCAGTTCTTTATTTAGATTAGCTGTATTGACTTGCAGTGAAACGTTTATGTTGCTTGCGTACTTTATTTAACAATAAGTTATGAGAGGACAGACAGAAATATGAACGAGTTGGCCCCTCAGTGGTGCGATGCAAACTCCTCCGGAGCTCTAGTAGCATAATTCTCAAAACGTCTTTACTCTGTCCGGACTGATTGGTTCGCAAAACATAATTTCATACACTTCCATTATCACCAGTGATGACAAAATTTGCCATTTCAATTCCGAGCAAACATATTTCGTTTCTCTTTTTATTTGATTATTTTACCGTTTTGACATATTTAGGAGCTTCCCGGCGACTGAAAACAATCAATAGACAATAAGATCGTTACGTACTTCAAAGCTCTCAATAAGAGTGTAACAAAGGAATAACCTAACGGGAGACATTTAAAGATCGCAATTGTCTAGCTTGCTCATAGACAGATACAATATCTTGAGTATATTGTGGAATTGTTCTTCAGTACATCCAAACAAAGCAACATGTTGCAGCCTTATACCTAACCCTCTCTTTGATGGAAAGCCAATAGAAATGATGAAGAAGAGGAGTTACTTCATCTCATCGTTTTCGTTTGACTATGAGACGTACAGCATTGTTTTGGATAACTTGCAATCGTTTGATAGTTTAATAAAGAGCCTCAAATAAAAAAGAATTAAAAACTGTTAAAAAATTCCAAATGCTATTAATATTCTCTTGAGATCGAAAAGTGCTCATTTTCATGGTTTGACGAGTCCAATGACAATTCTGAATCAGTGATAACGCCTCGAAAGAAAGGCCCAGAAAGCTTTCTCGTGTGATGAACGGGGAAATAGCCCCCCCCCCCCCCCCCCCCCCCCCCCCCCCCCCCCCCCCCCCCCCCCCCCCCCCCCCCACAAAAAAAAAATATATATTATATAAAAGAAACACAACACAAAAACAAACCAATCCAACAGATACTGAACCGTGGAGCTTTCTTACAATGTTCTTAAATGAATGTTTGAGTATTGGCAAATGAGAGTACACTGGTCAACGTCTAAAAAGTTCACCTCTTGGGTAGCAACATCACCAGGCTATTAAGCGAAGATAACGGAAAAGAGGGGGCGGGGGGAGGGATAAACTGAAAAGTTTATTTAAGTGGCAGGTGTAGGCAAAAGTTATGTTGATTAATGTCTGATTAATGCTAATTGTTTTAACAATGTAATAATCATTTTCCTTTTTAAAAATGAAACAATCATAATACAACCAAAACCCGGTAATGAGGCATGAAAAAAAAAGCATTAATTAAATATCAAATAAAATCATCACACCATAACAAAAGAATAGGTTATCGAACAGTATTATTGTCTTTTTCTTTCTTTATTTTTCTTTCTTGTATTCATCCTAACAACGTTGAATGTCATGCCGGATCCAGCGCGGTCACTGGTTACAAAAGAATGTGGTTCTTGTCGCGAGCCTAATGAGCTATGCATTGCTTCTTAGAGTGAAAGTTAGGGTCAGCAATGTCCTGTTGGGCCCAGCCGAGCGAAACCTCCAGGTCTCAGAAGGAGACGGGACCCGCAGAGTGTTGACATAAAAACATTCGTTCACGCGCCAACGAACATTGGACCGAGTGTCTATTGTTGACAAAATCACACACATTGCTCAAAATATGCACGCTCTGGTGGATCTGACACAGAGAGAGGGAAGAGAGACTCGACGTGGATACGGCAAGAATTTGTACAACTACAACACTCACTCCACAGATCTTGGAATACATTCCGTATCTTCAATTTACTGTGATTGGTATGCGTCATGACATAAGGAATAAAAGAACGGTATATGGCATGGGGCTCGATAATTAAGAAAGAACGGGGGAAAGAAGAAAAAAAGATATTATAACTAACAATATGATAATCGACTGGTGGTGTCGCTGGCTCATTGGTGAGCAGGTCCCTCTTGCGGATAAAAGAAGCGAGTTCAAGCGTTATATACCGCATTACTGATGCTTGAACTAACCCACTCTCGTGCTGGTATTGAAATAAACAGAGAATGTAGGAAAAGAATCAATGATGAGTGAATCTAAAATACTATTTCACTCATTTAGATCAACATACATCCAAAAGTAGCGAAAAATTTCAGAACATGTCCTAGTGTACCCCCAGGATTAAAAAAAAAAAAATACCAATTGATTACAAACGTATGTAGTTAAGTCGCAGGTGTAGGCCTAAAAAAACCCTAAATATTTTAGTAATCAATATCTATATAGATATTGATTACTAAAATATTTAGGTTTTTTTTCTTCACATATGTGAAATAAAATTGTATGTGTATCCGGCCTGGAAACCGTAAGAAGGCGGGATACGTGGACTGCACAATCTGTTTTATTGCTTTAGTGCATCGTTACATCCACCGCCCACGTCCGTTTTCAAATGACATGAAGGTGGATTGGACGAAAGTGCTTGACAGTGGAGTCTGAACCGTGACACACGCTGTCTACAATCCCTTTAATAGAAACATAACAATTGAACATAACATACAGATTACTGACCTGTCTCATTCATCACCTGGCCCATGACACCCATCCACCCTCTTCCTAATAACGTTACAGTTAGTTATAAAAAGATGAGACTCTCAAAATGACAGACCCCCCCCCCCCCTCCCTCTTTATCCGTTGAATGCAATGAATGATATGTCAAATGTATTATAATATTACTATGTCCACATGAGCGTAATTGATGTGACGGGTAATATTTCAGCTTAAACATGGATGGCTTTATGTCTGTAATGTGCAAATGAGCCAAAGACATAACTGGTAAAGAGGTCACCGAGATATTATGTTATAAAATATCATAATTGACTCTCAGCAGTAACTTTAAGATTTTCTCCTCCGAATATTCAAAAGTTTGAATCTTGTTTGAAAGTAGAATGCATTAGTAGTAGCACTGTAGTAATAGTAATAGTAATAGTAGTTGTAGTAGTAGTAGTAGTAGTATTAGTAGTAGTAGTAGAGGAAGAAGAATAAGAATAAGAATAAGAAGAAGAATAAGAAGAAGAAGAAGAAGAAGAAGAAGAAGAAGAAGAAGAAGAAGAAGAAGAAGAAGAAGAAGAAGAAGAAGAAGAAGAAGAAAGAAGAAAGAAAGAAGAAGAAGAAGAAGAAGAAGAAGAAGAAGAAGAAGAAGAAGAAGAAGAAGAAGAAGAAGAAGAAGAAGAAGAAAAGAAGAAGAAGAATGAAGAAGAAGAAGAAGAAGAAGAAGAAGAAGAAGAAGAAGAAGAAGAAGAAGAAGAAGAAGAAGAAGAAGAAGAAGAAGAAGAAGAAGAAGAAGAAGAAGAAGAAGAAGAAGAAGAAGAGATATAAAGGCTGGGTTTTGCATTCTTATTTCGCTAAACAGATTAAGGGATTGTAAGATCATTGTTAAATGTGTCCTCTTGGGTTTTTAGTTTTGAATTACCGAATCCATCATTGACCGCTTAAATTAAGGAACAAAATAGAAAAGCCAAGTTTGCCCATAACTTACATTATAGAACTCACCATGAAAGTATTCAAAGTATGGCATGGAAACTCAAAATAAACTAAATGACACACAAATAAAAGTATCACAACAGACACATAAGGTCCATGAACCCAAAATCCATCCCTGTTTAGACGGTGCTAATAGGACAGTTACAATTTCTTGCCACCCTTTGGCTAGAAAATTGGTTTGAAAGAGCCAGTTAACCAATTACTCATGAGTTGACAGAGAGGTAAAATAAATACCAAACTCTATATTTTGATTCGAAACCAAATGTCAACCATTATCTTCTTCCTATGGCAGAAGTCAATAAAAAGACTATTTAGGTGACCCATCTTCTGAAAACAGTATTATGTTAGAGGGATTTCTACGATCAAAATTCAACTTATAAAACTTGAGTTTAAATATGCCTCCATTAAGGAGAAAGAGTTTTGTTGCTTAAATTTCAGGAAATTTAAGTTAAATGTTCAAACTCTAATTGCTTTGACTATAAACTCTTTTCTTCATCTAGTTTTAGGAATGTCAGACCCCCCAGTTTCTGTGTGACAGAGCTGAAAATTCACAATTTTCATCCAAGTTCGCTTTTATTCAGAGATAATATCTGATTGCCACAGCGAGCCACATATGTGTAATCCAATAAATCACACCTTTACTATTATTTCAAGAAGTCCAAAAATGGATGATAAATAGGAAAAGACTTTTTATTCATTCTCTAACCATACTCTGATGTAAAATGAGTACCTAGTCATTAAGTCACTAACATTTTCTGTCTAAAAAAATTGTGAAAGTGCCTAAAATGAAACGCGTCTCGTCCAACAAGCTAAATTTGCAGCGGACATGGGGTCCCTTGAAAAGTGAATTGAGCACATAAAGAGAATATTGCAATATAAAATAATGTTTTTGTTGTTGTTTTTTTGTCTTTTTCTATTTCACTCGGGGTCAAGGTTTGTCTGCAACAACTGTCACTCATCTGGTTACTGACCACCAGGAACAACACTTGAATTCACTTATAAAAATGAGACGGTTAAAGTCATAACTTTTATTATAACAGGACAACTCATCCGAACGAAAATTACTAACAATATAAGTTAATATAACTGTTAATGACCAACTTGATTTAAAAAAATAAATTGAAATAATAATAGGGATGAGTTAAACTCATCTCTTCACCTCGTAACTTACTACTCTGTGTGACTGCATTTTATTATTAAAACCACTCTTAATATAATCCCGCTCCTTTGTAACATATCTTTAACCTAAAACATAACAGTAACAGAATAGAGATAACTTTAATTGTATGTTATGAATATATCTTAAGTCAGTCTATATGATGGTATGATGTGTATGTACCCATTGAATTTAATTAATACAAACTCGAAAATGTTTTAAGTGTCCTCCTGCCTTTATGAAAGATGAATTTTTAAATTTTTTTAAAAAATAAATTTATAAATAAAAAGCCAACCTATATTATTTCCTGCCGCTAAATTTGTCAGTGTTAACCTTCCCCCTTCGCTGGTAATGTTGTCATCCTGACAATTGTAGGGGATTGATGGCTGAGCGTTTATCACGTCTTTTGTGTTGAATATAAAGATAAGCCAAGTAAAGGGTTATAAGGATGAAAAAATTCAACTTTTTATGGATGATAGCCTTCTCTATAGGCAAATTCAAACTCAAAATATTGTAATGTGCGACATGAAGACCTGGACATGTTACAATCATGCGTGTGAAAATGGAATTCTAGCCTAAGAAATTCCAGCCTAATTGGCATCACAAACAAAATGAAAATAATTAGTAAGTTCAAATTACACGAGGAGAAAAATTGGAGACAACTCACAGGGAAGAATATTTTGGATTAACTCATGGCATTTTGAAAATGTCTTGGCGGCACCACATCGATAAAGTTTGCAAAAAAGGCCAATAGAAAACTTGGATTCTTACGAAGAAATGTACAAAGTTGTCCAAGAATCAGAGAAACCTGCTGTATGAAAAGTGTTCGTGCAACCAATTTTAGATATAGTGCATGCATTTGGAACCCCAAGAATAAAAAAAAGTAGGTGGAACAGCTCTAAAAAATTAAAAACAGAATGTGCACGTTTGTTTGTAACAACTGCAGGACTGAAAATGTCAGTGACATGCATAAGAGCCTAAACTGGTCACTATCACATTGAAAGACGCATCATCCAAAGAGCTAAGGCCTCTTTAAGATTAAGACCTGTCACTGACTGACAACAATCCCAATTAGTACTAGTCTTATTCCGAACCAAAGAAAACTGCATTCATAAACATTTTGCAGTCACGAGTTAACGGTCAAGAATTCGTTTTATCCAAAAAACCATCTAAACATATGGAAATCCCTGCACGAAAATATATGAAGCACGAATTCATAATAATGGCCAAATAGAATTTGACCGAAAAATCTAGTAAATCGAATAAAGTCTTAGTTATCCATCCTCACCACAGAGTCGTGATTATCTTCGGCTGCACAGAGCTGCAACTTATTTGATTGAAGTTGAAATCGAAGTTACATTCAACACAACTCTGTGAAAAAGGCAGGATACTGACTGATGCCAACTTTTGTGCAAATTTGAGTATCAATCTCAACGCCATTTTCCACCTCTTATCTAATTTTTTGCCAGCCCTGTCCACAAAGCTTGTTTCTGATTATTATTATATAATTATTATTATTATTATTATTATTATTATCCATGATTCTGATAACTCAGTCATTGCCAGTTACTTATATTCTTGAAAGCATTATTGATTATGGTGGGTGGTGTAGTGGTAGAAGTAGTTGTAGTAATAGTGTAGTAGTAGTAGTAGTAGTAGTAGTAGTAGTAGTAGTAGTAGTAGTAGTAGTAGTAGTAGTAGTAGTAGTAGTGGTGGTGGTAATAGTGTAGTAGTAGTAGTAGTAGTAGTAGTAGTAGTAGTAGTAGTAGTAGTAATAGTGTAGTAGTAGTAGTAGTAGTAGTAGTAGTAGTAGTATAGTATAGTAGTAGTATAGTATAGTAGCAGTAGTAGAAGTAGTAATAAAGGTAGTAGTAGTAGTAGTAGTAGTAGTAGTAGTAGTAGTAGTAGTAGTAGTAGTAGTAGTAGTAGTAGTAGTAGAATTTGTAGTTGTAAAGGAGTAGTAGTGGACACTGGAGAGGAGAATAATGAGGAATACGACGAAGAGCTGACACTGACTAGAAAGAGAGTCGTATTGAATAGAACTTATTAAATTACCTTTCCTTTATAGATGAATCCATGGCGGTTTGCAACATTCTTGGCGACCTCCTCTCCACCAATTATGTGAACTGCCCATAGGTCAGTGTAATGACTTCCTAAAGCTTCCGAGTACAGAATCAACACAAAAAACAAAACTTTCACAATAAAAATCGATCCATTCATTGTGTTGGCCAGGGCAAGATGGGAAGCCGTTATCCTTGCTGCCAATCTTCCCTGCCAATGAAAAGGAGCATCTCAGTACCAAAGAAAGGCCGTATCTTTTCACTATTTATAAGAGATTTTCAATCATTGATCACCATTAACATCAACAATGAATTCTAAACTCATTCATGGGGTTTACGGCTACAGCTCTTGTCTAGTCTCGCCTGTCATAATAATCATATCTTTTGCTATTCATCCATATCAACGACGTTGTGATTTTATAAACAACCTGATCACTCCTACTAGATACCAAATATCAAATCAATGAAAGCATCTTCATCTCCAAGACCGATGTGTCGACTAAAAGATTAAATATCGCCCCAGCAGAGAAGAATCCACTTCAATTTCTAACCATTCTCCATATTGAATTCCGTCGTATTTATCAAAAAGTGAATCAGAACACACAGTGGTTATTTCCACTTTCTCACCCTCCCAATCGAACAGAATTTACTCAAAAACTAGTCCACGGTTTAGATTTAGGTACGGTGGGTGATCAAGATGCCAAGCTAAACTCCTAAACTACACCACAGACTGTGGACTAGGTACACTGCCGTGATGGAAGTGCGTTTGTTTGATGTTGTGTCGGCGAGTCGGGGAGGTTCCAGTTCCAGTCACAATCCATACATCCGACTTCGCCACCACGTCCGAGCGTCGACGGTGCGACGAACAGGGTGCGACACTCACTCACTTTTCTCTCCCTCGCTACTCCCCTCTGAGTCGGAGCTGGTATCGATACTCGGACATTTCATGAAAGACAACAAGGAAAGTTTTCATAGATATTTAATATTTCTGAATTGCGCCCCTTCCTCCATATCTCGTCAAGTATTATGATGTACACCAAAGTTGTATTTAAAATTTAAAATAAACTTTTAGGCCCCTACTTCCTTTTTTTTTAAAAAAGTTTTTCAATGTAAAGATTGCATTTACCGTACCCTTTTCTTTAACAAAACAAAACTGCTTGTCACTTATCTCTGGAGAGATCTTGCTCCTCATTCTTTTCATAAGTATTCTTAATATAATTTTGTGACCTGGCTCGTTATGCCTATTGTTCTGTGTTGGTCACCGTTAATAGTTCCTTGTGGTTTTGTTTTTTTGTTGTTGTTTTTTTTTTTTTTTTTTTTTTTGGGGGGGGGGGGTGTATGGTAATGAATACCGATTGTCTCAAAACATTAGGCAATTCACCCTTTTCGTATATGACATTAAAGGCTTTTGTCAGAATGTATATTCCCAGATCGTCGAGGGCGTCAATCAATTCTATTGAGAAACTATCTTGGCCTACCGCTTTCCCCCTTTTCATCTCTTTGCAAACAGCTTCTACTTCTTCTCGCATAATCTAGGGACCTGGGCTCACAGTAGAGATTTCTTTATCCAAGCACGTCCCTCTTTTGTCCTCCGCGTAAAGATGTTTTATGTATACTGCCCAACGTTCCAAAATGTCGTTGTTGTCGATAAGTAAATTACCGTTTGCGCCTTTAACGTATTTTCTAGCCATGGCTGGTCGTTTTCCACTTAGATCTTGTATTGACTGGTAGAACTGTTTGGTTTTAGATTTTTTTAGTCTTTCAATTCTGTGACATTCATGTTCAATATAATCTTCCTTTGCTCTCTTACAATCAAATTAATTTACAAGCAAGTAAAGAGAGAGACGGAAAGACCAGCAAACCAAACCATGAACGCATTTTTCTTTTCAGAACATCAGGACGAGGTATAAAGGACGACCACCAACAATTCACACTGGGACTTGAAACACATAAAATATGTCAGCATTAAATAGATTCAGCCGAAGACCTTCAGTCTCTAAGAAAAATGGAGGGATCTCACACAGAGGACAGAAGAGGTGGCCGAGGCGTCCCATGTATGACCAGGAAAGGCTCTAAAGTGGTGTGAAATTAGATGCCTGCACTTTTTAACGTCAATTCCAAAGCAGCATGAGATAGTGTGTGATATATATATATATATTCATTTGTGTATTTTATATTTTCAAAATATTACTACTATATTTATTTGTTTTCAATTTGAATTATTTCTGTAATTCTTTTGGTGAGAAAAGAAAAGTAAGGGGAAAATACTTCATAACAAGGGTATCGGTTGATTAAAACAACTCCCAACTTGTCAAACATTCTTAAATCCGAGTCTTCAAAGAAGACAATGCGAGGGTTTTTGGTTTAAAAAAAAAAAAAAAAAAAAAAAAAAAAAAAAAAAAAAAAAAAAACAAACAATTAACAAATCGGTGACAATTTTAATTGTGTGTGTGTGTGTGTGTGTGTGTGTGTGTGTGTGTGTGTGTGTGTGTGATAGGCCACACTGCTACGGGAGAGCATTTTTATAAAGAATATCGACAGGCAGAAAAAAAAAAGAAGAAAAGAGACAAACAATTTAGATCAGTGGTTCTTTATTTCAGTCAAACCTCTAACTCACATTTTTTTCTCTCATAATAATAATAATAATAATAATAATAATAATAATAATAATAATAATAATAATAATAATAATAATAATAATAATAATAATAAGAAGAAGAAGAAGAAGAAGAAGAAGAAGAAGAAGAAGAAGAAGAAGAAGAAGAAGAAGAAGAAGAAGAAGAGGAAGAAGAACAATAATAATAATAATAATAATAATAATAATAATAATAATAATAATAATAATAATAGAGCAGTAAAGTTAGGTGCCCCAAACGTAAACAATAACAAGTTGCTAGTGATTTCCGTTAGGGACCGGAATAATTTACGCACAATATAGGTCTCCCAATTTTGTAGTTTGAGTTGTAGGCAATACACTTTCAGTATTGAAAATATGTTTACATAAAATCTAACAGTTGCAGAAATAATAATATAACTCTAAATTATTATGAAAATCAGGCTCCGAATAATTCTCGTTTTGTTCACACCAGCGCAATAATTTGCTTGGTCTAAAAATAGATAGACTGTAATTTTGATAAATTTTAGAAAATTTTACCTTTTGTTCATAAAATATCCATATTAGACATTATTTGATGCATGATCGAGTATTTATGAATATGTGTTTCTTTGCACTAAATAGCCAAATTTTAAAGGTTATTTTTTTCTATTATTTACATTGGAACGTGAGCTGTCAAGACAGGAACATGTTTACGTTTGGGGCACCTAACTTTATGCTCTATAATAATATAATAATAATATATATATATAATAATAATAATATATAATATAATAATAATAATATAAATATTATAATTAATAATTTCAGGGACGGCTGGTAATAATGGGACAGGGTGGGCAAATTACCAGCTGTTTTTTCAAGTTATATGCTGTATTACAGGTCGAAATAATCAAATTTAATATTAGATAATTTCAAAAGTTACTACATTAAACTTAATAAATTCTTATACTGAAATCAATTTGTTGTATCTTTGATAGATTGCGAATCACCATGCACACCGTAATGCATAAACAGGATGCGCTCATGTTCTTATTTATCACCCCCCCCCCCCCCCCCAACCCCGCCCCCCCCTTCCCCCCCCCCCCCCCCCCCCCCCCCCCCCCCCAACCACTCCACTCCACTCCGCCGACATCGTCATCTCATCGTCACGTCGCCTGACGGTAGCAGCTTCTTATGGTTCACACTATTATGTTATGACGATCGACCCAATCAGCAAAGTCCGGTCCGCATTCGTGCACCGTCGCGAACCCGCCTGGTAGCATCGTCACAACACACCTTTCGACTAGATGCTCTGCCGTTTCGGGTTCTTGTCCACAGCGTGGACATAAAGGACAGGAAGTTAGACCCCACTGATGTAACGCACCGGCCGTTAGGCAGCTCCTCGACCGAAGCCGATTCGCAGCTACCCAGTGTCTCCTCTTACTGGTATCAAAGCCTGGCAATTTCTCACCAAGCTTAGAGGAGTGTAGGTCCCCGCCCCCACGAGGGATTGAATTCGTCCAAACCGACTTCCATCTCGTATGTGCAGCTCTGTCCGTAGTCAGGGATTCTGCGTACAAGGGTTGCCGGGACTTATTTCGGCTCGAAACGGGGGCACCGTTCATTATGCGCATGAGAGGGGTATCCCCATTCCCTCTCTCTTTGATCTTACTCAGCCAGTTTCCCGTAATGGTCTCTCTCCGGACATCGGGGGGCTGGATCGCTGCCATTACCGGGCCCCATTCTCTAGGGGTTGTTGCTAGCGTTCCCGACACTATGACGGTGATTTTGCTGTCTGGCCTCTCTAGTACTAGGTCGGGCTAATTCAAATGAGCCCACCTTATTAACCAGTGTACACTAAATAGAGATTTTGGCAAACGAACTTTTTCTTATTTATTGCCTTACTTGTGCTGGGAAGGTTCCAGTATTGAATTAAATTTATTAATTTACTAATATTATATCAATTTAGTATTAGTTTGTGTTGTTTTAATATATTTGTTTATCCATTTAAATTATTTCTCTTTTTTTTTCCCTCGTTTTCTTTAGTGTTTCTCAAAACTCATTTATTTAAATTGTTTTCTTATTTGTTTTTTGTTGTTGTTGTTGTTTTTTGTTGTTGTTTTTTGTTTTGTTTTTTAACAAATTAATTTGTTAATTCTTTTTTTAAAATTATTCTTAAAGTAATTACCGCAGTATTTTTATTGCCAGACTAAATAATTTTGCAAAACAATGTATTTTCTATTGTATTCCCTCTAATAAAACAAAACACTTTTATTCAAAAGTCACGACTAAATAAATATATAAAATACAACCACCATTTTGGTTTTCTCAACAATTGAATTAGTATACGAGAAAAACTCTTCTGAGTAAGGAGATAGTAGAATTCTAAGTTATAGAGACCTTTAAAGGAAGGGTGGGCAGATTCCGTACTTGCCCGTCCTGAAGCTAATACACACATAAGATGGTTCGCGATGAAGAGGCGGGAAGCAAGGGATTGGTTGGGTAAGGAGCAAAGATAACACGGTAATTATTGTGACGATAGTCAAACGAATACATGAGGAGAGATTGGTAACATTATTTTGTCTTAATTATATTGTATGAAGTATTGGCGAAAGCCTAATATTAAATAAACGTTGTTTTTGTTTGTCTTATTTT
>NC_088361.1:62175340-62200340 GCF_034508935.2 Berghia stephanieae | reverse complement strand
TAGGTTCATCATTTATTAGTGAAACAACTGTAAGAGTGACATGTGTGATTTTTTCTGATATAAATTATTATCACTTCAACTGACTTCACAATCATAAAAGTACTTATCAAATTAAATGTATGTGGAATGCAAGAAGAAATGAAATAGGTATTTATTTCGGATTATTTATGTTACATCTGGCCTAAAATTTTTAAGGTCATAGGTCATAGGTCGTCATGGTCATGGCCATTCCTTAGAGCGAAAAAATCGAGGATTTTCGTGTTTCAGGGTCAGTGAACATATCTATAATATTCTTGGCAACTGAGTCAATCGATTCATTGTGGCATTAACAGCCAAGAGGTTTAGCATTTGCAGGAGAAAAGGACTAATTTTCAGTTAAAATGGGAGATGTAAAGACATTTGTTGATCAAAAAATCGCTGGCAAGCGTGTTGTGGTTTTCTCCAAGACAACCTGTCCCTTCTGCACGAAAGCCAAGGCAGCCTTCAAAGAATATGTTGGCAAAGATGTTCCAGAAGATGAATATGAAGTCATTGAGATTGAGAGACGCAGTGATTGTCAAGCTATTCAAGACTACATGCTTAAACTGACTGGAGCAAGATCAGTAAGTCAAAAACTTTTATATATTATGGAGAAATTTTCACTCACTCACTCTCACACTCTTACTCTTATCTAAGGCAAGATTTATCTTCTGGTCGAATGTGAATTAAGAGTCATTTCATTATGTCCGACAACCCAATAAACCAAGAAATGAAAGACTTTTCTTTAACCTACGGGCATTGGTTAAGGAACGAGGTCCTTGCCACCATCTTGTTTTGTTTACACAGAGACTGAGTTGCGACCTTAGCCTTAGCTGAATTAGCTGTTCTTGATAAATATAAGTATCTAGTTTATCTTAGTTAAAAGATCTCTCTCTCTCTCTCTCTCTCTCTCTCTCTCTCTCTCTCTCTCTCTCTCTCTCTCTCTCTCTCTAATTATTTTTTAAAGAATAATTTTTTTTTTATTTATTTATTTTTTACAATATACTCTCCTTCATCTGTCACACTGATATCGGGTTTAAACAATGTGTACATATGACATATGCCCAAATAAGTACACATGGAGTTTAAGGTAAGACTTTTTACAAAATAAAAAAAAATGACATTGTTATTCATCTGGCACATTGGTAGTATTGGGCTTAAGGTAAGATTTAATAATTATTATTATTTATTTATCTATTTATTATTATTATTATTATTATTATTATTATTATTATTATTATTATTATTATTATTATTATTATTATTATTATTATTATTATTGGTAGTAGTAGTAGTAGTAGTAGTAGTAGTAGTAGTAGTAGTAGTAGTAGTAGTAGTAGTAGTTTTACTATTACATTACTTTAAAAAATATCTGGATCATCAAAATAGCATGTTTATAATTTGGTTACATTTTGGTTGCTAGAAAGAAGTTATAGTCTTGGAACACTTAAAACCACCTGGCGATTGTCTCTGTGTAAATAAAGCAAGATGGCGGCAGGGACCTCACTCCTTGACCAATGCCACCATACGTGTATGAAAAAAAGCAGCATGCTCTCGTAAAATGTCAGAATAAGATTTTTTTTTTCATTGACACGATCCTCGCTGAATCTGAAGTTGACGACCGACTGACAATGATCAATAGCAGGAGATTGGATCATTAATGTGTAAGACTTGTCGTAATAGCCGCCGTGCGCTTGAGGACGAAACCCCCTTTCTTTTCTAGTTGTTTTTATAAATTTATATTATAAATTTTCCCCCATTATAAGTAACTGAGTGATACAGGAAAATCTTACATCAAAACTTAAAAGCACACATTTGGAAATATAACCTTAATGCAGCAGAAATAGGAATATGGTTCATTTGACCCATTCTGTGTATTATAGTTAAAATGAGCAAAACTATTTTGACAAAACTTTATACTGTCTCAATGGCTCAGTTGGTAGAGCATTTGCTTCACATTTAGATACACTAAGATCGATCCGGGGTGAAGTGCGATTATTTTCTGACAGCCCTGTCCAAGTAGCAGCGATTGGATAGCTGGGTCTGTTAGATCTGGTGGAAAGTACTTTGCAAAAGGCCAGCATCCTATCCAAAAGGTTGTGCGCAATTGTTGTTGTCCGTTTCATGCAATAAAAACTGTGATAAACTTCGGGGCTCCAGGGCTGATGGCTCTGAAGGACTATTTTACTTATATCGAGGACAAAGAAGGAAAAAAACATAGATGGGCTTACCCATGGATACTTATAATAGTCAGTATGTTTAAGCTGGTCAGCTATATGCTTCTTTGATAGGAATCCAAGTCATAAGAGAAATTAAGAACTTAGACCAAAAAAATTTAGTTCATATGTAGTTAACATTTGGAATATCATTAAATTTGAAATAAAAAACACTGGTTCTATTGACCATTTTAAGAAATTGACTGACACGATTATGATTGTTTATCATAACCAAAAAGATTATGTGATTTATTAAGATTGTTTCAATATAGTGTCATGTATAAAGCATTTGAACGATATGATATCCTAGTTAGCCGGGCTTATGCAAACATTTGCTCAGATGACACCGATATTACTGTTAGTTCTTCTCATAAGATCACAATCAGCATGCTTTTTAACGTGCTGGCAATGCTGCTCTCCTTGACCTCAATGTTTGAATGCAAAGTATTTCTAAAGTAACACATTTGGGAGCAGACACTGGTGTTACATAATTTTTAAAAGTATTTTTACCAATAAACCTAATAGACACCGTTACCCAATCATCGTTGGGTATGCGTGAAATCAGAAATTAAGAAAGACTCTAACAAGATTAAAATCAACCAATTGAGCTTTTTGGTGAAACCCATGCCCATATGCATCTCTCTTTTTTACTATTTGAACTTGTCCCATGTCCTTCTTTTCACCCAGACCATTGATAAATAAATTCTAGGTATACATATTTGATTTATCTGCCTTCTGTCACGCTGACATTATCTTAAATGTCATGATCACGTAATTTTTAATTATTATTATTATTTTTGAGAATGGCATTCTAAGGAAATAATCAGAGGTAGGCCAAAGCAAATATCAAGAGATGTATCATGTATGCTTTTTTTTAGATGTATCATGTATGACTGTTTTTTTATATTCAAGATAATATTAACCGCCTCATTGTCAGTGCAACTTGTTATTTTCATAGGAAATTATTATACTTTTAGATTTTCAGGTTTTAATTATTTTTTTCATGAAACTTGCCCATACTTTTCGAATTTTGATTAATGACTGACTAAAGTATTTTTTTGTTCGTTTTTTTTTTTCTCCACCAGGTTCCAAGAGTTTTTGTCAATCAAAAATTTATTGGTGGAGGTGATGATGTTGTCAGCAAACACAAGAGCGGAGAACTCAAGAAATTATTGACAGCATGAGGCAGTTAATGAAGCAATTTTTGCCTTTATAATACTTATATTTCCTCAATTTTTTTTCAATTAATTTGATTTGTACAAGTGTTGATGCTTTAACTGAAGTAAGAGTCAGATTTATTAAGGTTGTCGTTGTTTATTTCCTCAGTCATTAAATTTATTTAATTTTTAAAATAAAAAGTCACTTTTAAGAAATTAAAATGTCTCATTTTTTTCCCATCAGCATAGCATTTAAATAACCGAATATTTTACATTTGATTTATCAAAATATGTTGATATTATACTGAGATCTATCTGTTTTGTTACCTATTCACATTGTTAAAATGTTTAATGGACAAGTGAATACAGTCATTGATTTACAATAAAGCCTTTACATTACATAACTCATATGTTTGTCAAGTTGTTAAAAGATTTTTATCAGTATTTTATCTTGGACCCATCACAAATTCAACTTACTGGGTGGGATCTTTTGACCTATCATAGTGGGAAGGAAGTCACTTGCTGTTTCTTCTATCAGTCTATATTTATTTTCCGAGTTTCTTTCTGTCTTTGTCTTGGAATGAGGCCCTGGTCGGAGTCCTTGGCTGGGAGGGAAACAGTCAAATTTATAGTTACAAGTTTGGGAGATGATATTTTTTCCCCTTGTAAATCATCACTCTGTTATGTTCTGTTCCGTTATTTGTTTTGAATGTAAAATGGTTTGTAAACATTGAGTGAATTCCTCTTAATGGGATCCTGTGCTTGTGTTTGTATGAGATTTTTAGGTGATCTCAAATTAGTACACCTCTAGCGTGGTCTTGGAATCTTTAACTGTTCCCTATTTGAACCAATTCCCCTTTGTCTTACCTTTTCTTGGGTGCTTTAATTGTAATTCTAGAACTTTTTACTATCCCAGTCTCTTCCTTTTTACTGGCTGATATTTCCCCAATGTCTTGCAAGCGCCGTAAAACCTTTAAAAACAAAACAAAACAAATCCTGTAACCAAACGTGACCCAAGAATTGGTAACATTTATTGGTGTATATCATTTGTTGATGGGATTTGTAGTTTTGGCCGAGTTGGACTTGTGAGCTCCGGGTGGGGTTCTTGACCTCCCATAGTGGGCAGGGAGGCACTTACTCTGTCTTCTATCTCCCAATTTGTTTCCCTTCTGGTTATATGTCTTTGTCTTGGAATGAGATGACTTGGTTTTGTCCTGGCCCTGGCCGAGAGGGAAACATTCAAATGTACAATTAGTTTAGGGAGATGATATTATTTTCCTTGTAAATCATCTCTCTGTTATGCACTGTATTATGTTTTGTTTATATATTATTATATGATTTATAAACATTTGCTGGGTGGGGTTCCTGACCTCCCATAGTGGGCAGGGAGGTACTTGTGTTCTTCTATCCCCCTGTATCTGTTTTCCAATTGCTTTCTGTCTTTGTCTTGGAATGAGATTACTTAGTTTTTTCATGGCCTTGGTCGAGTCCTTTGCTGGGAGGGAAACAGTCGAATGTATAGTTATAGTTTTGGGAGATGACATTTTTTTCCCTTGTAAATCACCTCTCTGTTATGTATTGTTATTTTTAACATTTTAAACATATATTTGTAAACATTTGAGTGTATTCCTCTTAGTGAGATCTTGTTCTGGTGTCTGGGTGAGACTTTTAGGTGATCTCAAGCTAAGTACTTTTGATAGTGTGCTTTTCTGTATCATATTTGAACCAGTTCCTCTTTGTCTTACCTTTTCTTGGGTGCTATAACTGTAATTCTAGAACTTTTTACTATCCCATTTTCTTCCTTTTTACTGGCGCTAATATGACCTTAATGTGTTGCAAGCGCCGTAAAACCCTTAAAAACAAAAACATATAAAAATTTGAGTGTATTCCTCTTAGTGGGGACCAATGTTCAAAATGGCTTTCGAAAATTTAGATCGTGCGAATTACAACTCTTCACCATTTGTGCCTACCTTTATCTTACAACTGTTCCCACTTTCAACCCCTCTCATAATATGTCCTACTTTTCTCGTGTGCTTTTGATAAATTTAGACTTTTTTTACTATCCCATTTTCTGTCTTGTTACTGGCGCTGAAATGACCTAAATGTGTCGCTGTAAAACCATTAAAAACAAATTATCACCGTTTGTACTTTATCTTCTCGAAAACCCCGGAAGTTTTGATTGGTCACCTTTCTTCATCATGGCGCTGTTGCCTGCACTATAACTATTCTAAAGGATATTTTAAAAAGATAAATAAACAAAAAAAAAAAAAACAAACAACAACAACGATACATTTTCTACTTTTAGTTAATTGATAAATGGAGGCATTCTATTAATATCGAGTTTAGCTCCAATGCCCTTTCGTCTAGTTTAAGACACCCGCCCCCACATGAAATATAACCAGTCCAGACCATTAAGAATAAGGAAAAAATGAACACTTGCATTTATTTCATATTCTGAATCAATGTATGGATGTATAATACAATAAATATTTGAAGTCAAATGGCCCTATTGCCGCAGTTAACCTCCTCGTACCACTCGCACTGAAGACTGTGGTCAGAGAAGGCAGTTCCCCTTGGACACTGAATTCTTTGGATTCTCTTGCCATGCAGACATTGGACAAAGTGCTGGCAACTCACTGGATCAGGCAACTGTCCATCCATCTCGCACAAAGGGTCTTCCTCCACTGAAAGAAAGGAATTTTTTAAAAATCTGAATTAAATGCATTGTGCTATTAGATTTATAAGTTTACTTGGTCAAATATCTGTTTGGACAAGGGGATATTATATCGAAATCAAAATGCACTAAGTATTATCAGCCGAAAGCACGATGTATTGAGCACTTGGTTGCTGTATTTTGTCTCGCCTTGTTAATATGAGGCAAACGATAGAGGGAAAAAAAATATAAAATGTGGAGATATGAAAATATAACACCAATACAAGGTATTTAAAAAGGGGAGCGTACAGCTAAAAATTACCGACCAGTGACCCCAAATTCTCTGTCCTGCCAAGCTCTTGGGACACATCATACACAGTAATTTTATGAAACACGTCGATGGAAAGGACATCGGTACTTACCAATGTTCAACATGACTTTTGAAAATTTAGATCGTGCGAATTACAGCTCTTAACCACTTGTGCAGACCTCGTTAATGCCATTAATGATATTGGCCAGACAGACGCTAGATTACTGGAGTCTACCAAGGTTTTGACAAAGTCATAAGAACCTTTTTCAAAGTTGAAGCATTATAGGGTTTGCATTGTCATACAGTCATTGATAGCATCCTACCTGAATGATCGTGCTCAAAAAATGATGACTGAAAACAAATTGTCATCTGCAATCCTGTTCTGGATGTCCCACAAGGAGCAGTTTTAGGTCCACTTTAGGTATATATTAATGACATGCCTCAAAAACTTTCTGAAAGTACAGCATTGCGTCATTCCGCAGACGACAACCTCCTGGTAGTCATATTAATACAAAAATTAACAAAGCTACCAAGACAATTGGGAGGTTGGGGTTCCTGACCTCCCATAGAAGGCAGGGGGGTACATACTGTTTCCTCTATCCCCTTATATATGTTTTCCAACATGCTTTCTCTCTTTGTCTTGGAATGAGATTACTTGGTTTTGTTCTGTCCCTAGCCGGAGTCCTCGCTGGGAGGGAAACAGTCAAATGCATAGTTATTGTTTTGTGAGATGTATTATAATATTTGTTATTTTCAATGTATATTGTAAGCATTTGAGTGTATTCCTCTTTGTTGGATTTTGTGCTTGTGTCCGGATGAGACTTATAGGTGATTTCAAACTAAGTACATTGGTGGTGTGCTCTTGGAATCTACATCTGATCCCTATTTGTTCCCAGTTCCTGACCTCCCATAGTGGGCAGGGAGGTACATGCTGTGTCTTCTATCCCCCCCCCCCTTTTTCCAAGTGTTTCCTGTCGTTGTCTTGGAATGAGATTACTTAGTTTTGTCCTGACCCTGGCCGGAGTTCCTTGGCTGGGAGGGAAACAGTCGAATGTATAGTTATAATTTTGGGAGATGATATTTTTTTCCTTGTAAACCATCTCTCTGTTATGCATTGTATTATGTTTAGTTTACATATTGTATTATATGATTTGTAAACATTTGAGTGTATTCCTCTTACTTGGGACCTGTGCTTGTGTCTGGATGAGACTTTTAGGTGACCTCAAACTAAGTACTTTGACGGTGTGTTCTTGGAATCTACATCTGTTCCCTATTTGAACCAATTCCCCTTTGTCTCACCTTTTCTTTTGTGCTTTAATTGTAATTCTAGAACTTTTTACTATCCCATTTTCTTCCTTTTTACTGGCGCTGATATGACCTTGATGTGTTGCAAGTGCCGTAAAACCCTTAAAAACAAAAACAATTCCCAGTTCCCCTGTGTCTTATTTTTTCTTGGGTGCTTTAATTGTAGTTCTAGAACTTTTTACTATCCCAATTTTTCCTTTTTACTGGCGCTGATATAACCTAAATGTGTTGCAAGCGCCGTAAAACCCTTAAAAACAAACAAAAACAAGACAATTGGCATTATATTTACAAGTTTTGAATGAATGAATAGTGAATTGTTGCTAACTCTATATAAATCTGTATTAAAAAACTCTATATAAAAATAGTACGACCAACTTTGGAATACGGAAATTGTATTTCGTGTCCTCTTTTCAAACAACTACAATCAATAGTTTTGGAAAACGTCCAAAGACGAAATATTTGCCAGGTTTTAACTAAACATATCAATTAAGTACAGAAGAAAAAGAGGCGATTTTATACACTTAGGTATATAAAATTGTCCATGGTCTACATAACATTGATTATGAACATATTTTGGTCACATTCACATGAGGTGATAATTTTCCAACGTACTGTCAGGACATGAAATGCACTTGATTTTACTACCAAAAAAAAAAAAAAAATGCTGAAACAATAAATGCTCTCAACAATTCAGTTGATAAGGAACTCCATTCCTTGAAGTACGTATACGATTAATGACATTTCTTGTTCAGAAATATGCTTATGATCAACAATGCACGAACTTGACCTGTTGTGTATATATACGATTTTGTATACTTATAATGTTCATGCACCAATTTTATCTTTTCTTTTGTTTGTTTTAACAATTGTATATTTATGTTTGCAAAAACAACAGGCTATTTAAAGTTCTTTTGACCTTTGTAATCCTTAATGATTATGATAATATGAAAATGATTATGGAATTTCTGTCCCGACAACTTAAGGAGAGTTTTAAGGGTTACAGTCGAGGTAAGTGACTATTGTGGGCTTATTTGGATCATTCCATTTTAGGAGATTGAACGTCTTATGTATTAGTATTACGTATTAAAGTATAACATTATGAGATATTAACCTATTATATAGAAATCATTTCTGTCACAGTATGACACGATTATTGTGATACAGAGCCATAAACTAACACCAGCATGTTGTGTCTATATTAGGTGAAATGTTGAAGCTGCAACAGGATGGACTGGATTGTTTGTCTCAGAGACTTGATTGTATGGTATTATGTTAAAATCACGGGATTTACATGGACCTTTTATATGCTATGTGATTAGTGAGTCAAGACTAGCATTAATCTGGATTTTGTGAAATAGATCATTAGGACCTCAAAATTGAGATTTCATCATACGGTATTCAAAATGAATTACAGAGGAGTACAATTATTACGAAAACGCTTAAAATTAATTGATGGAAATAATGAAGACGTGTTTGAATCTCTTTCCCTTATTATGATTTCATTTAAATAAAGAATTATGTATATGTGCAACTATATTGATATGGAGAACTAGTTTTTATGCACGGGGTTTTCCTTTATATCCGTGATTTACTGAAATTTTACTTACTTATTGGAATGGATAATGGGATCTTCCGTTCTTTGCAATCATGTACGACAGCTTGTGCAAATTCACATGTGGAATTGTGGGGCCAGAATAGTGTACCGTCGGAGCATCTTTGCTCTGCTACCATGGTGCCATTAGAGCAAGATAGGAATTTGGAACAATCCTCTGGATGGGGATTGTTGCCCGTCTTTTTAATGCATCTTGGATCACCTGAAGGAGTCCAAGAGTAAGGGTCATTTTAGTGTTGGAAAACAAATAGTTATTACCTGGAGGATTATATAAATTTAGTGCGAACTTCTGAGAATATTAACTTGATTCTGAACCCGAGTTTTTAAGATGCAAAAATTCGGAGTCACAAGAACAGACGAAATGGACAGTTATGTCTTTAGACGGATAGTCTGAGGATGGCGTGGCCAAGCATGGCGTATTACTTACGCAATCCCGCAATTTTTGGGGTGAAAATAAGTGTTCTCATACATTATTGAAATTAAGGAGTAATAAAGAATATAATGGACTTATTTAGTTCAATATAGATATATCAAAACAGATCAAAATATACTTCTGTAAAAGAATAATAAATCCGCCATCAATAATTGGTCCAAATATATAGTGGAAAAGAACAATAAATGCAATTTATCCTGTCATTGAAAGACACACACACACACACACACGCGCGCGCGCGCGCGCGCACCCACACACATACATACACAAATCAAAACTGTAAATGAATTTAAATGTTTGACTCGTTCTAATAGAAACCAATGATGGACCAAATTTTTAAATAATAATAATAATAATAATAATTCAAGTTTGAAGAGTTGAGAACCATCCTTCGGTTATGTTATAGTACCCATGCTGTCTATCTACCTAAAATAGAAGTATGCGGTCTTCCATTACAGTCATCTCGATCAGGATCCCATTCCCAGACGCAGGCAGATGCTAACTTGGACCAAACCTGAGACTGGTTGCACTGCACTGATTGGATGACTTCCATATCAAAACCACATTGGTGGGCGATTGTACAATCCTCTGTATCACGGACCTGATGAAGACAATAAATGAGTTGGTTTTCGGCGAAGAGAGAGAGAGAGAGAGAGAGAGAGAGAGAGAGAGAGAGAGAGAGTGTGTGTGTGTGTGTGTGTGTGTGTCTGAGAGAGAGATCGAGAGAGGGGGAGAGTGTGTGAGAGAGATTATATAGATTGAGAGAGATAGTGTGTGTTTGTGTGTGGGAGAGGGAGAGAGAGAGAGAGAGAGAGAGAGAGAGAGAGAGAGAGAGAGAGAGAGAGAGAGAGAGAGAGAGGGTTGCTAACATTTCCTGTCATTGTCTACCCACTTCCAGCTGCATCCTGTCGAGTTCGGAGTCCAAATGCGGGTCCCAGGGCAACAAAAGAGGCCGCAATGTCAGACGAATTAAATACAGGCTAATGATGGCCCAGCAACTAAGATATTATCCAAAATGCAGAGTGATCTTAAATTTCATCACTTTTCCCAAATCAAACCACCAACGTGAACAGAACAATGTCATAGTCATAGAGACAAAATGTCCTTTCACAAACTAGAACATATGCTCATCTCTATTCCCAATTTTTCATCAGCAGTTATTGAAATTGCTGAGATCTGTTTTGCTTTTTTGTTTGATTTTATTTTCATCTTATACAAGTTTATATATATATATATATATATATATATATATATATATATATATATATATATATATATATATATATATAATTTATAAGTGATATATATATATTTATATATATATATATATATATATATATATATATATATATATATATATATATATATATATATATATATATATATCACTTATAAGTTTATGGACTGAACCTCCATCGTTTTTTTTTTTTGGGGGGGGGGGGGGGGGGTGGATCGGTAGAGAAGGGAAGGGGGAAACGGTATTAGGCATGAAGAATAAGCGGAAAAGTGAGAGTTGTGTGTGTGTGTGTGTGTGGGGGGGGGGGGGGGTCCTTTTTCTGTTTGGGATTGGTCCTTAAGTCAGTGCTCTACTGCATCTTTCTCAAAACAATGAAAAAAAAAATTAAACACAAACCTCCTCAACATAAATAAATAATAAAAAATGAAGATTCGGGGTGGGGGGGGGGGGGGGGTTGTATGTGTGTGTGTGTGTGTGTGCGCGCGTGTGTGTGTGTATGTATGCGTGTGTGTGGGGGGGGGGGGGGGGGTAACAGAAATAAATTATGCTTGAAAGGTTGCCTGAAATAAGACTTTCGATATAAAGAGCTTTTTTTTCTGTTTGGGGTAGATCCTTACACCAGTGCTCTACTGTATCGTTGTAACAAGGAAGAAAAATGAAACAGATTTTAAACACAAACCTCCTCAACACAAATTTTAAAAATCAGTCTGTGAGGGGACTAAATGGAACTTTTTCTCTGTATATAAAATGCAGGTAAGATTTTATTAATACAGGGAGAACACTGAGAGGATAAATTACATATTATAAGAAATGAGACGGCTCATTCGTTTGAACTCGGATATTTAAAACAGATCATATAATATCAGTTTTTTAGATTATTGTGATCAAAGATCAGTTACCTGAAATGAGTAGCAATTAATTACTTCCCCACTTGTACAGTACTCGTTGGATTCTAGCACTCTGAATTCCAGCACGCTGTGCAATACGGCACGCCTGAGCTGGGTGACCATAGAGAATACAGGCCTCGTAGTCTGTGTGGGTGACCGAATTTTATCTACATAAGTCGATACCTCCCGTGAGTATCGGATTTCGGCACGCTCGGATTCTAGCACGCATTTTGGCTTCTCCCGAGAGCGTGCTTGAATCCAGTATTACAAAAACTTGTATAATTCCTAATATTCCTAGAGTACATAACGGTAGTGAGACTTACCCATAATCCAGGCTGTATATTTTCACAGATGGTCTCATCATAATAATAATATTCATAGCAAGACGCATACGCCACAATAAGAGCAGCTAACCAAATAATTCGACTGAACATGATAATATCCGATTGAATTTTAGAATCAAGTGATGAGAAAATACACACTATTTGCAGGTTACTGAAATAATATTTTTTTAAACTTTCAACCGGCGGGAAAATTATTAGAAGCAACGGTCACTGCCTAACACCAGGATTTAGTAGTAAAATATTTTACGCCTATCAGAGAAACGGCTATTCAATACGTCATCTTTACAGGCCGTGCTGAAATCTGCTTTTACAGACTGGGGAGGTCAATGGGTTTTATAATGTCAGCTAGCGCAAAGTAGCTCAACCTTAGAAAATATTTGCCTCATGTTTGATTTTCTAATTCCTTTTTAAAAAAAAAAAACTCTCTCTCTCTCTCTCTCTTTCTCTTTTTTTTTTTTTCTCCGTTTGCATTATCATTTTGGAAAATCCACAAAGACAACACGTGACTCAGGACGATCAAAGCTTGCCTGGATAGAAAGGCCTTCATCCAATGTCAGCTATTTCGTCCTGCTAGAAATTATTTCGTTGTCCGTTTTCCTACCTCTTGTGTCCCCATAACACAGCGGCTGGGACAGAACAAAACAAACATCTTTTCAAGTTGGAGGAAAACATTCCGTGTCTCCAAGGTGGACATAGTGAGCGAAGTTGTTTAAATTTCTGGTTAAAAAAATGTTTACGGAACGGTGTTGGTGGAGGGGAGAAACAAATGTCGACATACACTTGATGGGGAAGCGAGTAATGTGTGGCTCGGTGAATCAGCGGTACGGTGTCTCGTCTTGTCACTAAAGTCAAGCTATATTAAGCGTGGTCATTGGTCGGGCGGGTGACAGAGATAGCTGAACATGTATGCTCTGACGTTGTAAGGCACTAAATGGACGTTACCTCACTCGACTCAGATGTGAATGAGTACCTGGCTATTTATAGGCAGTGGCGGACATTGTAGGATTGTCGGTACAAAAAGGATTGGTGACTGCTTGCATGAAATGGAAATATGCGCTATATAAATATTCACATTTATTTTTATCTCATTTAAAATCTATCCTTTGCCTGGTCATTATGCATGTTGATATTCATGTCCTAAATACGCTCTTTCGAGCGTATAATAAGTTGCCGCTTCATGCATTTCAAGTGAATCATCTTTATAAGAAAAGGAAAGAGATATGAACCATCTAATGGAAGTAATTGTTTTTAATTGGAAAAATAGGGATTTAACCAAATTATTAATCTCTTGTCTCTTGCTCAATCGACAGATAAACTACCATTATTGATTTGTGACATAAAGTCTTTCGCATCTCTTTCTTTTTAACGCTTTCCTTATCGATCATTTTCAGTATTTTCCCAAAATGGCAGGCTTAACCAGCAGAAACATTGATTCTTTAAACTTAAAATGCTCTCTATAAAACACTTTTATGTTCTAATAATCAAACAAAGACCATTCTTCAAAGTTTGTGATGTAAAAAATAAATTTGAATAAGACAAAATGTATATTGTGTCGTAACATATGTGACGATTTTGCTCTAGGTGGTAAGGAGAGGGTTAAAGTCATTTTGATCAATCAATGCAAGGAGTAGAACGTTTCTGGCCGAGATGAATAGAAATGCGGTTTGACATACACAAGAAAGAATAGGGAAACGGATCCGGCTATGAAGGGATCATTGAGGAATTGTAATTGATTAGTTCTCACTAAATTCTATTAATCAGTCTATTAACGTTTAGCTTAAACAAAGCATTGTCGGGCAGATGTTGTGAGTATTTTACTTAAACATATAGCAATAATATAAATGCTCACTTCCAAATTATGGACGTAGAATTGAAAAAAATGAACAAAAATTTAAAACACACACACACACACACGCACACAAACACACACACACACACACACACAAAACAACAACAAAAAATAAACAAAACAAACCCTGAGCATTTAAATAGAACAATATCCAATAAACGTGCTCACAGCGTTTTACAAGGGGTCCTAGCAATGCCCTCTCTAGTTTGCTATGGATCCTAACCATCAGCAACATTTAACATGTAGGGCGAGAAATGACGCCTGTAAAGCGATATTTCGATTATTTTTTTTTTTCAAAGACAACGCTGTCAATAGACAGGTATTCATTTTACATCTAAGAATGGTGAGAGAATGTGAGTAAATAGCCTTCTCCATGGACTCAACTATGCGCTGCTCACAGCGGGACTCGAACCCTGGACCTTCCGGAACGAAGGCAAATACCATATTATAGCCGCATGAATTGAAGTTGTCGCCTTGTGAATAATCCAATTTGTGTTGAAAAGAAAAGGCCTTAAACTGAAATTAAATTTGAATTTAACGATTGAGCACGATGATATCATAATTTATTTTTCACTTACGCCAATTTGAAATTACTCCATCCAGCCCCCCCCCCCCCCCCCCTCTTTTTTTTTTTCCTTTCTCAATTCGCCCAATTCTCCAACGCCTAAAAGTTTGTTGACAATGTAAAGGTCACTCTTTCATTGCCATGATCAATGGTTCCGTTATGTTCACTGACCTTGTAAATTACACTTAAAAACGTGATCATTTATATAGGGTAGAATCAACTAAACGTGCTCAAAACGCTTTACAAAGGGGCCATGGCCAACAGCAACAGTTAATATGAAGGACGAGTAATGATACCCGTAAATCGATAATACATTTTTTTTCCGACAGAGAAAACGCTGTTACCGGCCAGATACTCATTTTACACATGAGTACGGTGAGAGAATCCGAGTAAAGAGCGTTTTCCAAGGACTCACAACGCACCGCTCAGAGAGGGATCGAACCATGGGCATTTCGATCCGAAGGAAAGTGTCATATCACAAGATCACACGGTCGTCCAATTTATGTCGGCGTTTCATCCCCGCCCCCCCTCCCCCCACACACACAATTTTTGTATTTCACGCCTTTTTTCTTTTTCATTCATGAAATATCGAAAATAACGCGATTCTATGCCTCAAGATTGTTTTATTTTATTTTGGTTTGGAAAGGTATCAAATTTATTTTGCAATCTTTTATCAACATTACATGTCACACCTCCAGATTGTGTTGTATTCTTGGAATAAAAAAAATAATTACAAAATAAAATACATAGATTATACAAGCAGAGATCATTTTCTAAACCCCCCCCCCCCCAAAAAAAAAAAAACCTTTTTTTAAATTAAAAAAAAATTGAGCTTTTAAATAGCGCAATATCCACTCAATGTGCTCAAAGCGCTTTACAAAGGATCCCTGACCAACAGCAACACGAAACATAAAGAGACAACGCTGTTAAAAACCAGGTACTCGTTTTACACCTGAGTAAGGTGAGAGAATGTGAGTAAAGAGTCTTTTCCAAGGACTCAACTATGCGCCGAACGCAAAAGAGGGCGAAAAAGAAAATGGTAATTGAAATAATTTTTTTTTTAAATCAGGTTGATGTAAACTAGTTTCTATTCATAGTAACCTGTTGATCATAGATTTGCATTGATAAATATAATAAAATTATATAGAGGCAATACTTAACAAAGAAGTTGTTGTAAATAAAAATTTCCTCTAGTTATGTATGATGAAAGAACATTATAGTCAAATCTTATCTTCTCAATGATCGGAGAAAAATTGGTTCGAGACAGAGTTGAAACGAACGATAAAACTAACTAACGATGTGATACGATCTTTACTCGTATTCCTTGAATAAATAAATGATTTCCTGTATTATACATACAGCTATATGGACACAATATAAAGTTTTCCTCAATAAAACTCTTGTTTCATCGATAATATTTTCTAGGAGAGAATACTGTAATTCGCTCCGTCATCATATCCTTCACAAATTGCAGCGCATCTAAAATCTGCTAGGATCATTCTAAGAAAAAGAAAAGAGATCATATTACATCCATGTTATTGTCACTTCACTTCACTGCTTGTTAAATTAAGACGCAAATACAAAATTGCTGTTTTTTTTTTTTTTGCTTTAAATGTATCAACAAAACTGCTCCTCCATATTTATGCAATTCTATTTCATCGTACTCTCCGTCCAGAACTTTAAGATCTAGTGATCATCTCCGATTAACTGTTCCCAAAAAGGCTCCAAAAAGTTTTTGGAACTCTTTTCCAATGTCCTTAAGAAAATGCATCACAGAAGATACTTTTAAGAGAAATATTAATACTATTTTATGAGGAAATATTTGATAAATTAAAACCAGTTTCCGTTTATGAATTATTTTTCATATAAATGTCTTAAGCATGTTTTGTGTATAACCTGTTATTGTAGCTTTGATGTTTATATTGAAAAGGCGCCTGGAGCTGTTTGTACATGAAATAGGCGCGGTATAAATGATTTACATTATTACCATTATTATTATTGTAAAGATGTTTATGACTCTCAAATTAAAAAGTGAATAGAATTAGGTATTCAATAAAAATGTTTGAGGTAAAGTATTCAAGATGAAACAAGGATCTATTCTATGTGCACAGTTTATACTTGTTATGGATCGTGATCATCTAAAAAATACATTTTTCAAAGCGAATAAAACAAACAAATAAAAACAAACATAAATAAAGATAACGATTAAATTTCCTTACCATGTTTAAAGGTTCAATTCAGATCTAACAGTCATGAAAGAGCATGAGATATGATAACTTTAAAATATAATGATTGAATTTCCATTAAAGATCTAATGGAGCATATCATTACTGTTATCTTTTTAAAAATTTCATTATTTAGCTCAATTCCCAAGACTATAGTCATTGGGAAACATTTAAGACTTGAATAAAAAATATTGTTCTTTTTAGAAAACACATGAAGTCAAATTAGATTTAAAGCTCTTGTGCAATCGCAGTCGTTATAATTGGTGCTGACTAGTGCAGAAAAAATGGATGTATGGACAACAATAAGGGTTTAAAACAGATATGCTACAAACCTGTATGGCAAAAAATTATAGTAATGACTACCGTGACAACAAAACAGTAATAGTAATAGACTATAATAATGATAACGGTGATGATAATGATGATGATGATGATGATGATGATGATGATACTAATATGATAATTTTAGTAATAATAAAAGATATCTCAAACAGGCGTAAAATAGACAGATGGTGCCAAACCATATACCCAACAAACAAATAAATATTATGTGGAAGTCAATATTATTTGGTGTTCTATAAAATCAGTACAAACCAAAGGATTTGCATAAAATCAACTATATCATAGAATAATAATTAAATATCAATTTTATAATATCACAGATACCACGAATAACTAATTTGTAATATGTTTGTTTAAAAGATGTCCCTTTGTGTCAGACACAATGCCACGCAGTCTTATCTTTGAAGGATCCTGTAGGTGTCACTAATCAACAACAAAAAAAAAAAAAAAAACCCAAAAAGAACTGCACACTCCACCTCATTTTGTCTATCTCTTTTCTTTAATCAATGCCATCAAAAACAATGGCGTCTGCCTATAGATGAAACCTGATAAAATCTAATTTACTGAATCAAAAAGGTTTGAATTGAAATTATCTATGCTTGACTGTATATTAATTGGCAAAATCAGATTTACATGTAAAAAGAAAAAGAAAAAGCGTATCATCTTCAGCTTATTATCTAATATCTGAATCTACCAATCTGGCACCATTAGTAAATGTTGCATGAGATTCTAATTTGATCACATGAACTGTCAATTCTAAACAAAATTGGAATCAAATAACCGAATACAAAAGCTCATAATAGAGCAATTTTTTTCCTTGCATTGCGAACAGATCTTTCATGTCTGATAATTGTGAACAAATCTCAGTGAATAATATATTTTAAAACACAACATTTATTATGCTCAATGTTCATTTGTAATACTGTAATCTTATAAATTCAAAAAATAATTAAATAAATATCAGCAGTTGTCTACTTTGTTATCAATATTCACAAATATTTCAATAATAGATTTCTACAATGTAAAGATGGACAAATAAAGTATTTGTCAATAAATGACTCACTCACCCTTTTCTAGTAGATCCAATTTCTATTCGAATACTTGAACATAAAAAGGGGAGTAAAAAACTTAGGGGTGTGGCAATATCAATTTAGTTTCTTTTCAACAGATGGTTAAGTCTAAGTTCAAGGCATTCACTCGAAACTTATTGTTTTGCTATATATTTCCTAATTTAATTGGGCTTTTTTCTTAATTATCCCATTCTATCTATAAAGAACTTAATTTTACTCCGCTTCCATTTAGAAATAGCCATCTGGTTCACACAATGTTATCTAAATGATAAGAATTATAGAGAAATTTGTACAAATTATTATCAAATATTATTTGAAAAAAAAAAATAAAATAAAATAAAACAACAACAACAACAAAAAAAACAACAAAAAAAAAAAACAAAAACAAACAAAACAAGCGGGATTGTTGTTTTTTTTTCTTTTTGGAAGAACAAAATTCATGTTGATGAAATCAACACATGACATTATAAGTTTTTCATCCATCTCTTTATATCAAAGTTTTTAAAAATGATAAATGGTGTGGCACTAACAATATAATGCTGGAGGATCTTTGGAAAACAGGCTAAAATAATTGGGGACAAAACTTATCATAAATGGGTACAATATATAGACGCAACATATCACTGAACATTTGGCATGACATCATAATGCTCCAAAAGTCAGCAGTTTGTATCATATGAATAAAAATCTCATCCAGATTGCAAGTGACCAACGTCAACAAAGATTCCGACAAAAGAGAATTTCACCAATCATATCGCTCCTTGCTGAGTGGTATGCTGAAGAAGAGCACAGATATCTGGGTCAAACCGATAACTCTGCAAAAGAAAAATGAATAATGATGAGAAACCTTTCCAAACCAAACGTAACATAGATAAAAAACATAAATGTTTAATAAATCTTTAGTTGTAATATTTAGTAGTTACAATTCCGATAACTGAAAAACTAAAAAAGAATAGTGGTAAAAAAATAATTTCCAAGCCAAATGTAACATAGATTAAAAATAAAAAACAATATATATGTTTTGTAACTCTTTAGTAGTAATATCCTATAGTTGCAACTTCGGTTGCAATCTGTTGACCTATTCTTTGAACCCATCCTATGCTCTGAGGACCATCTCCTAACCACCAACAACTCTTGTCAGAGGGTAATGAAGGACGATTTGGTCCGTTGTCGTAGGACCCCCTTGACAGTTACTTGCACCAAGATTCTGACTATTAATTTTCGTTTTTTCCCCTGTTGGCACACATTCTGCCATGTGTTTTAGGGAGACGGAGGAGATATCCAATGATTACAAATCTTGTTGGTGAAGCTTTGCATTCCCTTAATGGGTTCCTCTCTGATCTTGCCTCCTCTGGGAATGTTTTGTTTTCACGTTTCTGTCCATTTATCCTCCCCCACTCCCTGATTTTGAAATTATTATTATTATTATTATTATTATTATTATTATTATTATTATTATTATTATTATTATTATTATTATTATTATTATTATTATTATTATTATTCATTTATTTTTTTAATTATTATTTATTTTCTACTTATTTTAATGCAATATACTGAGTTCATCATTTCAAACTTTTTAATAAAGATTTAATGTTCTCTCTTTCTACTTAAACATAACAATAAACTTAAGGTTGTCGAAATTTCAGAATGAATTGTATGGCGGACATTGCTGTAATAAAGTTATATTTTGGATAAGTGCTAAAAACAGCGTTATATTAGAAGCTGATACTAATATTGTATTGGATAAAAAGTTTTCATTCTGAAGAGAGGCTGAATTATATTTTCAAAAGTTTTACCTTTTCATCTACTATCAATGCAAAAATTATAGAGAGGAGAGCCATTGTGTCATCTTTAAAACGTGTTGTCTTTTTTTCTCCACAAATTGTATGTAATCATGTCAAATACAGACGGCCTTATTATGAAACATTATGCAATGTCGAATAAAACAGTAAAGTTTTTTCCTCAATTAAATTCAAAGTTTGAATAGAAAAGATAGTCTAAAACAGTCCATTTTTAATATTTCAAAACTCTTAATATTTATTTTAGATTTTAATTCCAAACGACTAAAATAATTTTTTTTCAGGTAGATTTGTTTCTTAATCATCCCTTGAGTTTTGTTTGTAAATTTTCCCTTTATTTTTTATTAGGTGGCGTTTTTATACACCTCCATTGGAGGTGTACAAAAACACACCGTTTTTATGCATCTCCGTTGGCGGTGATGGTAAATTAATGAAAATGTTGCTGCATATGTCCATGAGGTTTAAATAGTTTTAGATTGTAGTTTAGCACGCTGCTTAGTGATTACCGATGTACAATGATAATAAATTAAAGAATAATAACAATAATTTAAAAAATCAAAAGTAAAAAGAAACATGGCACACAAATACCGATCTCAAATAAATAAATAATTTTAGAAAATTAAAATCGAAGTTTTTAAAAACATGATAAAAAGTTTTTGAAAGAAAAAAAAAAAAGAAAGAAAAAAAGCAAACAAAAACTAAGTAAATCAAAAAAAAAAAAAAATGTCAACAATGGGAATCGAACACGCTACTTTCAAGGTTGGAGTCTGACAGCTTGTCCACTGCGCTACAGAGCCACCTGACTGTTCATCACATTTAATAACGTCTTTCTAAAACATTATTTTACCTTCAATGCAACTTCTATTTTCTGGTTTTATATTTCGAATTTTTAAATTATGATTATTTTTATATAAATTTATTAACAAAAACATCCTACAAATGTCACAATATAACTTTCGCCATGTCCAAATACAGAAATACAATATCGCTAATGAAATTGGGTGGAATGCGCATGCGTGACGGAGGTGTATAAAAAAGATCCGTTAAGATACACCTTCAACGGAGGTGCGTAAAAACACTACGTTTTTATTATTTTGATTTGAACGTACCTGTCTTATTTTTGGCTGAATATAGGAGTATTCTTTTGAACCACAAGTTAATGTCCCTCTTGAAAAAAAATGAGTGATAACATATTTTACCTTAGAATAGTAAGATTCTGCCAACTTTTTATTTTGTTTGAGGCTGTGTCCACCAGCTAGACATCGAGCATAGATGAAACATGCCATAGCAATGCCCTTCGCAATATATGAGGGAAGACAGTCTGTCTCTGATGCAATCAAGGGAACATCCTCTTCACTTAGACCAGATACTCTGTCACAAAAATATAATAGGAAATTATGTCCAATGAATGACCATAAAATTTTGTAAAGTTTAATGTACTAATATATAATTTATAAATCCCCCCCCCCCCCCCCCCCCCCCCAAAAAAAAAAATGCATTCAACAATATTAAGCCATACTATAAATACAATTAAAATTCACTTACTTTGATCCAAGGTCACATGCTTTGGTATAGAGTTTGTTTTTGTAATAAAGCAGCACAAGATTTCCCATGGCATACACATTTCCTCTTTCTGATGCTTCCTTAAGACAGACATAACTGGCATCAATATTCTTCTTGGTGCCTAATCCCAGCATGTACATCACACCCAAGGAACCTGATAATGATAAATTAACATACCTTCTTCCGTTCATATCATAACCCGTGCAATAGTTCAAGGTTGTGCAATTCAAAGCATAAAGGGAAAAAGTTAATAAATTACTTGTAAAATGTGCCGAAGTCTTTCCAGTAAAATTGGAATTGATGAAAACAAATATAAGCACCATCCCAAAGTTCAAGATTTACACTATTTTAAACATAAAATATCACTTATCATATTTTGACAGAGATAGGATATGATTCAATTTCAACAATAAAATGATGAGGAATAAAATGATAATATTATCGATAATTTTTATTTAATCAGATGTACACAAAAATCCGAAATTGGCCGTAAGAAAACGAATTTGACTGAATTCCTCAACAAAACAACCTGCAAATTAATATTACTCTATTGGCAAGTCTGTACAATTCATATTTCACTAGTAGATATTATTTATTAAAAAAAAAAAACATTTAAAAAACAACCAAAAAAAAAATAAAATAAAGCAAAATAGAAAAGAACCATTTACCCTGAGATTCTAAGCTGCCATTTCCACAGGCTTCTGAATGCCAGAAGAAAGCTTTCTTCAAGTCGTGATGATTTTGATCTAATCGAGAGTAAAACATTCCCAGAATGCTCTGAGCTTTAACACTGGCACGAGGATTCCCATCGTCAGCAGCCATCATCCACCACCTGAAAATGAAACATGCCTCAGGTCATAACCCTACATTGTTTAGTATTTATAAATCTATACCTGTCAGTTTAAGTAAGGGTACTCACACAACCCAACATTTTTCCATAGGCCTAATTAATTTAGGGAGCGAAACTCTGGTGTATTTTGTCACCAGATGATTTAACACCTGAAACTCGGGTGTATTTTGTCACCAGATAATTTAACACCCGAAACTCTGGTGTATTTTGTCACCAGATAATTCGACACCCGAAACTCGGTTGTATATTGTCACCGGATAATTAACACCCAAAACTTGGGTGTTTATCATCATCAAATAATTCAGCACCCTGAAAAGTTGAATTTTTATTTTAGTTTGTTGCTGTTATCTATTATTTTTGTCAATTAAAAAACACAAATTCGCAATTTCTATCGCTATCGGTTCGTCTCCCACACTCACATAAACCGTCAACAGTACATGAACAACTCTCTCTCTCTCTCTCCATCAAACTCTCACACATAAACTTACACTTCTCCCCCCCCTCTCTCTCTCTCATAAAAACATGGACAAACCCATCACGCTTGCACATTTACATACATGCATAGAATTAATATAATATAATCTTCATTTCTTGAAATTTTTCATCTCTATGAACACTAACCTACCCTAACCATTCCCCTGTGTGCAGATCTTAGTAGCAGGTCTGATTATCTTACATAATTATAATGATTTTTTTAAACATTGTTGTAAGGGGCAATATTTTGCTTTGGATTGAAAATATTTCTATTACAACAATGAGCTCATAACATCAGACCTCCAAATAAGTATGTAGTATCACACCTTCCTCTCGGCAAACCAGGCTTTCATTTCATTCAGAGTCCATCCAACAAGGAGTGTACAATACATTCTGTTTATTTGTTTAGACAATTCTTTATTTTGTTATGGGGATAAATGGTTTACATTTGAATTGTTCATTGTTTGTATCGTTTCAGCCCTAAGCGTTTTGATTAGTCCCTGCTTTCAGATAACCATTTAGCAATACCACAACAGGAGGGAAGGTGTTGAGGGTAGCTAATTCTCAGTAAGCACATGCCCGACTCGAGTGTCAAATAATCTGGTGACAAGATACATCCGAGTTTTGGATGTCGAGTAACACTCCAAATAATTGATGCATCTTAAATGGATCTTAAAAATATAATAGAAGTGGTCTCCATTTATGAGCAATCTAGCTACAAGCACAATCTGGTTATAAGCACCCTCGTCGGGAGAAACATAATAACATATAAATTTACATCTTTATAGCATGCCACCAAAAAAGATTCAGCTTATAAGCAAGCTCAATTATTTAAAATTACACTAATAAAAGAAAATGATTAAATTACTAAAGATTGACAAATACGGTTTACACAAACTATCAAAATTCTCTGCAAGTAACATATAGTGGGCACCTCACTATTTTACCATTCCTTCCTTGCACAAAACAATTGACAACTCAGTGATGAAACGGACAATGCACATCCGCCGTAAAATATTAAATGATAACAATAGGCAGGATTGGGGGCTCACTGAAACAGTACACGGGAGGGCGGTGTTAGGGATGGGCACGTTGTCTACTTTTGGTGTCGTTGACTGTGCTGGAAGTGGGCTTAGAGCTCAGATTGTCACCAGACTGTCACCGTAATTAATCCTCAATCAAGACAGTTATTCTAAAGTTTTCACATTTTGTGATTCATCTTTACGATACAGCAATAGTCATTGAAAAAAATATCTGAAAAAAAGCTAAAACAAAATGGTTTATCGAGATGAAACAAAACAACCAGAATGCTAGTGCTTAAATAAAGTTAATAACAATTCCATTTATCACGTCAAACATTATATAGTGACATACTTAACACTTACTTTTCAGCTTCACTGTCAGATTGTAAATTTCCATAGCCCTGAAAGTATGCTCGACCTATATTATAACCTGCTGCATAAACTAAATGTTTTGCTTGACGAGACTCTGAGTTGGCAATGTCCATCATACATTTCAAGGCTTCTTTCTGAAAGTAGAAAAACGAAATGAAAAAAAAAGAAAAGAAAAAGGAGAGCATGGCAGAGAAAAAATAAAGAAAAAATATATCATTAGTTTAATTCATTAGGTGTAGATTTTTTATATAGTTAATATGTAAGCTAGATTTTGGTTTCATCTTCAAAAATCCTTCCTTTCCTTTTCCAATCAACCAAGTCTTAAATATAATAAATATGGAATGATAATTATATAAACATACATACCATGTTAACTTCAGTTCCAAGACCATCGTAGAGCATAATACCATACATAAAGAGGGACTGGTAATCAGTGGCTCTCGCCCGATCAAACAGGTCTTTAGCTTTGTGATATTTTTCCTGAGGAGTATAAAAATGAGATGATGATGATGATGATGATGATGATGATGATGATGATGATGATGATGATGATGAGTATAATGATGATGATAATATGCACGTAACATATTATATGACTTTTTCAATGATAACAAACCATCAGCATTAGGATCAGTTCCTCATTGGTCTTTGGGTGGTGCATTATTTTATTAAATTACTCAATACAAAACCAGGA
>NC_088361.1:62145340-62170340 GCF_034508935.2 Berghia stephanieae | reverse complement strand
AATGCTTACAAGAGAAGAAGAAGAAAAAATAAATAAAAATAACCCACATAATAGCAAGGCTATGGATCGATGAAGAATGCATAGATTCACGGCGGGCCAACGATCCATTAACAGGCTACCAAATTCTCCTTTACGAGACAGAAGGTCACATTGAAAGGGATTGGAAGTATTTACATACCATAAAATTGGAGGAAGTGCCTATTTCAAATTAAGAAACTAGGGAGCAGGAACCGGTATAAGATAAAGAACTGAACAAGTGTGTATGAAAGGTGCCAAAGCAAGAAAGAAAAACCATCCCAAAAATCAGTCTACCTCAGACCTTCTGATTATCGGTCAGACGTCCTACCATTACACCACAGAGGCTCCCGATAGTTGGGACAATTTTAATACCTACATTTTTCACAAGGGTACGCGTTTTACGCTGTAAACCCTCGCTGGTATCGGTAATCAGAAGGTCTGAGGTTCGATCCCCAGTCGAGGTAGACTGAATTTTTTGGGATGCTTTATATTTTTCTTTCTTGTTTAGTCTAGCACCTTTCATACGCACGTGTTCGGTTCTTTACCTATTTCAATGATGTCCACAATTCATCCACTTTATTTGATTAACAGGACTTTTTGGAGACAGAAATCAAACGTGAAAAAAAAACAAAAAAAAAAAAAAACTAAAAAACAAACACCAAAGGGGATTTTATTAATATTCACTAAATGTGCTAAAAGCATTATACACATCTTAGATGTACAATTAAAAAGGACGAGGGAAAAGTAATACAAAGGCGAATTGTACAAATAGGGAACAGATGTAAATTCAAAGAGCACACTATCAGTGTATTTAGTTTGATATTACCTAAATGTTTCGCCCAGACACCAGCACAAGATCCCACTAAAGGAATGCACTCAAATGTAAACAAATCATATGTTAAAATAAAAAAAAAGTAACAGTCATTACCGAGAGATTATTTACAGGGAAAAAAAACATCATCTCCGGCTAAGGTCAGGATAAAACTTAGTAATCTCATTCCAAGACAAAGACAGAAAGCAATTGGAAAACAGATACAGGGGGATAGAAGACACAAGTACCTCCTTGCCCTCTATGGGAGGTCGGGAACCCCATCCAGCAGGTCATGTAAGAAAAAATACCCTCGTCTCCAAATATTCAAAGTTTCAAAGCAGGAAATTTCAATTTAATTGAGCACCCAAAAGGACATTGACAGAAAGGGGAACAAGACAAAAACAACCCCCCCCCCAAAAAAAAAAAACAACAAAAAAACAAACAAAAAACAACAAACAAACAAACAAACAACCCCCCCCCCAAAAAAAAAAAACAACACAAAACAACAAAAAAACAACCAACTGAACAAATCTTTAATCTTTTAATATAATTATAACTTTATTTAAATGAAAATACACAATGATGAATCCATGAAATATGCAAAGGACTGTAGGAGCGTGTAAAATACGTTTAAGTGATATTGGTCATATAATTCATAAATTATGTCCAAGGAACAAGGCAGATACGTTGCCCGGTTAAAACATGGAATATAAGAAGATCCCAAAATCATTATTTAGGTATCATAGCTTTGTTGAGTCAGAGTCGACTATAAAATCCTCTTCTCTAACTCAGTACCTCAATAGCAAGGAAACCCTAAACAAACAACTGTAATATCATATAGAAATGTATAATACTACATTATAACCCAAGATGATTTATAAGCTTTAAAAAAGGGGGGAAAAACAACAACAAAACGAAAACAAAAACAAACAAACAAAAGAAAAAAAAAAGATTTAAAAAACGAGAGAGACAAAAAGAAAACAACATACATCTTGGTAAAACATACAATACGGGGCTTGTAGTTTCAATCCTTGACAAGGAACATAAGAAGAGTTTATCATTTATTAGTTCTTTAGAATGCGGCTATGTGGTCTTGTGGTATGACGCTCGCTTTCGGATCGGAAGGTCCTGGGTTCGAGCTTCGCGCTCGACGCATAGTTGAGTCCTTGGTAAAGGCTCTTTACTCACTTTCTCTCACCGATACTCAGATGTAAAACGAGTACCTGAATTTTGGGGAATTTTTTTTATTTTTTTTACGAGGCTTAGGACACTTTTAGATCATTTGAGTGCCAGTTATTAAAACAATACTAGATTTATAATTAAAAGCACACGAGAAAAAGATAGACAAATGGGACTGGCTCGAATAGGGAACAGAAGTAGATTACAAGAGCAAACAATCCATGCACTTGGTTTGAAGTCATCTAAAAGTCCAATCAATACACAAGAACAGTATCCAACTAGGGGAGAGATACACTCAAATATTTATATACAGACTACTATATTAAAAAAATTTAAAAAAAAGAAAAAAAAAAAGAAAAAAAAAAAGGCAAAGAAAAACAAAACAAACCAAAAAACTTTATCGGTACACAACAAAGCGGTGATTTACAAGAAACTATATCATTGCAAAAACTTATAATACATATTCGACGGTTTCTCTCTCAGCAAAGCCCAGGACAAAGTTATAAGAAAAATACAGAAAGAAACGTGGAAAAGGAAAACTGAAAAAAGGAGGATAGAAGAAACAGCAAAGATGAACTCCATGCCATAATGGGAGGTCAAAAGACCCCACCCAGAAAAAAAAGGAAGACAAAGGGAATTATTTAAATTGAAATCAGAAGATCCAAGAGTGATATATCCTTGTGGTTTGTCTGATACCACTTATAAGTCGCACACTGACATTGCAACCAGATCACGGTCCAGGACACATTCAAACGGCTACAAATATAAACAAGACAAAAAAAATTCTCACAAAAAAAATAATCCATTTGACTTTCCCAATGTAGAAATACACCAGTCCAGGGGCAGTTGACGTTCCCCAATCCTAAGGGGAATACATCTATATAGTCGCGTCTCTCCGATCCAAACACCCCCATCAGGTCAGAAAACAAACTTGACTTCACCCAGGATCAATCTAGGTCCCTTTGTGTGTGAAGCTAGTGCTCTACTACTGAGCTATCGGGACCCCATTTTGGACATGTACTTATGAGTTACTTGTTTCAAAACACAATGAAAATTGAACTCCACAAATAGTCAGAATTTGCTCTGAATTAATGATTGGGGAGCTGGGTCTAGTTATAAGATCTTGTGGACGCACGCCAATATATTAAGTAGTCTATAGTAAGATACAAAAGCAATTGTTGATATCGTTTTTTTGTTTTTTCTCAATAGGCCAATGAAAATGATATACCCTGGTCTACGTGATGGCTTGAAGACTCTTTTGTTTTCTGACCTCCATGTCCACCCAGCAGTGATTGGGTAGCTGGGTCTGCTAGATCTGGTGAAAAGCACTTTGCTGTAGATTAGCATTCTATCCAGAGGGTAGAAAGCAATTACGTTTGTCCATTTCACGCTAAGGAAACTGGGATAAACTCCAGCTCTGTGGTCCTTAAGGCTCTGAAAGACTCACATGTTTATTTATTTATTTATTTTTTTGTTTTTTGTTTTTTAAGGGTTTTACGGCGCTTGCAACACATTTAGGTTATATCAGCGCCAGTAAAAAGGAAGAAAATGGGATAGTAAAAAGTTCTAGAATTACAGTTAAAGCACCCAAGAGAAAGTAAGACAAAGGGGAACTGGGGACAAATAGAGCTCAGATGTAGATTCCAAGAGCATACCTACAATGTACTTAGTTTGAGATCACCTATAAGTCTCATCCGGACACAAGCACAAAATCCAACAAAGAGGAATACACTCAAATGCTTACATTATACATTCAAAATAAATATAATAATACATAACAGAGAGATGATTTACAAGGAAAAAAATGATCGTCTCCCAACACAATAACTATGCATTTGACTGTTTCGTTTCCCTCCCAGCCAGGACTCCGGCCAATCAAAACTTTGAACACCTGTCAAGTCACAAAAGTTCCATATTATAAAAATCTATAACAAATACAAATAATTTTTTTTTTAAATACCTCTCGTATTGTCTTTAGTGTTGGAAACCTACTCTTCCCACCCCTCCCCTCCCAAAAATATAAAACAAAATAACAACAGCAACAAATTAAAAGTTTATAATATACGGCTTTGCCAAAATGTTGTATTCATGATGCATCAACATAGACATTAATTTTACGTTATTTTGAAAAACCATGGCAGTGTTCATCTATTTCTATGGCTTCTACTTCTGAAATAAAAATAGTGACTTTCTGCCTCAAAACAGTATTTTATTGGAGTGACTTAGAGACTCAAAATCGAGTTTATAACAAAAAAATAAGAAACTTGAGTTCAGTTTATAAGTTTTAGTTTTATTGAGAGCAATGGATACGTTTTTCAGGAAACGACAAAAACTAGAATTTTGCATTTCTGAACATTTGGGGTTTAAATTAACTTTTTTGATATCTTTTTCACCTCGACATAATACTACAGTCTAATTTTAAATAAATGGCACGTCGTTTTCTTCTTTTTCTCAGTTATCCTCAATACACAGTTGCAAGAATTCGTCTGAACATCTGAATATATATTTATCTTAATTAAAAAAAATTTTTTCCATGAATTAAAAAAAATAGAAAAGGATTTCGCTTAGTAAAGCTATATTAAAGTTGATAACTTGTAACGATCGGGACTCATTGATGTTTTACAGTATCAAAATTATGAATTTTCCACTTATCCATATTGAAGGAATTTGTTAAATTGGAACATTCGGTTAATTGAAACATATTGTTTTCCTTGTTTTTAAGGGTTTTACAGTGCTTACAACACATTTAAGTCATATCAGCGCCAGTAAAAAGGATGAAAATTGGATAGTAAAAACAGACTAGATGTACAATTAAAAGGACTTGAGGAAAAAGTAATACAAAGGGGAATGGTACAAATAGGGAACAGATGCAGATATCAAGAACACACTATCAGTGTACTTAGTTTGATATTACCTAAATGTTTCACCCAGACACCAGCACAAGAAATTCACCAATTCATAATACAATGTTTCCACAAATACACGTGTTCAAGAACAATAACAACAACGACAAAAAGAAATACTAGACACATCAATCATCACATTCTGATGACGAGGATGGTGGAAAGGAGAAATGTAACAGCTACGGAAGAATTTTGTGGTATCACTATCCAATGAAATGCAATGAAATGAAACTTTCATGCATAGATACAATTTTTCAAAGTTATATAAACATCATTCATTTTTAATCTTACAATTTTGAGAACATGATCACTATTTCAAATGATTTAAAGCTAGAGATTTCATATATCACTCTTCTGTATTTGCATCATGGATTAGGTAATATGCAATAAATCCAAATTAAAATATGATGCAAACTAATAATTTGTATCTTTATAACAGTTAAAGCGTGAGGTTTTTATTCGGAAACCAGTAAGCCGTGAACTCAAAATCGCTTGTAGAACTAGAGTGTAAGCAAGAGATTTTTTTGAGACACGATGGATTCATCTCTTACTTTGTGGAGCGCAACTTGTTTACATTCTTGGTAGTGTAAAATTTTTAATTTTATGACAACGGTCATAGAGTAGTTTTTTATAGGTAGTAAAGAAGAATATTTTTTTGATATGGCTTCATTACGGGTCAAAATCTATATTCACTAAAACAGCTTGATTCGGAGGTTGACACATATTTTTACAACTTTTGATAGAGGGACAGCTGAGAAAAAACAGAAAAACATGCGCCATAAATAAAAAATCTGAATAGTTAGAGGCAGTGGGCCATTAAAAATCTGTAAAAGAACGTTTTGAATGGCTTCTCAAAATGTGGAAAATGTGAGGATTCAATATCAAGTGTGACCCACCGTCTTAAAACCTTATAATTTCCTGGTGGTTTAGATGCTAAAAATTAAACTTAAAATAAAATAATATAAGACTTGGATTCAGTTTCTATGTTTGATTCAAAATGAATTTAATTTCTCAAGGTAACAAAATATAAAAGTTTACATTTAATTCCCATCCATCCTGACATAATACAAATTTGAGCCGGTTGTCACGAAAAGTGTAAGAAAATTATAGATATTGTACTGAAAGTAATGTATCAGGGCAATATTCTGTCTTAAAAACTATCTGTCCTATTGCCATGAGAATGATTTACAAAATTACTCAAACTCAAACAGGGTTCCCACACCTATTCTTTAAAAAAAATCAAGGTTTTTTCAAGATTATTTTCATGACTTTCAAGGTCGTGCTTGACATACCTTAAATCCGTAAAGCTTACCGATAAAGTCCAAGGTATGGTCTGGGGGTTAAAATGAGTCCTCGTATTGCCTAATGCCTATCCAAATCCAAGTCATTGTCCATTGCCAACCACTCCACACATCTCATGTTTCAAAATTTTAAGTTTCACAGAAAAAGATATTCAACAACAATAAAACACTATGTACAAAAATAAATCCACCCAGAACTACCTCAATGTCAATCAGTCAAGGATTTGCATCTCTCCTCAATATCAAAAGTGATTTTTTTGGACGTCAAACTTGACCATTGCCTTGTTCAGCTTTTTCTCAGCATATTTGCCTAAGCAAGGAGAGTGCAGTCCATTAACTTTTCTGCTGCCTCAGATGCCTCTTCATACTCTTTTTTAAAAAAATGCAAGATTCGTTTCCAAGAGCTTTCTTCTTATTTTCAATTCCTGAACAACCCATATTCTTCCTTTCCAAGGCTTCCTTCACTTGTTCCTTTTCTTTCATCCTCTCTTCAATGTGATTAAAGTATTTTTTTTTCTACCTTGCTGGGCTGGCAACATCAGATCTTTGTCAACCTGAACTTTGCTGAGGAATCCAACAAAACTGATGTGATCTTTTTATCACTTATGACCCTCCTGGCATTTTTTTCTCTCAAAATAAAATTCACGGTTTTTTCAAGGTTTTGGACAAATCAAACATGTTTTTCTTAGTTTTCAAGGCCTTAAGTAAGAAACAAATTCTAAATTCCCGGTTTTCCATGTTGCATGGGAACCCTACTCAGAGGTTAACAGACAAAGATTACAAGAAAGTCCGAAAATTATCTCATGTACAGATCGACAATTCGAAAACATATCACATGGATGAAAATTACATAATATGTATGCTCTAAAGATTTTTTGAATTGCCATAAGAGTTTGCAAAATAATCTCCTTCATTTAATGATTGTTGTTCTGTAATCAGTAGTTCTATATATGCCGTCTACTTCATATGACATGCACTGGTATTGGTCAGCAGTATTGTGCTCATTTGGACCAATAATACATTTTTATTGCCCTGGTTGACAGAACTGGGAGACAGAAGAGTTATTGGGTTTGTTAACCTGTCTGAAATAAATCATTTACCAAAAAAAAAAAAATGAAAAAGATTTGTAATCACTTTGGAGGTGAAAAATTGCCCATTTCAGGATATAAGGACTCCAATGGCGGGAAATTAAGATTAGAAAATTTGAGACCAGGGTCTGCAAGAGGTGTGAGAACATCGTCACTTCTACACAATCGTTCTTCTATTTTTTTCTTCTCAGCATGAGTGGTTGACAATTCTTGAAGTAAACTCAAAACACATTGGCTTAGTCTTTCATTCATTTGTAACACATTGTCAAATGCATTGTTAGATGTCGACTGGATATTACTCACAAGCTTCCATCCATTCTGACTCTTTTCACTCCCCAACCCATCAGATGAGTCGCTTTCACACAGATTGACAGATTTGTAAGATTTGTCACTGATTCCTGATGCTTCGTTGACTTGATCTTTGTCATCTATTTTATTTGAAAACCCTTTCATTAATTCTTCATTTTCTCTTAATATTTCATATACAGTCTCTTCATCTATTTTCATTTGATGATCAGAACAAACACTTTGGACATTGTCTGTCTGGGTTGACTGGCTAATCGTCGATGTGGTCTTGTGAGTGTTATCCATGAGGTCTAATAGTTGGGTTTTTGTACGGAGTCTCTCCATTTGAGAGATATATGACTGATGTTGTAGAGCCATGGAATCCAACACAGACTGAACTTTGCAAGACTTCATTGCAAGAAGTATACATTCTGAAAAGAACAGATAAATATAGAAAATTATTCATCATAGTAATGACAGCTACATATTTTAAGAGCTTTTAAGAAATTAACCAACAACAAATGACCTGCAGATCACCATATTATGGTCACAAAACAGGAAAAAATGTAATTTTATTGCCAGCTACAATCATCATATTGATTCTGTTTGTTCTTGTATTTGTGTAGCCTCTGAAATCAGTAAAAATAATGGAATATATAAGAATACATTATCACTTTGTAAAGATTAATCAATGATATTTTTATGAATACAAATGTAAAATGTAGTTTCAATTACAGTGCAGCCTTCTTATAACAATATCCGTTGTAGCAACATCCTCTTTATAGCAACATGGAGTCCAGCTCTTGATTTTTTCTCTATATATCATTAGTAGTAAAAAAGTTACAGTTTTGCAACATCGATATAGCAGTCACCAACTTCAAATGGATATCTGGTCCTGTATTCATAGCTAATGGAAACGCGTGATTGGCCAACCAATGATATCCAGCCCCCTCTGGGCCAATTTTCTTGGGCATTTTCTATAGGTGAGGAAAAGCATGAGAAAAACCTAGCTTACCTTGTGCTTTGCCCTGCGCAAGTGTTCACTTACCAGTCAATCTCTATGGCGCAAGCAAAACTGCACCACAATGTTCAACCAGACAGTAAAAACTCCACACCAACTGAACATGCCTTATTTATAAGACACTTCACTATCATTATCTCTGATCGCTGATAATGCGCACAAATCATGATGTCCATTCCTACTTTTACCAATTTGAGAGATAAGCAGCAACTACAATATTTTTGGCATGCAAGTGAGCACCACATTGGTTGATCGGCCAGTGAACGCATGTGCAACTTGAAAATGTAGAGACTGCATGCTGATGTTTATGAAGCTGTGCAGAAGTCGTTAAAACATAGTCGAGTGATTAGCACATTGCTGTCGTGGTCTATTGTTGTAGACCTGGGGAAGCTAATTGTAGTCAAGCTAGAAGCAAGAGTTTTCCTGCAAGCAATATATGGCTCTGCCATTTCAAGCAGCGACATGGCACTATTTTCAAGGTATCCTACTTCCGCTGAAAGCGCAACTGTAGATGGCTAGAAAAGACAACCATAGTCAATTTATCACCCCCCCCCCCTTCTGCCATTTTTTCATTGTTACCCTATAATGACATTTGTTCCCGGTCCAGACGATGTCGCTATAGAGAGGTTGCACTTTATTTTGCATCACATTCAAATCCAAATTTGTTGAAACTATGCAACCTTACCTGCAGCTTTCGAATGACAACTTATGGCTTCTTCGTATCTTTTACTCTTTGTTAACATTTCTGCCCTCCTACTGAATGTATGGGCCTGATGAAAACAAATGAGAACAAATCAAGTTTATTCCAAAAAAAAAAAAAGAAAAAGAAAAAAAATATGTATAATAATAATAAATAAATCTAAAAAATAAAATAATAACTGAAAAGCGTTTTATGTTAGCAGTTTCCTTCTTTAGTGTCTTCTTCCTCGTTGATCAAGTTCCCAAGCTTCCTGACATTTTTCCAATCATCTTTGGTCCGTTCAACTACTCTTATTTCTGTTTTTGTTTGGCTGACTTTGAGGTTCCATAGACTTAGCATTTGAGATATGACAAGTAGAAGATAGTTACGTGCATCTTGTTATGAGTCATATATGAGGTCCACATCATCTGCGTAAATAAGTTCACGGGTAATTCGCAAAAGGAACAGGAGGAAAGTTATAAGATAGGCTCTGCAAAGATCAAACCTTAAATACAGATTTTTAAATCATGAGATATATTTAGAAAAACAATCAAGTTGTGTGAAAATACTGTTGCTGATATTACAACTGATCAGAATATATTTTAAATAAGTTCCTAGTAAATTGTTATCACTAACATTTTAAGAGTTTCTTAGGTGGACTGAATGTTGGTAAATAGGTTCTACCTATGGACAGTAGAGCATTTGAATACAGGTTCCATCTTTCAAGTTAAACTAATCTGTTTTGATAATCTTGGCAACAAAAGTTAAAGTCAACAATTTACCAGCACATATGTTGATGATCCCTCTAAAAATTATACGACAAAAATCTTTGTGGCTTAGTAGTGTTTAGTTACAGTTTGGTTTGAACAAAATTATAAATAATGATAAGAAAGAGATTATTGATATACCTTAATATGTATTTTATGAGTTATCTGCTGAAACAAGGACAGATAAGAAACTATTTCATAATAGTTAATTATTGAAGCATACCCTTCTTTTCTTGTGACAATAAGATCCCTATCACATTTGTCCCAGAGTGAAATGCTTTTGCCACAGGGTCACATGGCTAATTAAGGAAAATCATACTATAAAGTGGAAATTACTATTCCTACAACAAATATGTTACAATGCCTTTTTGAAATGTCCAGAAAGGTTCATATTATAAATCCAGATCTAAATTGAAAAATAATGCTTACCCGATTTAAAGGAGACTCCATTGGGGCTTGAACAAGAGGACGAAGATCTTCGCTGCTTTCCATACTTTTCTGAAGAAGACCCAAGGAAATATGAACTTGATTATGAGAGAGTGAAAGAATTAAAGTGAAAAGTAAGGACTGGATTACAAAGCATTGGTTTTATAAACTATGTGATAATTTAAATCTAAATCTAACAATGCACATGAAACCTAGTCTGACCATAAACAAATGTAATCGAGTCGAGTCATAATTGTTCCATGGGTTTTAACATTAATCATAATCTGGTATCATATCTGCATAATAATGTTTTGACTGTAAAATAGGTTAAAAAAACATTAAAATTAATTGCTCAATTTAAATGTGTGGTCAATTTATGAAAAAGAGTTGTTATTCAGTAAAATCTAATCGCTCATCAATCGTGAGAGCAAAGTCTTTCTAATTGTTTATTTTGTTATATTTGAAAAAAATAAACTCGGAGAAGTAAAGCTGGACTTATATCAGATTTGCCCCAAGGGGAACACCTCTCAAGTAATAATAATAATAATAATAATAATAATAATAATAATAATAATAATAATAATAATAATAATAATAATAATAATAATAAAAATAAGAAGAAGAAGAAGAAGAAGAAGAAGAAGAAGAAGAAGAAGAAGAAGAAGAAGAAGAAGAAGAAAAAAACATTTATACTGCAAATCTACCCCGAAATGGACAGAGGGGTTCTGAGCACATTATAGTTTTGTCATACCATCCAACTATATGATTTAAAAAAAGGCTTATACCACAAAAAATACTGGTTACCTATGCATATTTCACATTATAATGTTATTTAACAATTTGTTTGCAGAGCAAATGTCCCTTTGACATAAACAAGTACATTACCAAAGGTGATTTATCACTTGGAGGTCACATTATAATAATCAGAGACGCCAACTTAAGATTTGGCTCACAGGATTTTCAGAGACCACTTGGAGGAATTTCATTTCCGAAAGAGGAATTTCCACATAAGAAAAGGGAATCGGGATGGCATTTGGCATTGTGTTTATGTATAGTATAGTTCTAAATAGAAAATCAATTAGAACTTTACAATATGTAAATTAAACACAATACCAAATACCATCCCAAAGTCCCTTTATTTCAAATGAAGAAAGCTCCAAAACATCATGGTGGTGGTTGTAGTAGTAGTGCGTAGAGGTAATGATGATGATACATGGGTGGTAGTAGTAGTAGTAGTAGTATTGGTATTGTTGATGATTATGTGGTGGTGGTGGTTGTTGAAGTAGTGGCAGTGATGATGAGTGGTAGTTGTAGTTGTAGTGATGTTGAGGATGTGGTACTGGTGGCTGTGGTAGTTGTTGTAGTAGTGGGATGATGAGGGAGTAGGGGTAGTAATGATGATGAGGTGGTGGTGGTAGGGTTTGGTGATGTGGTGGTGGTAGTGGTTGAAGTGATGATGATGTGGTTGAGGTGGTGGTGGTTGTAGTAATATTGGTAGTGATGATGATGATGCAATGGTGGTGGTAGTTGTAGTAAGTAATTCGCAGAGATGCCAACTTAAAATTCCAAGGCCGAAAGAAGAATTTCCATATGTAAGTTGTTTTCGAATTATAGGATATTTTAACAAAATGTCAAATACCATCACAAAACAATGTAATGTGGTGGTGGCGGTTGTACAGTGGTGGTGGTAGTGATCATGATGTGGTGGTGGTTGTAGTGATGGTTGCAATTGTGGTGTTAGTGATGACGAAGATGTGGTGATGGTGGTTGTAGTAGTAGTGGTAGATATGATGATGTGGTGGTTGTTCTAGTAGTGGTAGTGATTATGATGTGGTAGTGGTTGATGTAGTAGTAGTGGTACTGATGATGATGTGGTAGTGACAGTGATTGTAGTAGCAGTGGCAGTGGTTATCTTTTACTTTTACTTTTAGTTTTAACATGACTTAGCAGGAATTACTTACTTCGCTTTATTAGTCGTATGATTTCTTATTAGTTTAAAAATGATTTAAGGTAAACAGATATTCCTTTTTAAATTGTTACATTGATATATCTCAGGAAATAAAAGTCGACAATGACAATGACGACCCTTTGAGATCTTTTTGTTTTGGAAAAGATCAGCTGAAGAAAAGAGAATGACAAGACACAAATGTAAATATGCCAGATAACTTTAGAAAATCAACTACTTTTATCCAGTTTGAAACAATTTGTATGTTTCTGATATCTGTTCAGATGATTTTTTAGTCAATCAAAATCACAGTTACTTATCAAGAATAAAATTGTGAGAACTTTTAAGTTTCCATTTGCTGGATGATATATTATGATTGAGGCTCGCTATTGCCATCCTTTTCATTTCCATTAATTTCTCTGACAGAGCGAAAATCACCAGTCGCCAGATTGTGCTCTCTCTCTCTCTCTCTCTCTCTCTCTCTCTCTCTCTCTCTCTCTCTCTCTCTCTCTCTCTCTCTCTCTCTCTCTCTCTCTCTCTCTCTCTCTCTCCCTCTCTCTCAGTGTTGCCAGGTACCTTTGCAAAAATCTCGCTATCTTTATGTCAGAAATCCGCCAACCTTAGCCTACTTCACTGAGATAGTTGCCTAAAATCGGCCATTTGATTTTAAACACTTATAATCAACATTGTCTCCGAATAAAAATTGTGTACAGTGTACACGGCTATTTCTTTTTAAAGGCCTGACGATTCGGGGCCTGACGATTCCCCAAACTTCCTGATTCACAGCATGCGCTGGATCCATTTCAGCCTCAAGCTTATCTAAATTCAATTTAAGAGTGAAAAAAAAGAAGAAATAATTAAACCTGATTGCTATACTTTTACTTTTTAAAAGTGTATAAAAATCTTCAAAAATCCGCCATCCGCCAGGCCAATTTTTCCCCTCCACGGGATGATAAAAACACGCCAATTTTGCGGAAATCCCGCCAACCTGGCAACTCGCTCTCTCTCTCTCTCTGTGTTTGTGTGTGTGTTTGTGTTTTTGCTACGTTAACGGGACAATTTCATGTTTGCACACTCACGTTAAGTGGACACACCCCGTTAAGTGGACGTCCTGATAATGTTTTGATGTCAAAACCAGACTTCCCGCCAGTTTTTAGATCACCTGACAAATTTTTTCCAAGAAATGAGTTGGTCTTTGCAACGGAGCGATTTTGTCGTTTAGACACACAGCTCTATACACACCGCGAGTGTATGCCGAAAATTGCGGTGTCCCGATAACTGCAGAGTAAAGTTAATTACGTGTGTATAGGCTGTGTGTATGAAATTGGACCTCGTTGTTTTCGTTTCTTAGACTCAAACTCAAAGATGGAGGACCGTAGCAGTAGTCCAGTTTATGCGGTATAAACAATCTTACTTTAATATTTTATGTTTGAGGCCTACATTACAATTTCTACTGTAGTTTTACTGCATTTCTTAATTATTTTTTTTTCACTTGTCGTTCTTTCATATCTCTATACATAGAAATAATAAATAACTTTAACTAGCAGGTATTCCCGTTCTACGAAAGAAAACGAGGAGGGATAAGCAGCCATGGATAGATAGATAGATAGAGACACAGACAGACAGACAGACATACATACAGAAAGAAAGACATATAGATAGATAGATAGATAGATAGATAGATAGATAGATAGATAGAAAGATAAACAGATAGAAAAACAGATATATTCATAGAAAAATAGAGATAGATAGACAGACCTACAGGAAGACAGATGGACGGACAGACAGATAGATAGATAGACAGACAGGCAGATAGATGGATAGATAGATAGATAGATAGATAGATAGATAGATAGATAGATTTATTGATTGATCGATGGGAAGGGTCCAAGGCTTTGAGAGAGAGAGAGAGAAATAGAGAGAGAGAGAGAGAGAGAGAGAGAGAGAGAGAGAGAGAAATAGAGAGAGAGAGAGAGAGAACGTCTGTTGTACTGTAAGTAGGTTAGGAATTCGAAAATTTGAGATCACAGCTATCTGCCTGAAATAAAATAAATACATTAATATATAAATCAAAACGTACATAAGTCGTACCAAAACTATAATGACGATCGGGAGGACAAAGGGGTGATAGGAGGATTAATCAATCAACAGTTACACTCACCCTATTCACAACTAGACATACCAGAAAAAAAAAGAAGAAGAAATGAGTATATCCTTTGAACTCGGACCCCTCTATTTTGTTTTCTTGGATAAATCTCATTTCGTCTCATAGCTCTTATAAAAGATTGGAAACACAACCGGTACTGGAAGTTATTTGTGGAGGAGGTCGTCGTTTTTATGGCGACTCTGAATTTTTTCAAAAAATTACTTTTTAACTAATCATTTTGTGAAGAAACCAAACATTATTTTTTAATCATTTAGATACTGCTCCCAGCCTTTCGTCGTTCCCAATCAACAATCCAGATATGACTGTTCTTGGTTAGTCAGTTTTTCAATCTATATAGAGCTATAGTGTTTGGGGCTTTGTTCCATTACAATAAGATAGTATATTATGAGAGTTCAATTATATGTACACGGTGTTCACCGATATGCTTCCTGTCGTCTGTTCAGTTACAATAAGATAATCCACTCCGATTCACAATCCGATTTGTAACTCTTTTAATCTTCGCTTCCTTATCCATTTATTTCAATAATCTTTCTTGTTCTTGTTCTTCTAGTTTTTCTTGTTCTTATTTCTCTTCTTCTTCTCCACCTGTTGTAATTTATTCTTTCCTCGCATGATTTTTCGTCATATTCATTTTTTTCATCCTTCTTCATTCTTCAGACATTGACTGCTTGTCAAACTGATCTAGATCTTGTCTTTGGAGAAATGCGAAAAGACTTACAGATTATGTTTTCGGATCTTAATGACGATCCTAATGACAGTGATTATGTCCATGATTCTAGTGATTCAGACTTTGACTCTTTTCCGACATTTTTACCAGTTGGTCTTTTAGAAAAACCTGCCACTGTAACAGTTACGGACTCAAGATCACAGAAGTACACAGATTTATCAGGCTGTCAAGAAAATGTAGGCAACCAATTAACAGTGAACCAAAATAGAATTGAGGGATGTTATCTGCCAAACACAAGAGGAGATTCTAAAAAGCATTTCTGTGTTTTTTGTGGTAAACAGCAGGCAAAGTTAAAACGTCATCTTTTATCACAACACAAGAATGAAAAAGATATGGTGCCTTTACTTAATGCTACTTCCCTAACTAAAAAAGATGAACTTGCCAAACTTCGTAATGCTGGTGACCATGCACACAATATCAATACGCTGAAGCAAGGAACAGGCATGGTGGTGGTCAAAAGAAGGAAAAAAACATTAACTCAAGTAAGCAACTTTGTGCCATGTTTGAAATGTATGGGTTGGGTCTCTAAGAAAGATCTTTGGAGGCATAAATGTGTAAACAAAGCTGAAAGTGTACCCCGGAAGCAATTGGTTAAACAAGGAAAGTTGCTTTTACCACAGGCATCTGACAACGATCTGTATAATGAAATAATGGTGTCTTTACGGAATGGCCCTATTTCAATCGTGGCCAAGAGCGATGAAACTATAAAACTTCTTGGCCTCAGAGAGACGACAAAGAACGGACATGAAAAATATAGGCACGGGCATATTCGAAATAAATTAAGAGAATTGGCCCGCCTTTTGATTAAGCTCAGGAGTGCACCTAACTGTGAATCGTTGGGACTATCAGACTTCCTTCAACCTGAAAGATTCAAAGATGTTGTCTCAGCTGTAAGAGAGGTGGCAGCCTACTCACAAGACACAAATCAATATGGAATACCATCCCTTGCTCTAAAACTAGGACATAGTTTGGCGCACTGCTGTATTCTGTTGAAAGCTAAAGCTATTGAGACTGGAGATACAGTTATGAAAGAGAGAACAGGTGCATATTATCAGCTTCACACAAGTATGTGGAATCAGGAAATAACTTGCAATACTGCAAGAAACCTACATGAAAAAAAAAGAAAAATACCACAAAGACTATGCCACTCACAGATGATGTGTCAAAGCTGTCGAAGTACCTCACTAGTGAAACTGAAAAGTTGACCATGGAAATGTTGGCGCCAAAAGGCATTGTCAAGGAAAATGGGAAAAACTCGGTGTGATTACGCTAGTACGAATAATATTATTCAACAGAAGAAGGCAAAGGGAGGCTTCAAAGATGAAATTGTCTGACTACACCCAGGGAATAAATACCGACAAGCACAATGAGGACGTTCTTAAAGAGCTTAGCCCTTTTGAAAAAGAACTTTGTAGTGTAGAGTCTTATCACGGATCGAGATAATTGTTGAATGACTGTGACTTTCTATCTTTTGGTTTTAATGCAGTTTATGCCGAATTTGGCAGTGTTCTAGGTTAAAGCATGGTTGAATAAAATGTTGAATAAAATGTTGAATTATATGTTAATTTCCTTTATGATTATCATTGCTATGAAACATAAGCTATTTCTAATCTCTGCTATTGCTATGTTAATCTTAAAACAACAAACAAAATAAACAAAGACAATCAAACAACAACAAACAAACAAACAATCAAAAACAAAACAAAAAAAAAACAAAAAACAATGGCGTCATATAGCGGAAACATTTATTCTTCAAACGTACCACTATGATAATGTATGTAAAATAATGCAACCCATAAGGAAAATAATGGTGAATTCATTTCAGAATAAAGTTTAAAGATAGCTATCTTTTCAGTCCAAAGGCTATGAGACTTGTATTATTGTCAATACTACAAGCCTCATACTTAATGACTTAGTCACGAAATAACGATGTACCATCATTTTGTCCTGACATTAATAGGCAAATCATATTGTTTAGGTTCGATTCCAGAATGGAACCAATGAGAACATAAAAATACAATATTCCAATGCACATAGATTAAGAATCTAGATGCCCGGAGTACATTTCTACAAAGTCTGTTTAATGTTTGTTTTTCATGTTTTTGTGTAACATGCTTGAGGTTCAAAGGTCATGCGATGTCCACTTAGTGATACGTCCCAATAATGTATGAGTAAAATAATGTTGACATGAAAATTGAAGCAGAGGGCTGAAATTTGGCATACACCAATCTTTTCATGTCTAGGTGATACATTAAAAAAATCAGCCTGTTTGTATTATTGGTTTTTGAGCTATGATACGTCCATACAATGTAGGATTTGGTGAGAGTCCTCTTAATGTGTCCGAGACACGTATGTGTGTGTGTGTGTGTGTGTGTGTGTGTGTGTGTGTGTGACGACGCGCACTCGTGTGAGCAAACCCATTTCCATTATTTTGTTAGGCTATAAAAGAGTAAGAGAATAAGCGTCAGTGGCGGGGCTCTATTAGATGGTTCCTGGTTTGGTGCCATGAACCGCCTCTAATTTTGAAATTAATTTAGAAATAAAAAGAGCATAATTTATTTTAAATTATTAAAAAAAAATTAAGATACTGCCTTTGGTCAAAGACCAACCCAAAGCCTTTGAAATAAAACCCGGACACCAGGCGGCTAATGCAATAACTCGAGGTGCCTAAATGAGTCAATAAAATGGAGATAAAGATAAAGGGAGTGAATCTGACTCTAGAATGAACAACACAAAACAAACGACGTTTTGGCCTTTGGCCATTTTCAAGTAAAGACCCAATATATATATATATATATATATATATATATATATATATATATATATATATATATATATATATATAATTTCTTCATTTTTGTCATAATAGAAAATTTGTAAATGTGTGTGTGTGTGTGTGTGTGTGTGTGTGTGTGCGTGCGTGCAATGGAAGAGAGAGAGATAGAGAGAGACAGACAGACAGAGAGAGAGAGAGAGAGAGAGAGAGAGAGAGAGAGAGATATGACGTAATGATATCAAAACTATATATCATTTATATACAGGCGTGGTCTGGTGATGGGACTGACTGACAACTCTCACTTTTGGAACCAATAAAACTCGGCACCAAGTTACACTAATCGGCAGTCAAATGACAGCTGATGGACCATGAAAAAGAGTTCAACTTTGCCATCTCATTATCAAGAAAATAAGCTTGCCTGTCGCCCACAGGTTTGCGCTCCATCTATTAATAACATTGTATGTTGTGGCCAAAATTTCGCAAATTATTAGGCTATTTATATCAGTAGGTTAATTCCGGTGGTCCTATATAACACCAATAGTCAGAAATAAGGACATAAGATATATGATAAATTTTTGGATCAATAGCAACAAATTATTTTATTTGTTAGTATGTTTATGCCTCTCTCTCTCTCTCTCTCTCTCTCTCTCTCTCTCTCTCTCTCTCTCTGTGTGTGTGTGTGTGTGTGTGTTGGAGAGAGAGAGAGAGAGAGAGAGAGAGAGAGAACTTTTTTTCTTTTTTAAAAGGTACATTTCTTATGCGCTTAGGTAAAATACTCACATTTGCCCGCCAGATGAAACATACCAACACACAAAACTATGCGTAACCTTCAACGTAGGTATATAGTTTATTTATTTTAGGGAGGACTATCGCCCATTTGGGTGATTTTTCATATCTCTGATGTTGGCACCATCATAAACTGGGAAGACGTCACGCCGCTGGTAAGCTTATGTAAAAATGTTACACAAGAATTCTAGTGGAAAACATGATCAGTTATTATAACAATTGGGTTTAATGAGTTTACGATGCAGTCAATGAGTTTTTGATGCAGTCATTTCAATGAAAACTTGGATTTAAAAAAACTTGGTGTGATGGGTTTGGGTCAGTTTTATGTCCAATTTCATGAAGTGGTCAACGTGATGAGAGCTAGAACTTAAGTACTCTCTTAATAATTGGTTTTCGTTGTTCGTGCATGAAAACTGACATTTATCAAATCATTTTATATCATAAAAGGCGGGGTTTCGCATTCATAATTAGAAAAGTAACGTTTCGAGTTGAGCATGATTCGTTTTTACTTTTAGGGGGCCGGTTTTTTTTTTCAGTAGGAGGAGTGGGTTGAAGAAATTATGGGTAAAGTTTACTCTAAGGTATTGAATGAAATGTTTCTCTAAAACAGAAACTTTTTACTTTTAACCTTTAGAGCCAGACTGAACTCTATACTTTTTGTATTATGCTGGAAATTCTAACTTCCTACTAAGAATCTTTATAATTTTACGGTCTTAAAAATATTCCACATATATCACAAAGACAAATTGACTTAACATTCGGATTGATTTTACGGATTTGAAATTTATGAAACTAATTGAATTATGACCATACCATTTGATTTGGATTTTGAATTTACCACAACAAATAAAGCAGTAAGAAATGAAACTTAGAATCTGGACTTTTATTTTAATGTCTCCATGTTGCACATTCATTTATCAGCATTGGCCCTTGAACTCTTTCGTCCTTATCAACGTCTACAACACAACGCAAAGAAATATCATCACCATCTATCAAAAAGCCACTATACGATCATAAGTCAGCAATATATATAGTACAGCGACTCTACAATACAAGGTGTGTTGTAAAAAGCTTGCGCTTGAACAGAGGATCGCAAATTGAAGCATTGTATGTGAACTACAATATTTCTGCCATTATTTTTGTACTGTTATTTACTTATTTGAAGGAGGAAATATCTCATAAAACAAGAATCCATCTATTTTCCACTTTTAGAGACCCCGGATAGTACCAAAGGTTCCATTTCAGACCAATGACATGGAGAGGGAGATAATATACCAGTTACTTGGCATGTAGGGCAGCAACGAAGGACCTCTATTAGTAAGTAGTGTACGTGCATCTCGTGAAAAATAAATCCCTGGCCAAGACTGGCGATTGTAATGGATGCCAAAAAAAAAAAAAAAAAAAAAAAAAAAAAAATAAATCGGCTTAACGTCTTTAACAATTCTTGTGTTCGAGCCAATTATCATTAAAATCCATCTGAAGGCCGTGAAGATGTCCATGTCGCGTGCGCACGGGGTTTTGAAAAACGGAATAATTTTTTCAAGTCTCCATATTATCATTTTTGTCTCTGTCCATATCATAAAAATATTGATGAGTACTACTCATTGCGTGTGTGTGTGGGGGGGGGGGGGGGGGGGGGGGGGGGGGGGGGGGGGTCTATTCAGTCATAACCATGAACAAATACAACGGCTGAACACACAGTTGAATTCATTCAGCCCTTATTGGTTTTTTGACCGCCAATGAGTGATAAGTTCTCATTAAATTATCTCAAGCAGACTATAAATGTTAATGGTTAGACACAGTTTTGTGTGTTGGTATTATTCATCTGGCGGGCAAAACTACGGTGTCGATGTACCCGTACATTTCAAGAATAAGCACGATTCTTGCACTTTACTCAGCTTTAAAAAAAAATAAAATTAGATGACTTCTTGCTCAACGCGACGCGTTTCGTGGTATTTATTTCAAGAGATCAGTTTGACTGTCTACCATACATCACTTTTTTTTAACCAACATTAAAGGTCTACAATCTACATAACACATTTAGAAAAGATTGGGCATGATCTATATTAACTTTCCATGTGCTCGAGGTCATTGGTCACATTGCAAAATGTGCTCAAAGTGACCTACATAGTGAAAAGTGTTCACATATTTTGAACTATCTAACATTACGATTGGTCATTGTGTTCAGCTTGACACATGGGTATATTTACAACTTTCATAAACAAAGCAGCGTGGTTACATTTGTTCAGAAATGTCCAATCGTTGGACAGCAACAAATCACGTGAATATAGATCACTCCCGACCTGCTTTGTGATACTCATTACAAAATCACTTGGACTTTCTTTGATCAACGTGACAGATCTCCAATCTAAATTATATACTAAGAGGGAGAATGAAGAAATTAAGAGAGAAACAGTCCCCCGCAGGTAAGAATTAATTACTAACTATATGGAGAGAATCAAATTGACATCTATTAAACCACCAAAACGACATTTTTCAGTGTTTTAAAATTTCCAGTCGAGCTGTTTCTTGATTAGTTATCAGTAATTAATGCCCTAGTCCCTGGGCATGACGAGCAACCCTAATGAAATTTTAAAATAAAGACCCCAATTGTCGACGCAAAATTTGATCAGTTTTCTTTGCATGAATAAAACAAATCCAACGCTTGCAACTCGGTTTGTATGTGGTGGACGCGTATGGCATTTCTCCCATTTAGCCTTTATACATGACGCATTTGTTTCTCATGAGCTTGTCTGTTGTCTTTTGGTAATGGGAGGACGATCCCATGGATTTTCTAAAGAGACGATTGAAATAATAAAACTAAATTCATTATCCATATATGTTTAGGTTAGACGTAAGAGCTTTCACTTAACTGTAAACGATTGGTTTCCGTCTTGGGTGCAGTCATAAGTAAGGTTTTTTTTTCATCGGAATCCTGTTACACTCCAGTGGTTTGATAGCTAGTTCCGATAGATCTGCCGGAAAGTAAATTGTGATAAGACTACTGGTCTATCCAAATAGTAGCAAGCGGTTGTTAATTTCCCTTTAACATTTTTTAAAGACTCGACATAGCTCAAGACTCTGAAAGACTAGTTTGTACTGAGATCTGTGCTTTTCCTGGCGACTTCACGCTGGTCTCGAATTAAATATAACAGATTAATGACTCCTGCTAGGATTTAGTTCTATTCCTTTTTAAAACTATTGCGCTTCTCCAATTTTTTGTCGTTTTGATCAATACCGATATATAGGTCCTCATGATAAAAAATAAGCATACATTAAAAATCCGCCTCATTACTTTGAATCGTCGCAGAAAGCCTTTGGCTGTCATTGTAGATTTTGATTTTACTGTTATCAAGATTGTTTTTACCTCAAACAGGTGCTTCAGTTAATGAAGTGTGAGACTATTCAATTTAAGCAACTGAGGCGCCTGTTTCAAGGTACCGACCCATACAACATGCTTCTACATAGCCAAACAGCGGTATGCTACGTTTTAAAATAACTGAAGAATATAAATGTATAGATTTCTTTCCTTTGATCTTGTTTCCTGTGTAGGGAATGTGTTACTGTTGTATGTTTCTATTTGTCATATCGATCGAGATTTGTTGCGAGTTCTCATGTCATCGGCCATGAATTTATGACGCGTCTTCAATCGGGTTACTGTGCATATTGTTGATATGCGTTTGGGTAAAAGTAAAATACATCCGTTGGCCAGATTTAAGGTACCGACACACAAATATGCAATCTTTGATCGTTTCGATCTGATTGATATAATTTGGTGAGAACTAATCACCAAAATGTCTGTCTAAAAACAAAGGGCTGAGTGACGTCAATTTCGTTTTTTCTAGAAGCAGCCACTGTCTACTTTCACTCGTTTTTTTTGTTTGTAACTTTGGAAATTGGATTCAATAGTCTGATGTCACGTCGCCCAGCAACGGCGGCCATCGTGGTTCTAAACAAAGAAAATCGGTACTTTTTGTTCTTCATGCTGGCTAGAACTTTTCATGTCTTGTGATCAGAATGTGTAAAAGTCAAAACATGATCAGATTTGTTTTTTCTCCCTCTGGATACGCTTTTATGCTCGTCGGAGAAATATTTCATAAGGGCGTCCGTCATTGTTCCGATAGCCAGTTACTAAGTTACCATGCGTCATTACGAGGGAAGTGACGTTGCGACTGTTGAAGCGTATTGAAAGGTCATTTCGCGAATGTCCCACTGTTTTCCAACTTGCTTTGTCTTTGTCTTGAGATGTCACTTTGGACTTGATTTTCTCTTGGCTCTGGCCGGGTACCCTAGCTGGAAAGGAAACGAGTCAAATGTATAGTTAGGGTTTTGGTAGATATTTTTGTCTTGTAAATCATCTGTTATGCGCTGTTTTGTTTAAATATTATGATTTGTAAATATTTAAGTGTATTCCTCTTAGTGAGGACCTTGTGCTTGTCTGGATGACTTTTAGATGATCTCAAACTAAGTACTTTGATAGTGTGCTCTTGGAATCTACACCAGTTTCCTATTTGAACCAATTCCCCCTTTGTCAATAAACATTTTCTTGGGTGCCTTAATTATAATTTTAGAACGTTTTAATATCCCGTTGTTTTCCCCTTTTAATGGCGCTGATATGACCTTAATGTGTTGCAACCGCCGTAAAACCTTAAACAAAAGAATATCGCGATGTGGCTGACGTCAAACAAATACGGAACGTCTTTATGAAAAAGAGGTCGTCTGAAGCAACTCCTGACTGTTATGCGAGAAATCGGGTGTTAACAATTTCAGATATCAATTCTATAGGAAAAAACAAAAACAAAACAAAACAAAACAAACAAAAAATGCGAATGCGGCATCCATTTCATTTTTGCTAATCAAGATTTCTTGGTTTAGCATTTTTTTTTTTTAACGCTTGGTATCCCTTTTGTAGAACTGAAATTCAATACCTTGGCAAGGAACATTTCCCAAAAAGCTTGCTGCTCTCAAACGTTAATATCACCTTAGATTATGATGGCTTTACTATGTCTAATATTGTTTAATACTAGAATATTTTTTGTTTTGTTTCAAACAGACCAGAAATTTATTATACTCCCCCCCCCACACACCTTTATCTGTAAAGTTGTCATAACCTATGATCTTGAGTCGCATTAATATTTTGAACATAAAAAAAATCTTAATGGAAACATCTTGCGGATAAGAATATTTTCTCGTATTTCTAATCGTTGTCAAATGTATATCTTTATTTTAAGAAAATAGTTGGTCAACAAACTTGGCTATTTGTCATATCATTTGTTTTTCAACAATTCTGATTTTTAAGCATTCCATAATTGATTAGATACGATGTTAAACTATAAAAACAAATCAAAGAGGGAGTGGACCTACGTACTTTGTATTTGTTGATAAATTAGCCTATTTTGATTTATATGGAGTATGCTGGGTGCATTTTTTCTGAGCAGGAGGTATTTAACTTTTTTTTAATCAATGGAATCACATATCCATGTTTTTATGACATACTACAAATCAATTCCTTCTTTAAAATGTTCTGTACAGCCATGAAGACGGACCATATCTCCAGGCCTACATTTACAGCCTAATATTAGTAGTGCAGAGCCACAAGGGCCTTCGTTTATCCGTTTTTATAGCGTAAAATGGACAGTAGCATTCACTTGCTCCCTTTAGATAATCTAGCGCATGTACTTTCTGAGAAATCTAAAAGAACCAGGTACCCAATCACTGCTGGCGGATCAGAAAAAAATTCGACTACACCTGGGATCGATCCAGGCCCTTTGCGTGTGACGCAAGATCAACGTAAGACGGTGTTTTTACACCATAAAAATCCTGTTATTTGTGTGGAAATTATAAGAAATTGAGAACGAGAAGTAGTCAAGTCTCTTCATTTTGTATAATTTGTTCTTGATTGCAGCACCCTCGTACAAAACCCTGCCAGCAGCACCTGCTCCTTACCATCAAAGAAACTGGGGAAATTTGTAAAAAAAAAAAATGGATCAGACAAAAGTATAACGTCAATGATATAGAGGCTGTCGTTTATTTGCCCAAGACAGACAGTCCGACTATCCAGCTGACGCTCCATAAGTCAAATTATAAGTCTCCAATATTGACATATGAGGGCGGGGGGGGG
>NC_088361.1:62054122-62145240 GCF_034508935.2 Berghia stephanieae | reverse complement strand
ATTCAGCCAACTTTTTGGGATTTGGTTAAAAACATTTGATATCTGGTCCCTCCGAGTTGGCAGAAACGCAAATGCACGTCCATTAAAAAAAAAAAATTTCCCTGTTCGATAATTTGTTGTAAAGAACCATGGCTGGCAGTCTACACTCTTGTATGGCACTTTTAAAGAAATTTAGGTCTACTCCATAACATGATATATTGATTCTGTATCTCTAATACCATGTTCAGGGTTATTTCTGAATCAGGAAAAATTCACTTAATTATTAACACGCCAGCAACACACCCGCAAAAAGAATAAACACACACATACGCTAAAACAAACACACGCAAACACAGAGTCATGTTTTGTTTGCTTGGCAGTATCTTGTGTTGTGATAATTTTCAGAGCAAGCACTAATACTCAAATCTTTCTTTGAAACAGGACACATTATTTTTTGGCGATTTTGCGATGTTCACACCGTCCATTTATAGCCTTCGACAATAGATTTATTTTCATACCAATCAATACATGACAAGAAAGGAACGCTCATATAGATGCATATTTTTTGCTCCGTGGAGTATCGCCTTCTTCACTGGGAGGGTTAGAATATAGTCCCAACGGGCTGCCTCTAAAGGGGAGGAGTGGCACTGAAAAGGTTTTAAAATAGAATTTGAACTACCCTTTCATTTTGACATCTATAATTAGACAGTAGAAAGTTTTCTTCTATTTCGATCAAGTGAATTTATAACGTTCCAAAAACTCATTTTTGTTAAAATTTCATAAAATTATTGTCGCTCTCCCTCTTTAGCCGTGTAAATAAGAGGCGACTAAAGGCCACGATAGGTAGTGGCTCTCAAAACAGTCACCTGGTCCTCCATATTGGGGGCTTGTGTAGGCTAAGTGACCCTACACCTTTAAAATCTTCATTGCCACACAAATCATAGCCTTTGTTCACTTATAGCAATTTATAAGGCTTTTATTACCAAAAAGAAAGTGAGACTTAAGTTGTTAGTTGAGCTCAAGGAACGAAGTGATCTTATTGGTTGTACTTCTGAATACAATCCTTGTTCGCCTTGTGATTTAATATTTTGGCAAGTGCCAGGCTATACGTTTGTGGTAAAGCAACGGACAACATACATAAATAACATTCCTCAATGCGAAAACTTTGTTTTTGATAACTAACCCACCCTGATGCAATACCATTTTGAGGCCGCCTGTAAAAAAACAAAAAACAAACTGAAAACAGCTAATCTACATCCATATGGTGTTTTCAATTTATAGGATGGCAATTTTACCACGTTTCATATGTCCACCATGATTTCAAGACATTGCCCTAATCAAATCGAACCTTTTCTACGTTAAAACAAAGACTGGTATTGTACTTCGCCAAGTTCTTTTTCCATGATTGCTTGTTTGTAAAAAGGTAGCTAAGGACAGTGATCCACATAACAGAGTGCATCTTTTGGTTTACAAGAGACACATTTAGCCATTTTCCTATCCGCCCATCCATCCTAACTTTCTGTCTGCCCATCAAATCGACGTCCGCCCAAATAGCGTGCGTTCCCTCTCCCACCTTTCTTTTTAGCGCTTCAGATTAACCAATTTGTTCCAACTTTTTATTGAACCAAAGGTATGTGTACATGCCATTCTACAATTTGAAATGCGTCGAATTTGAGTGTATACTCCTTGGAAAATACCATCTTTACTCAGGTGAAAAGTTCAGAAAATATGTATACCTTCTTATATTACGTCTAGTTGACTTAGAATCGTGGTTAGATTGGTAAGGGGTGACGTTTCGGCATATATAACGGTTTACTATTGGAAATGAGTCTGGATTGTACTGTTAGTTTTTGTATCTGGAGATGTTGGTGTTCAGATAATGTGGATGGTGAAGCGAAATCAATGACAGTAATGATGTAGATAAGTTACTGGTGAGATGACAAAGATCATGCTGGTAATGATTTGTAAGGTTGGATTGAGAAGTGAGTATGATGTCGGTGATTGTAATAGTGTCTTGATAGGCTGGGTTGGCAGAATTGTGATGTAAAGTTCATGGATATAAGGGGATTGTGGGTGTCGAGGTTGAAAAGGATTGTGACAGAAGTAGAATCGATGAAGTGATGTAGTAGTGTTTTTAAAAAAAACTTGGTATTCGAGTTGATTTCGTCTTGGTGGAGCCATGCTAGTTGCGTACCATTTCTTTATTTCCATGTTAAATGTGGTCATCATTTCCATGCATTTGCAATACAGATGAATGAACTTCTTGACCGGTGAAAATAGCATTGATTTGTATTTCAGTATATCCTAATATCATAGTCACTGATCTGGAGACCTACAGATCAGTGGCATGTATTTAGGTAAAATGTTGATTTGCACTGACCATGGATATAAAGACAGATGTATGGTTTGCTTGAATCTGTCACTATCGCATCAATTTGGGGCGAGGTCTTGAACTCTGCCATTACTGGATCTTCATGGCTGACTCTGTGTTGACATTCTCCTTCCATCACTTCCACGCATTACCTCTGGTTTCGCATCATGGCCCCTTCTATTCCAATTTCTATCAATCTCTATAACCTCTTCCAACTCTACCGCCTCCAGTGCACATTAAAAAATTCTATATTGTTTCTAAACATATGGTATTAAAACATGAATTTGATGTTAAATAAAACAAGTCAGTCAAATGCATACTTCCTGTGTCAAAACATATAGAGCTGAATTTTATCGAAATTACCACCTAGTGCCCTTTTGTTATGTGGATTACCATGTCATAAAATGCACGATTTAAAATGAAAATGTAACTTTTCCAATCATCCTAGAAATGGAAAATGCCATATGGAAATATATTGGCTCTTCTCAAATTGTTATTCATATTGTGAGCTTTTAAACTAGTCTTTGAACAAAACAACCATTTGAACTGTTTAAAAAGGGAACTTACTAAAAAAAGCTGGTTACAGGTATCTAATGATTCTTTGAAAATTACTGTGAAATTGAAATTCACACAAGCCCACCTTCCAGACCATATCTTTAAAACCAGAATATTACTTTGATATAATATTCTTCTATTTTTGATTATTTCAAATAGAAAATATAGTCATAAAATTTGGCAATTCAACATGGAATGCACCTATAGCGTCCAAAGTCAGCCAGTCATTGACAGCCTTAACACTCATTCATTTATTCAAAAAGCTCTTTAGTGATTAATTACTACCTGGATTCGTTATCGCCTCGTATGATTTTTAGTTGGTTGATTTTTTAAAACACATATCTTTGAATTATCATAAATTTCCATAAGAGGTAAATACGAAACTTCTTTAAAAATCTTATTATACAGTAGAATTATTGGACATGTAGAATGATCCGACTTTCATTTCAAACTCATTGCTCCGGCTTTCAATCTTATACTCTAGTTTAGATAAGTATTTTTTATATATCAATATTTAAAGGCTCTGAAATTATTTTTCAGATGTTATCTTATTCAGTGAATTGTTAAGATTTTCTGTCATTTGCCCCTTTCTTACGAGAAAGCACCGCACATACTCGCCACACGCGAGCACACACACACGCGCACAAGCACACACACACACACTTACGCTCGGCACACAAACACACGTAGACATGCATTTAAACCACTTAAGACCCTTTATCTGTCATTACGCATCTATTTGGGGCTAGGTCTTGAACCATGCCATTATTGGATCATTTCCGACTCTTGTGTTTGACATCTTGTCATCACCTCCAGGCATTGTCAGAAATGTCACATCATGGACCTATTTTATTGCAGTTCCTGTCATGTTACTATTCCCTATCATCTCCAACACTGTTGGATAGCCCGGTGGTCTATCTCAAAATACTTTCCGCCAGATTTATCAGAATTGCTGACTAAAACTCCTGATCAAAATAGAGTCGTTGCATGAGCGAGTGTTTCACCCAATTCATCAGTCGATGTTAAAATTAAGTCCTGTCTGTACTCTGAAGTTTGTGGGTATACATTTGAGTGTTGTCTGCGCGCGCGCGCGCCTGAATGCAAGGATGGCTGAGAGAGATAGAGAATAGAATGGGGATAGGGGGGGGTATATATATTTATATATATTATATATATATATATTATATATATATATTATATAATAATAGATGATGGATAGAAAACAAATAATAATGGGGAGAGGGGGAGGGAGTTGAGGGGAAAGGAGGGGGGGGGGGGGGGTGGGAGTAGGGAGGAGAGTATGGTCTCTTCAAAGTACAGAGTTATTCACAGGATGTACGTTTTAACTCGATTGACAGTTTTCGCGTCCTCCACTGATAGTTCCGTGCTCGTGTAGTTCCGCTACAAGTGATTTTTGGATCATGCAGAAGCAATTGGGAATGTACCATCCGCAGAGTTATTACGTTAAAAAGAAAACAGAATTTTGTGTTGGCCGATCTATATAAGAATGTTGATGTTGAGTAGTATGTGATGATGATGGCATTTGTTGTGATGGTGTTAGGAGGTACTGGAGCAGCACGATGACGGTGACAGTTGATGTTATGGTTGTCAGGGAGAAGATTGTGGGTGTTGGTGAGGATTGTGACGGAGGTAGAATTGGAATGAAGTGATGGTGGTGGTATAGTTCTGGACTTGGCAATCTCAATCCGACTTTGACTGGATGGAGACAGGTGAGTCACACTGGTCGTGTTTCCACGGTCATTGGTAGGGATGCATTGGTTTGTTTCAGTAATGAACCACATACATAAGGTGATCTGGATGTCAGATCATTTGAAAGTATTTGGTCAGGATGTTGGAGATAAGGACGTGTGTGATAGAAGTCGAATCACATCACTGCTAATTCTGGAACTGCCAATATTTAATCTTCAGTGCTGAATCTGCATCGTTGTCATCTCCTTACCATCGCCACCATCTTTGCCACTAAATCAATATATATCCCTTCCAAAACTAACACATCCCATCAAAACTATTGTCATCGGATTCACCTCTACCTCTAACCTGAAGCTCAATTATCTAATTCTACCCAAGTGATGCCGCTTTCGTCATCTTTGGCCTCTGTGTGGGGTCTTTTGTCCTCACATGATGGGCAGGGAGACAACTTGCTGTCTATCCCCCGTTTTTGTTTTCCAGGTTGTTTCTGTCTAAAATTAGGTTGCTTAATTTGTCCTTCAAATGATGCGGCGCTGTGGCCTTGTGGTATGACCCCCCCCCCTTTCGATAAAGTTAAGTATAGTTAGTTTAAAAGTTTTATTTCCTCCTCATCCATCCGTTGTGGACTACTGTAGTTTTTGTTTTCAAGGCAATATTTTTAAACATTGAGTTTATTTCTCTTCGTGGAATCCGGAGCTAGTGTCTGGACGCGACTTTGGTTATTTTTAAAGCAAATACACTGATAGTTTGTCTCTGGAATCCATTTATGTAGACAACACCTCCCTAATGTCTGTAAAGGCCTTGAGCTATATACGAGGCCGTCTAAGTGTAACTCCTTTTTGTTGCTTTATCTGACAACTAGTTCTAAATATAACTTTGTCAGGTGTTTTCTATATATTGTAATTTTCCGATGTAAGAGTTAGACTGATCAACACCTTTGTCAAAATATGCCATTAACGTATGATGTTGGTCATGGTGTAAATGTAGGTCGGATGATATTGTCATAATCTAAACGGTCCTCATGGCTGTATTACGGCATTATGCCTATTTTTACATGTATAGTTTTGGTTCTGACTCGAGAGTCGGTCATGAAAACAAATATAACTAAAATTTCATTCAAATCTGTACTCCACGATTGCTGCTCATTGCATTTTTGAATTGTCATTAGTTCCCAGCAATTTAAAAGATGTTTGCAATGAAGTCTAAACTAGTGCGAGGCGGTCCTTGGCAAGCTTAAGGACCACGGTCCTACGGTCCCTGGGAAATGAAAACCGCAAGGACCGGTCCTAGGACCGGCGGTCCTTTTCGACATTGAACATTCTTGAGAGACCGTTTTGACCTTTGGGACCATGGGATCGTTCATTCTTGAACCGTTAAAGACCGCTACACGATGAAAACCGTGGTCTACAGGAGTAAAACACACGGAGTAGTCACACTCATTTCAAATTGTAACCTAATTAGAGAAGAGGGGTGATGCCTTCTTTATTTGATCACAGTACTTCATTGTTACTTCGATAATTTAGCGTGAATAAAATTTGAACTTTATCCCCATTAACGGAGATAATGGAATCACCCAAGGCGTTGATCGAGTTGTTCGTGGCGTTTATACACACACGCAACTCCTACCCCCCCCCCCCCCCCCCACACACACACACACATGAGAGGGCAGCGAGCATTGAAGAGTAAGAGAGAGACGTGAAGTTATAAGAGGGGGTGGATGCGGTAATAAGTAATAAGTAATAAGTGGGGTCGATGGTGACTTTTCGCCAGATCTAACAAACCCAGCTACCCATTCACTGCTGAGTAGACAAGGATTCAGAAAAAAACTCGACTGCACCCGGGATCGATCTCTGGCCCTTTGCGTATAAAGAGAGTGCTCTATCAACTGAGCTATCGGGGTCCCAAATATTCTATTGGACCTTTTAAAAATACAGACGTTATAACTGGTTTTTTTGGAAGGAAGAAACTAATGAAACTCATATTATTTGATTAGTTAAAACACCAAACGAAATTTTAATATTATTGTATTATTTTAAATGACAACAATGCGATAGAAAGGAGTGGCGACAAGAGATGGACAAAAGAAAACAAAAAATCAGACTTGCAACTTGCTAGGTTTGAGACACACACACACACACACACACACACACACACACATCTTTAGTAGTCACATACATTTCAAACAATAACCCATTAGAGAAGAGGGGTCATGCCTTCATCATAGATCATTGTCATTGCGATCATTATGGTGTAGTAAATTTTGAAATTTCCCCCGTATAATGGAATCGTCCAAGGCGTGCGCCTCCTGTTCCCCCCATCTCACACACGAAAGGGCGGTTTGCGGAGTGGAGGGAGGTGGTCGTCTGCCTCTATGGTCGTCTGTGTCGTTTAGTGTATGGCAAAGGGGGGTGGGTGCGATTAAGTGGGATGGGTGGTGATTGGTGGAAGATAGGCAAAGGACCGAGGCAACGAATCGCTGGGGAAGTAGTATGGCGCCAGACCGTTGAAAGGTGATAAGAAGTGAGGACCGCCGGCGGTCTTCCTCTTTGGGACCAGACCACGGTTCACAGCTAAAAGACCGTGGGACCGGTCCTCGGTCCGGTCCTCAGCGCGGCACTAGTCTAAACGGGAACATCTCCAAACACGAGTCCATTTTATAATTACAGACGTCCGGCTTAAATCGACACATTCCAAAATAAAAGAACAATCACTAAAAATAAAGTTGAGATTCACGGAGTCACAACACTCCCGAAAGAAAATGAAAAAGGAAAAGTGTTACGTGAAAGTTAAGCGTATGAAATGTTAAGAAATATGGATATCCAAAACTATTGAAACGATAAACCCAAATTTTCTTAATTTTCAAATAACAGCAGCCACTGTTCAAACTATTCCATAGTGCGAATTTTAATGCGAGATCGTTTGTTAAAGGTTTAAAACGTTTTTAAAATGTTTTTCTAAATTGATATCAATTTCAATTAAAACGAGTTTTTAGTTTCTATAATCTGAAATAAAATTATGTGAAATAGAAATGGAAATAAATTAAAAAGGAATATTTTCACGATGTCCTAGGTGAACATAGGTCTGATAACCGAACAGGGCTTGTTTAACATTGTAATGAAAACATTTTTGTAGTTTTATTGGAAATATTTCCAAACCTACAATGAGCCCGTAACAATGTGGGTTATTAGACCTCAAAATAATTACACCTTGCAATGGCCATTTTAGCGCCGTCTAAATGCTTTTAATTGTATATACAAATCTAGTATGTTTTATAGCAAAAAAAAAAAAATGAAGCTGAGATTGATGTGCTTTCATTTGAATTAAAAAAAAAAGATTGGGATTTTTTAAACATTTATCAATCTTCTTCCCCTCAGGATGCCGTCTATACGTCATATCATGATAAAGTAAATGTTTCCTTAAAGTAAAGGGGTTGATGACACAGTTTATATAGTCCCAATTTTTTAAGAGTTTAAAATGTTGAAAATAAAGGGTATTTATTAACAAAATGAATTGTCAAATTTGAACAAACGAAAAAGAAATTCAATTAAAAATAGCAGTAGCCATTATGCTCAAACAATATTCTATATTGCTTATTCTTATCCCCCTTTCAACTTATAAACATTGTTTAAATGAAAGAAATGAAATGAAAATTGATCATATCACCAAGTCAACATCAACTTCATCATAATCCTTTCTAATGACATTATACAAGTTGTTTTCAGGGAGGTTTATAGAGTTGTAAAAATTATTTTTTAAAAGAATGTAAAGTCTTTTCGGTTTTAAATATTCTTGACATTTCTATAAAAGATGTTGGAAAGACGAAGTGACCTTTAAAGATAACCTTGAATCAATAACATAATCTTACATTTTATAGAGCTTATATTGGTTATTTTAGTAAATAGATGCATCTAGTTTTGATACGAGTAGTGTGAGCATATTTGTATGTAACGCAATTTTAAAGATAAAAAAGATAATCACTGAAATAAAGATTGAGATCGACGTGCACTTATTTGTCTGATAACCCAAATTTGATTGTGGTTCATTTTTGTAACGCAAATAAGTTTATAACAAGCCCATAATTGTTTGGCTATCAGACCGAATTTGTGCAAGTAAGTTGAGATTTTTAAAACCCTGGATTTTTCAAACAAAAAAGAAAATAGAGATGTAAATAAAATTATGAAACAAATCATTGGAATGTAAGCGGTGAAATGTTTTAGAGATAGAAAATAAAACGGAAAAAGGATGAATACATTTTAAAGAGGACAATTTTTTAAAAAACTCAATGAAAATTGTATAAAGAATGAATATTTTAATGTTGTGCATTTTATCCATGTTGTGCATTTTATCCATGTTGTGCACTTTTATTCTACCAATGACAATGCGATGATATGACAATGTGATTTGACAATGTGATGATATGACAATGTGATGATTTGACAATGTGATGATTTGACAATGCGATGATTTGACAATGCGATGATATGACAATGTGATATGGACAGGACAATGTGATATGGACAGGACAATGTGATATGGACAGGACAATGTGTGATATGGACAGGACAATGTGTGATATGGACAGGACAATGTAATGACAGGACAGGACCATGTGATGACAGGACAGGACAAAGTGATGACAGGACAGGACAAAGTGATGACAGGACAGGACAAAGTGATGACAGGACAAAGTGATGACAGGACAAAGTGATGACAGGACAAAGTGATGACAGGACAAAGTGATGACAGGACAAAGTGATGACAGGACAAAGTGATGACAGGACAAAGTGATGACAGGACAAAGTGATGACAGGACAAAGTGATGACAGGACAAAGTGATGACAGGACAAAGTGATGACAGGACAAAGTGATGACAGGACAAAGTGATGACAGGACAAAGTGATGACAGGACAAAGTGATGACAGGACAAAGTGATGACAGGACAAAGTGATGACAGGACAAAGTGATGACAGGACAAAGTGATGACAGGACAAAGTGATGACAGGACAAAGTGATGACAGGACAAAGTGATGACAGGACAAAGTGATGACAGGACAAAGTGATATGACAGGACAAAGTGATATGACAGGACAAAGTGATATGACAGGACAAAGTGATATGACAGGACAAAGTGATATGACAGGACAAAGTGATATGACAGGACAAAGTGATATGACAGGACAAAGTGATATCGACAAGGAATGACAACAAAGTGATATGACAGGACAAAGTGATATGACAGGACAAAGTGATATGACAGGACAAAGTGATATGACAGGACAAAGTGATATGACAGGACAAAGTGATATGACAGGACAAAGTGATATGACAGGACAAAGTGATATGACAGGACAAAGTGATATGGACAGGGACAAAGTGATATGACAGGACAAAGTGATATGACAGGACAAAGTGATATGACAGGACAAAGTGATATGACAGGACAAGTGATATGACAGGACAAAGTGATATGACAGGACAAAGTGATATGACAGGACAAAGTGATATGACAGGACAAAGTGATATGACAGGACAAAGTGATATGACAGGACAAAGTGATATGACAGGACAAAGTGATATGACAGGACAAAGTGATATGACAGGACAAAGTGATATGACAGGACAAAGTGATATGACAGGACAAAGTGATATGACAGGACAAAGTGATGAAAATGATAGACAGGACAAAGTGATATGACAGGACAAAGTGATATGACAGGACAAAGTGATATGACAGGACAAAGTGATATGACAGGACAAAGTGATATGACAGGACAAAGTGATATGACAGGACAAAGTGATATGACAGGACAAAGTGATATGACAGGACAAATGGTGATATGACAGGACAAAGTGATATGACAGGACAAAGTGATATGGACAGGACAAAGTGATATGACAGGACAAAGTGATATGGACAGGACAAAGTGATATGGGACAGGTACAAAGTGATATGGACAGGACAAAGTGATATGGACAGGACAAAGTGATATGGACAGGACAAAGTGATATGGACAGGGACAAAGTGATATGGACAGGACAAAGTGATATGGACAGACAGGAGCACAAGTGATATGGACAGGACAAAGTGATATGGACAGGACAAAGTGATATGGACAGGACAAAGTGATATGGACAGGACAAAGTGATATGGACAGGACAAAGTGATATGGACAGGACAAAGTGATATGGACAGGACAAAGTGATATGGACAGGACAAAGTGATATGGACAGGACAAAGTGATATGGACAGGACAAAGTGATATGGACAGGACAAAGTGATATGGACAGGACAAAGTGATATGGACAGGACAAAGTGATATGGACAGGACAAAGTGATATGGACAGGACAAAGTGATATGGACAGGACAAAGTGATATGGACAGGACAAAGTGATATGGACAGGACAAAGTGATATGGACAGGACAAAGTGATATGGACAGGACAAAGTGATATGGACAGGACAAAGTGATATGGACAGGACAAAGTGATATGGACAGGACAAAGTGATATGGACAGGACAAAGTGATATGGACAGGACAAAGTGATATGGACAGGACAAAGTGATATGGACAGGACAAAGTGATATGGACAGGACAAAGTGATATGGACAGGACAAAGTGATATGGACAGGACAAAGTGATATGGACAGGACAAAGTGATATGGACAGGACAAAGTGATATGGACAGGACAAAGTGATATGGACAGGACAAAGTGATATGGACAGGACAAAGTGATATGGACAGGACAAAGTGATATGGACAGGACAAAGTGATATGGACAGGACAAGTGATATGGAAGGAAGTGATTGGACAGGACAAAGTGATATGGCAGGACAAAGTGATATGGACAGGCAAAGTGATATGCAGAAAAGGAAAAGTGATATGGACAGGACAAAGTGATATGGACAGGACAAAGTGATATGGACAGGACAAAGTGATATGGACAGGACAAAGTGATATGGACAGGACAAAGTGATATGGACAGGACAAAGTGATATGGACAGGACAAAGTGATATGGACAGGACAAAGTGATATGGACAGGACAAAGTGATATGGACAGGACAAAGTGATATGGACAGGACAAAGTGATATGGACAGGACAAAGTGATATGGACAGGACAAATGAATGGACGACAGGACAAAGTGATATGGACAGGACAAAGTGATATGGACAGGACAAAGTGATATGGACAGGACAAAGTGATATGGACAGGACAAAGTGATATGGACAGGACAAAGTGATATGGACAGTGAAACAAAGTGATATGGACAGGACAAAGTGATATGGACAGGACAAAGTGATATGGACAGGACAAAGTGATATGGACAGGACAAAGTGATATGGACAGGACAAAGTGATATGGACAGGACAAAGTGATATGGACAGGACAAAGTGATATGGACAGGACAAAGTGATATGGACAGGACAAAGTGATATGGACAGGACAAAGTGATATGGACAGGACAAAGTGATATGGACAGGACAAAGTGATATGGACAGGACAATGTGATATGGACAGGACAATGTGATATGGACAGGACAATGTGATATGGAAGACAAGTGATAGGACAGACAATGTGATATGGACAAGGACAATGTGATATGGACAAGGACAATGTGATATGGACAAGGACAAAGTGATATGGACAGGACAAAGTGATATGGACAGGACAAAGTGATATGGACAGGACAAAGTGATATGGAGGACAAGGATGACAGACAAGTGATATGGACAGGACAAAGTGATATGGAACAGGACAAAGTGATATGGACAGGACAAAGTGATATGGACAGGACAAAGTGATATGGACAGGACAAAGTGATATGGACAGGACAAAGTGATATGGACAGGACAAGTGATATGGACAGGACAAAGTGATATGGACAGGACAAAGTGATATGGACAGGACAAAGTGATATGGACAGGACAAAGTGATATGGACAGGACAAAGTGATATGGACAGGACAAAGTGATATGGACAGGACAAAGTGATATGGACAGGACAAAGTGATATGGACAGGACAAAGTGATATGGACAGGACAAAGTGATATGGACAGGACAAAGTGATATGGACAGGACAAAGTGATATGGACAGGACAAAGTGATATGGACAGGACAAAGTGATATGGACAGGACAAAGTGATATGGACAGGACAAAGTGATATGGACAGGACAAAGTGATATGGACAGGACAAAGTGATATGGACAGGACAAAGTGATATGGACAGGACAAAGTGATATGGACAGGACAAAGTGATATGGACAGGACAAAGTGATATGGACAGGACAAAGTGATAAGGACAGAGACCAAAGTGATATGAAGCAAGTTATGGACAGGACACAAGTGATATGGACAGGACAAAGTGATATGGACAGGACAAAGTGATATGGACAGGACAAAGTGATATGGACAGGACAAAGTGATATGGACAGGACAAAGTGATATGGACAGGACAAAGTGATATGGACAGGACAAAGTGATATGGACAGGACAAGTGATATGGACAGGACAAAGTGATATGGACAGGACAAAGTGATATGGACAGGACAAAGTGATATGGACAGGACAAAGTGATATGGAGGACAGGAATGACAATAGTAGATATGGACAGGACAAAGTGATATGGACAGGACAAAGTGATATGGACAGGACAAAGTGATATGGACAGGACAAAGTGATATGGACAGGACAAAGTGATATGGACAGGACAAAGTGATATGGACAGGACAAAGTGATATGGACAGGACAAAGTGATATGGACAGGACAAAGTGATATGGACAGGACAAAGTGATATGGACAGGACAAAGTGATATGACAGGACAAAGTGATATGACAGGACAAAGTGATATGACAGGACAAAGTGATATGGACAGGACAAAGTGATATGGACAGGACAAAGTGATATGGACAGGACAAAGTGATATGGACAGAAAAGTGATATGGACAGACAAAGTGATATGGACAGGACAAAGTGATATGGACAGGACAAAGTGATATAAGGAAGGACAAAAAGTGATATGGACAGGACAAAGTGATATGGACAGGACAAAGTGATATGGACAGGACAAAGTAATGGACAGCAGTATATGGACAGGACAAAGTGATATGGACAGGACAAAGTGATATGGACAGGACAAAGTGATATGGACAGGACAAAGTGATATAAGGACAAGTGATATGGACAGAAAAGTGATATGGACAGGACAAAGTGATATGGACAGGACAAAGTGATATGGACAGGACAAAGTGATATGGACAGGACAAAGTGATATGGACAGGACAAAGTGATATGGACAGGACAAAGTGATATGGACAGGACAAAGTGAATGGACAGGACAAAGTGTATGGACAGGAAAAGTGATATGGACAGGACAAAGTGATATGGCAACTGAGGACAAAGTGATATGGAAACAGTGATAGGACCAAAGTGATATGGAGACATGAGACAAAGTGATATGGACAGGACAAAGTGATATGGACAGGACAAAGTGATATGGACAGACAAAGTGTATGGACAGGACAAAGTGATATGGACAGGACAAAGTGATATGGACAGGACAAAGTGATATGGACAGGACAAAGTGATATGGACAGGACAAAGGATTGGACAGACAAGTGATATGGACAGGACAAAGTGATATGGACAGGACAAAGTGATATGGACAGGACAAAGTGATATGGACAGGACAAAGTGATATGGACAGGACAAAGTGATATGGACAGGACAAAGTGATATGGACAGGACAAAGTGATATGGACAGACAAAGTGATATGGACAGGACAAAGTGATATGGACAGGACAAAGTGATATGGACAGGACAAAGTGATATGGACAGGACAAAGTGATATGGACAGGACAAAGTGATATGACAGACAAAGTAATGACAGCAAAGTGATATGGACAGGACAAAGTGATATGGACAGGACAAAGTGATATGGACAGACAAAGTGATATGGACAGGACAAATGAGTATGGACAAAGTGATATGGACAGGACAAAGTGATATGGACAGGACAAAGTGATATGGACAGGACAAAGTGATATGGACAGGACAAAGTGATATGGACAGGACAATGTGACATGACAATGTAAAGCGCTTGGGCTCGTTTGGTGGATATTGCGCTGTATACATTTTTAATGTTATGATGATATAGTGATAAAAAGGGAATAATCACTGAAAAAGAAAGTTGAGATTAACAAGCACGGAATCACAAGTCTGATATTATTTTTCAAAATAACAGCAGAAGCCATTAGGTTCAATTATCCTTAAAAACAGATTTTAAATTTAAATAATCTTTTTAGACTTAAATGTTTTTAAAATGCATTTTACTAAATCGATAGTAAATTTCAATCGACACAAGGTGCACATATAAGCATGTTTCATGATTATCGAAGCAAATGCTGCTGCTACCAATACTGATACCAATATTGCTAACAACACTGCTACCGACACTGCTCACAATACTGCCACTAACACCACTAATATTATAGCTACTAACACCTAATATTGTAGCTACTAACACCTAATATTGTAGCTACTAACACCACTAATATTGTAGCTACTAACACCACTAATATTGTAGCTACTAACACCACTAATATTGTAGCTACTAACACCACTAATATTGTAGCTACTAACACCACTAATATTGTAGCTACGAACACCACTAATATTGTAGCTACGAACACCACTAATATTGTAGCTACGAACACCACTAATATTGTAGCTACGAACACCACTAATATTGTAGCTACGAACACCACTAATATTGTAGCTACGAACACCACTAATATTGTAGCTACGAACACCACTAATATTGTAGCTACGAACACCACTAATATATGGCATATAAATGGCATTGTCTTTTCGGTTATAAAAATACTTGTCATTTCCATAAATGACAGGGAACAGACAAAATGACGATTAAAGATGTCCTTGAATCAATAACATAATCTTACATTTTATAGAGCTTATATTGGTTATTTTAGTCAATAGATGCATCTAGTTTTGATACGAGTCGTGTGTGCATATCTGTATGTAACTCAATTTTAAAGATAAAAAAGATAATCATTGAAATAAAGATTGAGATCGACGTGCACTTATTTGTCTGATAACCCAAATTTGATTATGGTTCATTTTTGTAACGGAAATAACTCTCAAAACAACGCAAAATATTGTCCATTACAAGTTTATAACAAGCCCATACTTGTCTAACAGACCGAATTTGTGCAAGTAAGTTGAGATTTGAAAAAAAAACCCTGGATATTTCAAACAAATAGGAAATGGAGATTGAAATAAAATAAACAAATCGTTGGAATAGAAGCTGTGAAATGTTTTATAAATAGGGAATAAAACAGAAAAGGATGAATGAATACATTTTAAAGAGGAAAATATTTTTTAAAACTCAATGAAACTGTATAGAAAAATTAAATATTTTGATAATGTTGTGCATTTTTATCCGTGTTGTGCATTTTTATCGGCGTTGTACATTAACAATGCGGCTGCTACCAATACTGATACCAACATTGCTAACAACACTGCTACCGACACTGCTCACAATACTGCCACTAATATTGCTATTAACACCACTAATATTATAGCTACTAACACCACTAATATTATAGCTACTAACACCACTAATATTATAGCTACTAACACCACTAATATCATAGCTACTAACACAACTAATATCATAGCTACTAACACCACTAATATCATAGCTACTAACACCACTAATATTGTAGCTACTAACACCACTAATATTGTAGCTACTAACACCACTAATATTGTAGCTACTAACACCACTAATATTGTAGCTACTAACACCACTAATATTGTAGCTACTAACACCACTAATATTGTAGCTACTAACACCACTAATATTGTAGCTACTAACACCACTAATATTGTAGCTACTAACACCACTAATATTGTAGCTACTAACACCACTAATATTATAGCTACTAACACCACTAATATAGCTACTCATATATGGCAAATAAATGGCATTGTCTTTTCGGTTATAAAAATACTTGTCATTTCCATAAATGACAGAGAACAAACAAAATAACGATTAAAGATGTCCTTGAATCAATAAAATAATCTTACATTTTATAGAGCTTATATTGGTTATTTTAGTAAATCGATGCATCTAGTTTTGATACGAGTAGTGTGTGCATATTTGTATGTAACGCAATTTTAAAGATAAAAAAGAAAATCATTGAAATAAAGATTGAGATAGACGTGCCCCTATTAGTCTGATAACCCAAATATTGTCCATTACACGTTTATAACAAGCCCATAATTGTCTGGCTATCAGACCGAATTTGTGCAAGTTGACTTTGAAAAAAACCCCTGGATATTCCAAACAAATAAGAAAATGGAGATGGGATTAAAATAAACAAATCATTGGAATATAAGCCGTGAAATGTTTTATAAATAGAAAATAAAACAAAAGGATGAATGAATACATTTTAAAGAGGAAATATGATTTTTTAAACTCAATGAAACTGTATAAAATTAAATATTTTAACAATGTTGTGCATTTTTATCCATGTTGTGCATTTTTATCCATGTTGTGAATTTTTATCTATGAAGTGCATTTTTATCCATGTTGTGCATTTTTATCCATGTTGTGCATTTTTATCCATGTTGTGCATTTTTATCCATGTGGTGCATTATTATCCAAGTTGTGCATTTATATTTTACCAATATATAATGACAATGTGATGATATGACAACGTGATAGGGACAGGACCATGTGATATGGACAGGACCATGTGATGACATGACAGGACAATGTAAAGCGCTTTGAGCTCGTTTAGTGGATATTGCGCTGTATAAATGAACGTTATTTTTAATTCGATGATATAGTGATAAAAAGGGAATAATCAATGAAAAATAAAGTTGAGATTAACAAGCACGAAATCGAGTCTGATATTATTTTTCAAAATAACAGCAGAAGCCATTAGGTTCAATTATTCTTAGTACTGTAAATGGCCTTTAATTTAAATAACAAATGTTTTTAAATGCATTTTACTAAATCGAAATCAAATTTCAATCGAAGCGTTTTAATTCCTTTAGTTTTTTACAATGTCCAAGGTGCACATATAAGCACGTCTGATGACCAAACTTAAGTACGTGCTTGTTCATTGTTGTGGAAACATTTTTTTTGCTTTTTAATGGCAAAATTCTCAAACCAACAATAAGCCCACAACAGTTAGGGTTATCAGACATTAAATAAGTACACATTGCAATGGTCATTTTAGCATCGGTCTATAAAGGCTTTTAATTGCATACAATATACAGATCTAGTATAGCATTTTAATGAAAAAATAATGTCATTTCATGATTATCTAAGCAAATGCTGCTGCTACCAATACTGATACCAACATTGCTAACACTGCTACCGACACTGCTCACAATACTGCTACTGACGCCACTAATATTATAGGTACTAACACCACTAGTATAGCTACGAACACCACTAGTATAGCTACGAACACCACTGGTATAGCTACGAACACCACTGGTATAGCTACGAACACCACTGGTATAGCTACGAACACCACTGGTATAGCTACGAACACCACTGGTATAGCTACGAACACCCCTGGGGTAATATACTACGAACACCCCTGGGGTAATATACTACGAACACCCCTGGGGTAATATACTACGAACACCCCTGGGGTAATATACTACGAACACCCCTGGGGTAATATACTACGAACACCCCTGGGGTAATATACTACGAACACCCCTGGGGTAATATACTACGAACACCCCTGGGGTAATATACTACGAACACCCCTGGGGTAATATACTACGAACACCCCTGGGGTAATATACTACGAACACCCCTGGGGTAATATACTACGAACACCCCTGGGTAATATACTACGAACACCCCTGGGTAATATACTACGAACACCCCTGGGGTAATATACTACGAACACCCCTGGGGTAATATACTACGAACACCCCTGGGGTAATATACTACGAACACCCCTGGGTAATATACTACGAACACCCCTGGGGTAATATACTACGAACACCCCTGGGGTAATATACTACGAACACCCCTGGGGTAATATACTACGAACACCCCTGGGGTAATATACTACGAACACCCCTGGGGTAAATATACTACGAACACCCCTGGGGTAATATACTACGAACACCCCTGGGGTAATATACTACGAACACCCCTGGGGTAATATACTACGAACACCCCTGGGGTAATATACTACGCACACCCCTGGGGTAATATACTGCGCACACCCCTGGGGTAATATACTGCGCACACCCCTGGGGTAATATACTGCGCACACCCCTGGGGTAATATACTGCGCACACCCCTGGGGTAATATACTGCGCACACCCCTGGGGTAATATACTGCGCACACCCCTGGGGTAATATACTGCGCACACCCCTGGGGTAATATACTGCGCACACCCCTGGGGTAAATATACGTAGCGCACACCCCTGGGGTAATATACTGCGCACACCCCTGGGGTAATATACTGCGCACACCCCTGGGGTAATATACTGCGCACACCCCTGGGGTAATATACTGCGCACACCCCTGGGGTAATATACTGCGCACACCCCTGGGGTAATATACTGCGCACACCCCTGGGGTAATATACTGCGCACACCCCTGGGGTAATATACTGCGCACACCCCTGGGGTAATATACTGCGCACACCCCTGGGGTAATATACTGCGCACACCCCTGGGGTAATATACTGCGCACACCCCTGGGGTAATATACTGCGCACACCGGAAAAGCACACCCTGGGGTAATATACTGCGCACACCCCTGGGGTAATATACTGCGCACACCCCTGGGGTAATATACTGCGCACACCCCTGGGGTAATATACTGCGCATCACCCCTGGGGTAATATACTGCGCACACCCCTGGGGTAAATACTGCGCACACCCCTGGGGTAATATACTGCGCACACCCCTGGGGTAATATACTGCGCACACCCCTGGGGTAATATACTGCGCACACCCCTGGGTAATATAGCGCACACCCCTGGGTAATATACTGCGCACACCCCTGGGGTAATATACTGCGCACACCCCTGGGGTAATATACTGCGCACACCACTGGGGTAATATACTGCGCACACCACTGGGGTAATATACTGCGCACACCACTGGGGTAATATACTGCGCACACCACTGGGGTAATATACTGCGCACACCACTGGGGTAATATACTGCGCACACCACTGGGGTAATATACTGCGCACACCACTGGGGTAATATACTGCGCACACCACTGGGGTAATATACTGCGCATACCACTGGGGTAATATACTGCGCATACCACTGGGGTAATATACTACGCGCATACCACTGGGGTAATATACTACGCGCATACCACTGGGGTAATATACTACGCGCATACCACATTACCCCGACAACTACAACTACCACCACTACTACTAGTAGTACTACTATTACTGACTCCACGACTTCTACACTTTCCAACTGGCATATCTTCGCAATAGATATTTTCGAGCAATGAAATCTGTATTTCGAAATATAAGTCCTGCATTTTTGCTGGAAATCGTGTATTGTGATGACATTAAACTGATACAAAATGATGATTATTATATGACTATTTTTTAACCATTTGTTATCAAATACAAGGTATGATGAAAAATGAAATTAAAAAAAAAACAATTATTGAACAAAACCTCGTGTTTTCAAATTTATCAGGTTTGTTTTATTTTCCTAGCGGGATCCACTCAGCGACTACCATTCTGGTCCTTTGAGACCGAGTCTTGCTGACTATTTCAAAGCCTGTCAACTGGGTGGGGTTCCTACCTCCCATAGTGGGCAGGGAGGTACATACTGTGTCTTCTATCCCTCTATATCTGTTTTCCAACTTGCTTTCTCTTTTTGTCTTGGAATGAGATTACTTGGTTTTATCCGGGCCCTCGCCGGAGACCCTAGCTGGGAGGGTAACAGTCAAATGTACAGTTAGTTTTGGGAGATATTTTTTCCTTGTAAATCATCTCTCTGTTGTGCACTATTATGTTTTGTTTACGTATTATATATGATTTGTGAACATTTGAGTGTATTCTCTTAGTGGGGAGCCTGCGCTTGTGTCTGGATGAGACTTTTAGGTGATCTCAAACTAAGTACTTTGATAGTGTGCTCTTGGAATCTACATCTGTTTCCTATTTGAACCAATTCCCCTTTGTCTTACCTTTTCTTGGGTGCTTTAATTATAATTCTAAATCTTTTTACTATCCCATTTTCTTCCTTTTTACTGGCGCTAATATGACCTTAATGTGTTGCAAGCGCCGTAAAACCCTTAAAAACAAAAACAAACAAACATCTTCCTGGGTGGGGTTCCCTCCTCCACAGTGGGCAGGGAAGTACTTACCGTATCTTCTATCCCCTTATATCTGTTTTCCAACTTGCTTTCTGTCTTTGTCTTGGTGTGGGATTGCTCGGTTTTGTCCCGACCCTGGCCGGAGTCCTCGCTGGGAGGGAAACAGTCAAATGCGTAGTTGTTTTGGGAGGTGAATTTTTTTCCTTGTAAATCATCTCTCTGTTTGTTATGTGTTATTATATTTGTTATTTTTAATGTATAATGCAAGCATTTGAGTGTATTCCTCTTTGTTGGATTTTGTGCTTGTCTTATAGGTGATCTCAAACTAAGTGCATTGGTGGTATGCTCTTGGAATCTACATCTGATCCCTATTTGTTCCCAGTTCCCCTATGTCTTACTTTTTCTTGGGTGCTTTAATTGTAATTCTAGAACTTTTTACTATCCCATTTTCTTCCTTTTTACTGGCGCTGATATAACCTAAATGTGTTGCATGCCGTAAAACCCTTAAAAACAAAACAAAAAAAAAAAAAACAAAACAAACATGCTGTCTTCTATCCCCTTATATCTGTCTTCCAACTCACTCTGTCTTTGTCTTGGAATGAGATTACTTGGTTTTGTCCTGGCCCTGGCCGGATACTCTAGCTGAGAGGGAAAGTCAAATGTATAGTTTTGGGAGATATTTTATTTTTTCCTTGTAAATCATCTCTCTGTTATGCGTTGTATTATGTTTTCTTTATATTATATACGATTTGTAAAACATTTGAGTGTATTCCTCTTAGTTGGGACATGTGCTTGTGTCTGGATTAGACTTTTAGTGATCCCAAACTAAGTACTTTGATAGTGTGCTCTTGGAATCTTATATCTGTCTGGATTAGACTTTTAGTGATCTCAAACTAAGTACTTTGATAGTGTGCTCTTGGAATCTTGTATCTGTTCCCACAGCCAAAGGTACTTTTAGGGGCACCCGCCATAAGAATAAGGATTATACTCCTGACCTCACCCTCGTCACGAAGGGAGCGAACAGTGAACCGCTGCAGGTGAAGCGGAAAGTCCTCGGCGACTTCCCGCATAGTCAACACAGGCCGGTTCTTGTCATAGCGGGGGTGAGAATTCCGAGGGCGCAGTCTCTCCCACTCTGCAGATGGAACTTTAGGATGGCTAACTGGGAAGAATTCAGCTCCTATATCGAGCAGGTTTGCCCTGTTATTTGGTAACGTCTTCACTTCATCTCTGTCACTTTATCCTTCATCGCTTAAACGTAATCGCAGTCCTAGTATTAGACTATATTGATGCTGTGCGTAGTGCCCACAACATCCACCCGCTGGATCTAACGTACCAACACACAAAACTTGGTGTGTAACCTTAAACTTTATAGACTGATTGATAGAATTTAGTGAGTAGTAATCATAAACTCGGTAGCTTTCGGGTACGAAGCAAAGACCTAACCGCTGAGCCACCCTGACAAAAAATGGAATGGATTCCGCGATTTTTTTGATATATCCTTTTTTTTTTTTTGGAATGACAAACGAAAAAAAAAAAACCCCCCCCCCCCCCCCCCCCCCCCCAAAAAAAAAAAAAAAGAACCTTCATCAGTAGAATGGACAAAGTATTATAAAAGAATCGTACGTAACAAGAAATATAACATCTTTTCCTCTTTTTAAAAAGATTAACTGGGTGGGGATCCTGACCTCCCATAGTGGGCAGGGAGGTACATGCTGTGTCTTCTATCCCCCCATACCCGTTTTCCAATTGTTTCCTGTCATTGTCGTGGAATGAGATTTATCCTGACCCTTGCCGGAGTTCCTTGGCTGGGAGGGAAACAGTCGAATGTCTAGTTATAGTTTTGGGAGATGATATTTTTTTCCTTGTAAATCATCTCTCTGTTATGCATTGTTTTATGTTTAGTTTATTATATGATTGGTAAACATGTGAGTCTATTCCTCTTCGTTGGGACCTGTGCTTGTGTCTGGATGAGACTTTTAGGTGATCTCAAACTAAGTACTTTGACCGTGTGCTCTTGGATTCTACATCTGTTCCCTATTTCAACCAATTCCCCTTTGTCTTACCTTTTCTTTTGTGCTTTAATTGTAATTCTAGAACTTTTTACTATCCCATTTTCTTCCTTTTTACTGGCGCTGATATGACTCATTATGACCTTAATGTGTTGCAAGCGCCGTAAAACCCTTAAAAAACAAACAAACAAAAATTAAAACAATAACATGACGAAAATAAAATATACAAAGGGTAGCCCTATTCGTCCTTAAGGTCGAATAGCATCAACCGCCATTGCCGTACGTAAAGACAAATAGTGTTGCTTGCGCTATTCGTACTTCACACTAAACCTGGGCAATATTCCGTTTCTGTTTTTACTGAGCTAGATTCGATTCCACGTAATTACATGATACATCCGTATCGTCTTAAAGTTTTGACAAACCCCACCTCCTCTGTTAGTGAGTCAAATAATTAGTTGTGTGTGTGTGTGTGTGTGTGTGTGTGTTAATTTCGTGTGGGGTGGGGAGGGGGGAGTTTTTTTGGGTTTTTTTTTCTGGCATATGATTTTTTTCCAGAATGGTGATCGTTTCCTTATTAGGAACTATTTTCGTGTTCTCCTTTTGGCAAGTATCCCATTCAAATGCCTGCTCGAAAGTTAGATATTCTTTTCTTTTTTTTTCTTTTTTTCTTTTCTGGGGGGGGGGGGGGGGGGGGGGAGTGTTTGATTTTTTGTATTTTCTTCTTCTTCTTAGCAAAGAAACGGTTCGTATTTCTCTTGGGTTACAATAAGTAGAGACCAGCATGGAAATCCCAACAATACATGATGAGTTCACCAAATCCCAGTCCCTATTTAATAGGGTAAGATAGTCGTTGGATAAGGCATTGAATTTCTACCCCGAAGATCCAGGTTCAAAACACGCTTCAGCATGTTATTTTTTTCTCCCTTCCTTGAGCAAGAAGCTTAGACCTTGTTACTCACTTTGCAGCCCTGCAATGCGACTGACACCTGGTTTACCTCTTTTCTCAAGATAAGACCCTTGACAAAAAAACCCCCCCAAAAAAACAGGGGTCAAATTTATTGCCTCAAAACAAAAACGAGGGAGGTGACCTCCGAGGGATATATTTATTCTCGCATCTTAATCTAAGAAATGGAGCAATCCCAAATAACACGTAGACGAAAGCGATTCACTCCAAAAAGAAAACCACAAAGGACTGGATTGATATAATATCCGCACCAACAGTAAAAACTATGACCAAAGCATTCAACAATATTCAGCACTCGTCAGCTACACGATTGTTTTGGCACCAAAGGAAAGAAGTAAAGAAGATACTATTTAATTCTTCAAGGGACACCTAACTATAGCTTTTGTTTCGCACTTGGTAATGGATCACAGGTTTGTTTTTATGGTGCTTGCGACACTGTCATTTCAGCATCCGTAAAGAGGAATATGATTATCATATTATGATAGTGGAAAAGTTGGAGATCTGAAGTTATTTGTTTGTTTGTTGCTTTAGGTCTCTTCCAACACAATTGAGGTTATATGAGAGACCGCTGAAACAAAAAAACAAGCAATCTAACACAAATAGTACAAATGTAAATCAAAATCATAACCTAAAGATATCATAAGCTAAATTATAAATAACAAAGAACAAACAGGCAGAAGATTTACAGAAAAAAAATATCCCCTGTCAAAAATACAATCACAAACCAAAGAAGCAGGATAGGCTAGTAAAGAGAAGAAGAAACGACATCACTATCGGATCGTACACCCATGCGAACATCATAGGTATATGATTCAAAGGTGATGCTCCCATCCAACCACCCGCGATCTGAAGTTAAAAGCACCAGAAAAAAGCAAGACAAAGGGAACTGATTCAAATAGGGAACAGAAGATTCCAAGAGCATTCTTTACGAATTGACATTACCTAAAGTTCCATCCACGCACTAGCAAAGGATCCATATAGAGAATGGTCAAACGTTGAAAAGAAGGAACAACAATCAACTTTGTTATTTTACAGCACCTTTATTTTTTTTATGATTTACAACATGAAAGTTACAAACATAAAATATATCAACATGCACACTACTAGAAAAGATGAGGCAATGATAATTCTTAAAGGTTCATTAAAATCTTTTTTGAATGAAACAAAGGAGACCGAAAACAATGGATAGTAAATCAATTATTATCATAAAATAGGTTTCTGTTTTGCGTCTTTATGTGTGTGTTTATGTGTTTTGCAAAATGAGTTAACGGGAGTTCTGATAAAAAGTACAATAATATTAATAATATATAAAAATGCTTGCCTTTTGCTGAAGTTACTTAATATTTTTATATACTCCCGCCTATTATAATTCATTTTTTTTAGTGATGACCATTAGTGCAAGCTTGCCGTTATCCTTTAAAAAAAAAAGACTAAACTCACGCTAGTAATAAAAAATAATGTGTATTAGTGTATTGCTTTTAGCAATGTTAAGTTTGCATGTTTTCAGTTTTATGGCAACACTATTAAGTCGTTTTAGTGCTGATAAAAAAAGGATGATAATAGAGGACCATTGAGGATCTGAAGTTAAAAGCAACAATACAAAGGGGATTGGTTCAAATAAAGAACAGAAGATTCCAAGAACAATCCACCAATGTGCCAATTTTGACATTACCTATAAGTCCTATCCAGTCACAAGCAAAGGATTCCCCCATGAAGGATACACTCAGATGTTTACAAAGATCAAAATACAATATAAAGTAAACTAACAAAAATAATAGTACCTAACAAAGGGATAATTTTCAAGTAAAAAATATCATTCGCTCTCTCTCTCTCTCTCTGAAAAAACAGATATAATACATTTGACTGCTTCCCTCCAACCTAAGGATCCCCACCTGGACTAGGAAAAAAAAACAGAACAAAGACAAAGAGCAACATGCAAAGGGAAAACAGAAATGGGGGGTAGAAGACACAGCAAATGACCTCTCTGCCCATAGAAGACCCCACCCAGAAGTAGCTAATGCTTATAATTTGAACAAATTGAAATTTCCCTATGATTGCTTGACAAACATCACTGATGTATGCACGTTGTACTCCGCCAATTCTATTATGGCATTAGAGTAAAATGGCCTAGACTAAAAGCATTTAAAAAAAACCACATAAAAAACACTATTGCACATACGTTTAATTCTCAATAAAACCACATTAGAAATTTAAATGACATACATCGTTAATATAAATCATAACATACCTGAACACTAAATATATTATAATGCATATAAAATCATATATACAAAGCAGTTAAAAAAGACACATTTCAATCGAATATTATGTACTTGAACAAGAATAATACAGATCAGTTGAAAATACTGATTGACAAATATACTTAAGTAGCATTTTGATGCTTATCCAGCCAGCCAATGAAAATTATGAGACCAAAACATTTTAGCTTACTTATCATTTATTTTCATGATAAAAAAGACCCAAGTCCCCTGACTGAATACTCCAATTTTGTTAATATATTTTTTCAAGCTGGATGCAAACTTTAACCTCAATTTTTTCAAACTGGCATTATGTTAGTTAAGTTCAGTACTCAACCACAAGAGTCTTTGAATGCTTTTTTCATCCTCAGATGATCTATCATAAGGCCTACTTCCACATAGCTTTCTTTTTCTATCAACATTTCACAAAAATACAAGAGCAGTAGGCCAGTTTGGAAAAATAAATTCAGATTCCAGAGTAAGGAAACGCTACAAAAGACATCAACCAGATAAAATGCATATCAGTAACAAAATATTTGTTGAACCCCCCCCCCCCCACACACACACAAATAAGATATACATATTTATTGTAATTAGAAATTAGTATTACGAAGTAGAGATCATTTGAGCTTTGAGGCACAACTCTTTGCTTTGTACTAAAGGGTCCTGAGTTTGACTCCTTGCGCCCTAGCTCACTTTGCAACACTGCACTGTAGCTGATGCCTTGGTTATTCCGGTCTTCCCCTAGAATAGACCCTTAAACTAAAGGCAAATTTCCCCTTGGGTATGAATAACAGGAAGTTTATTTATTTATCTTTATTTATTTGTTTGTGACTCCTGGGGTCTGATTCATGGATCAAGACTATAATAGTCTTGGACACTAACGAAGTCTGAGACTGCATTGTCCAAGACTAGGGAAGTCTGAGCCTATGACAAGTAAGCTATTCATAGAGTCAGACTTTGTCTCTAACTATCAAGTCAGGTCTATGTGTGCGAAGTTTCAGATTACAGAGGTCAATCTATTTTTAACTGGGGATTCCCAGAGATAGTATGACAAAACGTCATAGAAATGTGTTATTTTTCTAGCTGCAGATGCAAAGTAGCATAGAAATCTTTCTATTTCCGCTTCTTGTTTGATTTGAAGTTTTTTTTCCCCACAATCTTTCGGAGCATTTAGCCATGGAACCCAGGGTTGCCAGGTTGGATTATTTTAATTCAAACTGTCTAATTTTGGATTATCTTTGATGTCTTTGGATTGTCATTTCAAGTTTGGATTGTTGGATTATTTTTGGATTACTTTGTCAGTAAAAATCTATCAAAAATTCATTTTTTTTCATGCAATAACAACACATTTTGGATAACACTATAACTCTTATGGGTGACATTTCTCTAATTCTAGAGGTATCAGGGTAAGCTAGACCTTTTTTCTGAAATTTGGATTATTTCTTTTAAAATATGGATTATTTTTCGTAATGGTTTGATAAAATATCTGGCAACCCTATTGGAATCTGCAAAAGGTTAAAAAAACCAAATTTTACAGATGAAGGGACTGCAGTGATGCTAGAAGAAATTTCCACGGAAGTAGCTTTCCTGTTGTCTGCCTTGCAGAACGATAAGACAGTAAAGAAGAAAGAGATTTGGACAAAATAACAAATAATGTGAACGCTATAAGAGGGAATGGGAGAACGCAGGAGCAAATAAAAAAAGAAGTGGAAAGATTTGAAAAGTTCAGTCCTTCAAAAGAAGCAAGAGGCATCACGGACAGGAAGAGGTTTTGATATTTAGTCCCAGACAACGCTATTTATGCCTGCTAGATCGCAGGTGTAAATTTCATCCGCTTAGTCAATCGTTTAGTCTAAGACTTTGTATAGTCGGGATTCATGAATAGCTTGTAATGTGTTTTAGTCCCAGACGACGGAAATAGTCTCGAACTTTTGTCAAAGTCGCAGCCCATGAATCAGACTTACAAAAAGACCATATTTGAATCTGTGTAAAGCTGTCTTACAAATAATGTAATTAAAATGATATTCACGTTTCATATCAAAGGACTTGGGTAAATTTAAAGTAAGAAATTAAAAATTGACTAAAATTTTACTTTGTCAATTTGATCAAACCAAATATCGTTATATCTTCTGACTCAGGAAAACACTTTATGACTTCCTTTTAAGATTGGTTGGTTTCATGATTTTCTTCTGTAGCTGTTATAAATTGTCCACTTCCAAGAGAAATGAAATTCACAGTAAAAGTCATTACTATGAGAGATAATTGTCTTTGAAAGTAAGGACTTTACACAAGAAATCAAATATGTTAGTTGTGAAAACACAAAAAAAACAAAAAAAAACAACAATAATTTTTTAAAAACCCCTCCCCCTAAAAACACACACACACATACAATTGTGACGTTACAAGCTGTCATATTATCAAGAGTCAATTTAAATTCAAATAAAAATACATAAGAATCTAATACTCTTTTCAATAATGTACATAAACATTTACAATGTACAGGAACGTATATAAATGTAAATCGACTGTAAATCGGAAATAAAACCAGAAACTAATTATATACTCATGACTTAATAACATAACTTCATTGTTAACTGGTTTAATTAATTTTCTTTTTAAAACTGAAATAAATATAAAAAACAAAATCCAATCTAAAAAATCCTATATTTTCCTTATGTAAAAAATATACAATCAATGAAAAAAAGTAAAACATAATTCCAAACAGTTTTTGAAAAAGAAAAAAAAAAAGATTTCTAGTAACTTTTTAGACTATCTCTAAAACAACTTTGAATTGTAAATCGATACTGTTCATGAATTAACACAAATTTGGTACAATAACATTTTCTAATATATTACCCATCACAATGGATAATTTTTAAAAAATCAAAAATATAAACAAAACATCCTGAAGGATATTAAGAGTAAAATACAATTTCAAAAATGTTTGAAAATTGCAAATATATGAAATTTACAAGATTCTCTTTACTTTTTCCTCTGGTTTACCCAATAGCCTCAAGTGCAAAAATAATTAACTTGATGGAAACGGAATATGCCTGGTGTTAGGGACTTGTCGATATAGGCTGACCGCGGGCAGATATGGATAAAAAATAATTAAAATCATTTTCAATTGGTTGCCTGTTGTTATTTGTTTAAGGTTGAAAAAAACCCCAAATCAGCCATTGTTTTTTTCCACAGAAACACGAGGCAGAACTTTATAATGCATCAATATCATAAAAAAGCAAGACTCATTACATACAGATCATAGCAGATTGTTGTATAATGTTGATATCAACACGTTGAAGGCAACTCCCAAGAATTAACAGATGACATATGTAGTAGCAATAATCGAGCATGATAACTGTCAATTTTGTCACCATTGTGAAATAAAAATTTGATTATGTCACACATTAGAGAGTACATAAAATTGGAATTACAATTTTTTAATTAATAACTGATACTGAAAATTGGGAGGGTGTCAACGGAATGCATTCATGTACAATTATATGATGGAGAGAGAGAGAGAGAGAGAGAGAGAGAGAGAGAGAGAGAGAGACAGAGAGAGAGAGAGAGAGAGAGGGGGGGGGGGGGGTATTCGTGATATTAGCCATTTTAAAACAGTTCTTCATTTATCTTAACAACTTTTACTCGGTAAAATTTGTAAACATCCCTGACAACTCCCCAAATTCCGTAGCTGGCTGACTAAGCATACCAAAAACATCACTAAACTCTTCTGTCTGTGAAGGTTGGGGTTGTTGTGCTGCCTGCTGATGTTGTTGCTGCTGTTGTTGTGAGTTTGTCTCTTGGGAAGGCCATTGGGACCACATTGACCCTGAAATCATCAATTTAAAATTCACATTAAAAAAAAAGTTTTTAAAAAAAATATGTCTATGTGAGAATGGCATTACCAACAATGTTACATATACTGAGCCATAAGGTCAATTTATCTTAACTGTATGATTTTGTTTGTTTTTAAGGGTTTTACAGCGCTTGCAACACATTAAAGTCATATTAGCGCCAGTAAAAAGGAAGAAAATGGGAAAGTAAAAAGTTCTAGAATTACAATCAAAGCACCCAAGAGAAGGGGAGACAAAAGGGGACTTGGTTCAAATTGGAAACAGATGTAGATTCCAAGAGTACACCATCAAAGTACTTAGTTTGAGATCACCTATAAGTCTCATCCAGACAAAAGCACAGATCCCTACTAAGAGGAATACACTCAACTGTTTACAAATCATATATAATATAATATAAAGAAAACATAATACAGTGCATAACAGAGAGATGATTTACATGGAAAAAAATATCATCTCCCAAAATGAACTATACATTTGACTGTTTCTCTTTCAGCCAGGGTATCCGGCCAGGGCCAGGACAAAACCAAGTAATCTCATTCCAAGACAAGACAGAAAGCAAGTTGGAAAACATATAGGGGGATAGAAGACACAGTAAGTACCTCCTTTCCCACTATGGGAGGTCAGGAGCCCCATCCAGTGTATGATTTTGTCTATTTACTAAGAGATGGCTTCAGTGTCTGAGCCACATTATTTGACGTCAGTTCATTTTTAAGCCAGTGCTTTTCTCTTAACAAACTGTTCTTGTTCAATTGATGTCATGCACTTGAGTAAAATACTCACAACATCTGCCAGCCCAATTGAACATGCCAACACACAAAACAGTGTGTAACCTTTGACGTTTATAGTCTGACTGATATAATTTAGTGAAAATCACTAACAGGCTGTCTAAAAATAATAACACAGAGCTGAGTGAAGTCAACTTTGTTCCCTCTATATGAAAGCACAATTCCAACTGTTTCATCACCTTGTGAATTAGATGCTAATCCCATAGGATTGAAATGACTGTGGGTGGATGATGAGCCACCAAATTCTGAGGCGCCATCCTGAAAAAGAAAAAAAAAAGAAGTCAAAACAAGTGAATAAAATAAATAAACAAATAAATAGATGAATAAATAAATAAATTAATTGAAAAAAAAAATAAAAAAATAAAGCAGACAAGATAATAAACTATTTACTATGAAATGTATTAAAGTTAAATCCTGTTATATTGACTGCTGAACAAACTGTATCAATGAAAAGACTTGGTCACTGTTTAACATTTGTGAGATTGATAACCAACCAGTTATAATGACTAATGTCAGACATACTTACCTAATTTTACGAATACTAATTTGTGGTCATTACTAACATATTACAAAAGACTTTATTTAATGAAGAAAAGATGCTTTCACTAGAAAAAATATGAGTAATAGATGCTGTCAAATTTTATCCCAAAGCAATTTTAACACAATATAAATTATGTATTATAACTCACATGAGTTGAAGATCTTGGTGGTGCACCGAATGAACCTTGCTGGTGGGACCAGGTCCCAGGGGGCGTGTTCTGACTGGATCCAGCCCTCACAGCTCCAATCCCTTGCCCAACGGGTGCCGCAGAGCCAGACTGCATTGGATACTTGATGCTGCTGGCAGCTGTGGGATAACCTGGATAGACTCCCTGTGCCATACTACCTGGTCTTTGTCCCATGTGATAGAGCTCAGCAGATGAATAGTCAGGCTTGGATGATCCTGGAGCTGTCGTGATATAAAACAGAGACAAGGCAATGTAACATATTATTTCAAAGTGATACAAATCAGTCAAGGTTCATATAAAAAGTAACAATAGAATGATGTGCTTTAGATAATTTTAAAAAGAGTTATGACAAGTCTTCAACCCCCCCCCCCCCCCCCCCACACACACACAAAACAACTAAAAATACCCTAAAGATTACAATGCAATATCCTTAAAATTTACTCATAATAAGCGCAATCATTTAATTGCATGTCAATGTAAAATTCCTGACAAACAAAACCAATTGTCACATTTATTTTCTTGACCCCACAAATCACAATGAGGTTGTTTTATAAATTCTTTGTTACCATAGATGAATAACACTTTTGATACAGACTCTTAGATTTCAATACATCAGCTTCGTATATATTATGATGAAAATTGTATTTAAACAGCTCTGAGAATATTCATTTTATTTTTTAAAAACGAATTTTTACATATAACTACAAAAGAATATTTCAAATCCAAAGACATGTGACAATAAAAGAAAAATGTTTACTAATCAATAAATGAATAATAATAATAATAAAAATGATGATGTTAATAATGATGATGATGATGATGATATGGTTCATTTCTTAAATGTTACAAATAAAACTAAACTCACTTAGCCCCATGGGGTCAGGCTGCCTGGTACCTGGTGGATACGGCACAATTGATCCCATGGCGGACCCATCAGCTGGTGTTGGCTCTCCTTGACCTCGTAAAGGACCGTTTTGATTTTGCTGGGAACCTCTGCGAATCACAAAGTATTGTAATTCTTCACATAATTCATGAAGTAAAAAAACAAACAAACACAAAAAAAAAAAAAACAAAAAAAAAATCTACATCAGATATAAATGGAAATATATCTAAAGGAAAACAGAAAATAATAATTAAAAAAAAATTAATTAAAAACAACAAAATACAATAAAAATCTCCCCCCCCCCCCCCCCCCCCCAAAAAAAAAAAAAAGATTTAGGATTTTAAGATCAATAGTAATAGCACTACCAAATTGGATGCCTCCATGAATTTCAACTATAGACAGGAAAAGAATCTCCTATATTCTTATATATAATCATGTCCATAGTAATAATTTACCCCCCCCCCCCCCCCCCACCCCCACACACCTCCTAAACAAAAATAAAGTAAAAGACGAATATAAACAAACAAATCTAAATTCCACTATTTTTTTTAATAAAACACCATTTTCAAATATACTTGTATAACACACAACGACAATTCTAAAGTTATAAAAAGCAATACATACTTGACAAGACTGTTGGTGCAGACAATGTACTCAACTTCATCTGTGTAGGGGTTTTGGAAACTGAAACTGCTGGTTCGGAGCCACACCCATTCTCGATTGGAGGGACGGAATCGGTACATAATGGACATGACTTGACCTTTCAATTTTAACACTGAATCGAATTGAAAAAAAATTTAATGAGACAGATGTGTAACATTGTCCATTGAAGTGCAGAAAAAAATACAGTATCTTTTAATTTTCTGTTTTGTTTTCAATACACTGTGGCAAATGTTGAAACAAAGCAAGAGCAAAACAATAGATACAAACTTTAATGAAAATTGTTTTTTTGTTTTTGTTTTTAAGGGTTTAACGGCGCTTGCAACACATTAAGGTTATATCAGCGCCAGTAAAAAGGAAGAAAATGGGATAGTAAAAAGTTCTAGAATTACAATTAAAGCACCCAAGAGAAAGTAAGACAAAGGGGAACTGAGAACAAATAGGGATCAGATGTAGATTCCAAGAGCATACCACCAATGTACTTAATTTGAGATCACCTAAAAGTCTCATCCAGACACAAGCACAGGTCCCAACTAAGAGGAATACACTCAAATGTTTACCAATCATATAATATAATATGCAAACTAAACATAATACAATGCATAACAGAGAGATGATTTACAAGGAAAAAAATATCATCTCCCAAAACAATAACTATGCATTTGACTGTTTCCCTCCCAGCCAGGACTCCGGAAAGGGCCAGGACAAAACCAAGCAACCTCATTCCAAGACAAAGACAGAAAGCATGTTGGAAAACATATATAAGGAGATAGAAGACACAGTATGTACCTCCCTGCCCGCAATGGGAGGTCAGGATCCCCACCCAGTTAATGAAAATTATCAACTGTTCAAGAACATTGTAGATAATTCATGAATATTTATTCAAATGAAAAAATAAACCTGATTCACCTTACAGACCATTCCTCATTTACTTTTTTTACATACTCAAATTATGTTTGAAATTAGTTTAATAATAAATAAATAAATAAACTTTATTATCCATACGGAAATTAGTTTTACAAACATGAATTACAAGAATAAATAAATGTTATAAAAGTTATATCTATATAATTTTATAAAGTAATATAGATAGAAAGATAGAAGAAAGCATAAAATTCCAATAAGCACAAAAGGTCCTTATTAATTTTGTTGTTGTTTTTTTTTAAAAGTGTTTTATGGCGCTTGCAATACATTTAGGTCATATCAGCGCTGGTAAAAAGGAGGATAATCGGATAGTTCTAGAATTACAATTAAAGTACTCAAGAAAAAGGAAGACAAAGCGGAATCAGTCAAACAGGGAACAAATGTAGATTCCAAGAGCACAATATCAGTGTACTTAGTTTGAGATCACCTAAATGTCTCATCCTGACACAAGCACAGGATTCAACTAAGAGGAACCCAAATGTTCAAAAAAATATATGACTATCAATACATAATGGAGAGATGATTTACAAGGAAAAAATTATCTCCCAAAGCTAACAAGATACGTTTGACTGTTTCCATCTCAGCCAAGGACTCTGGCAAGGACCAGGACATAAGCAAGTAATCCCATTCCAAGACAAAGACAGAAAGCAACTCTTAGAAACCAGAAACAGGGGGAGAGAAGACACAGCAAGTGACCTCCCACCCAGTCCTTATTAATTGAACTATGCCAACTATTTTGACATTAAAACATGAAATTGAATTTAGCTAAGATTTTTTAACTCTGTTGTTTTTAGCTGATACAATTTCAAGAAACCAAGACAATGAAGTCCGGAAAATGAAGCAAATTCTACTTGAAATTTGGCGTTAAATTTACAGAATTAATTCTCACCCTGTTCAAAAGTTTCCTTCATGTGAGCTTGGTCTTCAGGATGATAAAAGTCAAAGGCCATTTTCCCAAGTAACTCCTGGGGTTGGTAACCTAACAGTGGTGTAACCCTAAGAAAAAAAAAAAAAAACAATTTTAAAAAAAGCTATTTTTAAAACATGACATAAATAAATTAAAAATATACATTTGCTCATCTTCATACTGGGCAACCCATAATTCATGATTTCGACATCGTTGGCAAATCAGCAAAATCTTCAAAAATAGTATAGTCAGCAAAGAGGGGAAAAATTGAGATTCCTTATGGGTAATGACAGAGGATGAAAAAAATTAGTGGAGGTTGAAATGTTGATTGGATTGTCCTGGATTCCCATAACTGTACAGTATATCTATTGAACAAAGAGAAGAAAAAAATATGAGAGACAAAAGAAAAATGAGCCTAGTTTATTTTACGAATCTGAAAAATATGACATTTTATTTTACTATACTTTTCATCCAATGCTTCTTCCCCCTCCCCCCGCTCTGTGCTTCACTAATGACTGAACCAAATACCTCTGATCCACAAAAGTAAACTTTCCATCCACACTGTGCCTTGAGATAAATTCAGAGGGAGGGTTGGATCCCATGATGTCACTACAGTTTGGAGTGTTGGTCACCTGTAATCGTCCTATGGCCACAAGACAGCAATGGTTGCCACTGTGTTCATCAGTGTCATTATGGTCTATCTGCACACCTGATATATATAAATGACATCATAATGAAAAAAAAATCATAAAAACTCAAGGCTTAACAATTTTTCTAAATAATGTATAAACATTTTTCGAATGTATTTAATTATTCTAAGATAATATGATTTTACTTATTTTCATATATGGGAAGAATTTCTAACAATACTACAATTCTATGTGACAACAACAAATATTTATTGAATAAATTATTCTATGAAAATAAGTTTTTACTTATTATTTTTATCTACATCAATACTACAAATCTATGACAACAACACATATTTATTGAATAAACATTGACACTGCTATAATTTTCACCACATCAAAAGCCCAAGACTTAAAAATATTTTTTTTTTCTCTATTTTATTTTAGAAAATTCATACTTTTGAATTGTCTGCTACCTGTAGGGGGCCAATTTTTAATGTAACCCGTGATATGCACAACAGCATAATGGTTTCCATCACTAGCTGGTCCAAGAACTGTTCGGTGACGCATCCTAACTGTGTGATTGGCTGTCATGGGATCTGATTGAATATTCCCCATGCGCATCCTGCATATAAAACCTCTTCTTGATCCCATACATAATCTTACTGATGCTGTAGAAATAATGAAAGCAAAAAAAAATAATTTTATGGACAAAATCATAAATTAAAAAAAAAAAAGAAGCAAAATAATATGATTAAATAAAATTGAAATTGAACATGCAGTGCAACCTCTGGATAGCGACATTTCCCTCTGGTCCTGATTTTTTTTGCTCTGTGTTATTAGTAATAAAACCCCAACATAGTGACATACATTTAAGTAAAACCCCTATTTAGTGACATCATTATAAAAATAATTGGCAATTGATACCGATGCTTGATACTCGACCATCATCATCTTATACTCTTAACCAATAAGAAAAACGTTTTTTTCACTTTCCTCCCAATGAGATCATTTGTTACCGACTAATAAGAACATGTTTACTTCACGGCGTGGAATCAGCGCTAGTTCATATGGAACCACAGCAAAAGAAGTTTATCAGTGGATGGGACTCTCAGGGGTCCATTAACCTTCTCTGTTAGCTACCTGTCTGGGGTCAGTGGGTGTTAACTGATATCAGGCAATGCCATGCCCAGTAGGGACAATTATGAATATTTATGCTCTTATATGTTGAAATAGCGGGGAAAACAATAGCAGCCTTTCACTTTATTATTATCATTTGAAAAATCAAGTTGTTTTTCTAAACCTCAGTCCAAATTTGATGTTATTGTGGTTAATACCTAGGTTTTTCGTTTTTAATATTACACAATGTGAATCTACTAATTCTAAGTGCTTGTAAATTTTGGTGCACTTAAATAAAAATGTCGGACTTCAAAACTCATCAGCAGCATATTCATATTGGCACTTGGTTTTCTTGATTTATTCTTAGTTTTGTAAAATGGCGTTCAAACACTGTTTACAATCAAAACCTTTGTAAACAGGAGAAATACATATTCTAATGTTGGGACATGTCTTCTCTAAGGCACAGGTCTGCATATCACATCATTATGTATTCACAGGCCTCACCACACACCATTATTCCCCGGAATAACGACATAATTTTCCAATCCGGGCAATGTCGTTATCCAGAGGTTGCACTGTAACTAATTAAGTAATTAATAAAAAAATAAAATGAAGGGGAAAAGTAAAGACGCTTACATTGATGTCCCTCCTTTTTGACTGTGCCGGCTGTGGGAAAAAAAACAACCCAGGAATTAACCATTTAATTCAATATTAAAAAGGAGAAAAACAACAACAAAAACAACAACCCAAAAGTAGCCCTTATGAGCTGAGTTCATCCTGCCTTCTGTAATTTTAAACAGACAGTAACAACAAATAATCTTTACAGTACAAAGCTCCACCGCATATTTTGCAACACAGATTCAACTATCAAATCAATGGTTTCTAGACAAGAAATGAAATGAACACCCCCCCCCCCAACTTGACAGCATGTGGGACAAGTGCTCTACATTTGTGATTTACTAACTGATACTACAATTGCCTTGAAATTCTTGATAAAAGTTTATTAAAAGTCTAAGACTTTTTTTTACTGCACTACGTAACACGCTGAGGGTAGCTGATCAGAAGTTTTTTATTTAACAGACCAGAATATTAGAAAGTTTAAGAATGGTTAACTGTAATTAGTTCCCTTAAATGTCAAGAGAACACAAAAAGGCAACTCACTTTTTAAGTCTAAAATCCTTCCTGTATTTTGAGATTCTGTTGTTGAGAGCTGTTCTCTAACTTTTTCTATGTCGTCAGGGTGGGCCAGATCATAAATAGTTGTTCCAAACAAGTCAGCCTTTAGCATAAAAAAAAAAAAAGAATGAAAATGACGATTAGCTTTTTCTCCAAAAGCCTTCATTAGAATCACAAATCAAAGTAAATACTGAACTACAAGAAACTGTGGACTGTAAAAAGTATTGAACAATCCTGAATATAAGAGCTTCAAAAAAAAAATTTTAAAAATAGAATGAAAGACTTAACAATGAATGTTTCTAAATCAAAATCCTTCTGCTAACAAAAAACAATTAAACTAGTAATGTAGAAAAACGTTGGCTGGAGGGTTTTGAGCCCGAAATGTATTTCATTCGTTTTTAAAGCTGTTATGAACAAGATTCACAATATAACCCAGAGATGCCCTATCCTAAAAATTTAAAAACCCTGAAAAAAAATATCTCGTAGAGACCATTCTATTGTTATATGAAAATATTTCAAGCAAAGTTTCTCTCCATTAAATGACATCATGCTTAAATCATAGAAAAGGATGCATATCCACATAGCTTCCCATTAACTGGGTGGGGTAGGGGGGGGGGGTGGGAGGGGGAGATAAAAGCTAATTCGCACGTGAAGGCAATATTTGGACAATATCAAGTTAATTGATATCTTACTGACAAAACAAAGCTTACTCTTAGAAATAATTATAATTATACATTTTATGGCGGCCGTTCCTTTACGACACTGGGCCCCTTGTGTGAAATGACCCGCCCAGAAGGGATAGGAGAAGCCACATCTATTGATAGTTTTAATCATTGTTAAAGCACTACCTTTTTACCGTTACAACTTCATGATATTGATACGATATTACATACACTGCTGCTATTGTTATCACCTCTAATAAAATCAACTCACCAATAAATACAGACTGAAGACTTGAAAATGCCGATTTTCCTGCTGCCAGAAAAAGGGCATCCCTGATAAGTTTTAAAAGTAATTCCCTTGTTTGAACATTTTCAGAAATTGACATGAATAATGGCTATTCTAAAAATCAAATCTAAATTTTGGGAATGATTGTCTCTTTTCTAGGGTTAACAGCAATCAACATCTATAATTACCTGACTTTGGTTCAAAACAGGAGTGATAGAATCAGATACATATACCATTCTTCCAGTGTCACACTGTACCACAAAGAGAAATCCATCAGCAGCCTGACAGAAAAACAAACAAAATTAGTTGACGACATCATTTAATCAATAAAGTTTGAAAATGCCTCTATAAAAAGAAAAATACTTTCTGTTGATTTCAAGAATATTTTGACCAATTCATTTATACCATTGACACCAAATTGCTTCAACAGTGATGATAATGGCAATTTGTCAAAAAGGAGGAAAATGTATCAGCCCATTGGGCAAACCCAAGCCGAAATGCAAAAATTGCATATACAATATGATAGTTACGTAATATTATATAACATACTTCTTTTGTAAATATCCAATGAAGTGTCCTTTCCTGAAAATAATTTTAAAGGCTCACAATATTAATTAAACTGCTATCTACATCAAGAGGTGATACATTTTTGGGCCACAGGCTATGTTACTTGTTACTGCAACTTAGTGGTTATGCAGTTTATACATTAAACTCATGAATATTTAATAACTTGCAAAACATTCTCTAAACAAAGGAAAAATAGTAAATTAAAAATTAATTTGAACAATTGCTTTCCGAGTTGATCATCACCTTTGGTTATTGTAATATTTTATCATTCTATGATAAGATTCTAAAGACATAAAATGAAGATAGAAGAGTGGTTGAGAGAGAAATATGGGTAAGGGAGAGAGGCGGAGAAAGACAAGAAAGAGAGAGGGAGAGAGAGAGAGAGAGGGGGGGGGGAGGGAGAGAGAGAGATAGATAGAGACACACACACACACAGAGAGAGAGAGAGAGAGAGAGAGAGAGAGAGAGAGAGAGAGAGAGAGAGAGAGAGAGAGAGAGAGGTGAATTGATTTTCTATTATTTTTCTATCCAATCTCTACCCAACATCTATTAATATTAATAATTAATCCAAGGACACCACTGGCCTTGTGTCACTTTTGACACTTGGTGCCGCCCTGTCTAGGTTGACGTCATAAAAATGCGAGTGCCACGAAAAGTTATGCAACTGAGCACAGGTGTCAAACTTTGACACAAGACATGATGGTGATTTTTTTATCCATCTACCGTGTAGCGTGAGTGCTTTTCATAGAAAAATGTTTGACACTGACACTGCAAAAACAGCGGAACATTTCAAAGAAAATCACAAAATCCCGGTATTCCGCGGAAGATTATCATCACTGCTTCAAACTTTGACCTCTTGACCTATCTGACTAACCAATCCAAATTCACTTCCTACCCAATTCTCTTCTCATTTCTGATCAAATAATTCAAGAAGAAAAATGTCATCCTACAAACCTCTAAAATAAGATGTTTCAGTTCTTGATCTGTTAGAAATGAAGGTCGATATGACCCATCGTTTGAAGTATTCCCTGTGCCTGTATGAAAGAAAAGATGAAATAATACAACAACAAATACAATGAAAATCAACAACAAAATAATATATAAACAAATAAATAAATATAAATTGCAAGTGGTAAATTATCTATCAATCATATAAATCAAATCCAAATACTACTATATTGATTTGGATTAATGCTTGGTAGAAAGAATACCCCAATCCCCCCCTCCCAAGAAAAAAACTGCCAGTCTTCATGTGAATAACCTTTTCATTAAAAATAATTCACAAGTCTATACATAATACATGTATCTGTATGCTGCAAATTAAGGAGAATTGTATCAATGAATCTCAGAGATGTAAAAAACACTTTCAAATAAATCAAAACAAACACGGTGAGCCTCTGGTACATTGTGCGGCTATGTGACCTAGTGGTCATCTTCGGGCCAGACGGTCCAGGGTTCGAGTCCCGCTCTGAGCAGTGCATAGTTGAGTCTTGAGAGCTCTTTATTCACATTCTCCCACCATATTAAGATGTAAAATGAAAAGCTGGCCTTTAACGGTATTGGCTCTGTCAATTAAAAATTTTAATATCATCAAACAAGCATGTCTCGTCTTACATGTTAAGTGGTGTGTTGACTAGGGAACCTTATAAAGCGCTTTGAGCACGTTTAGTGGATATTGTGCTTTATAAATGCTCACGTTTTTTGTCTGGTTTTTTTTTGGGGGTGGGGAGGAGGATTATAATGGAATTGACGAAAATCTTATTAAATCCCAAATCTCATTGAATTTACGCTGTAAATAGCTACAGCTAGGTCAATTAGGGGGAAAAAAAAGGGCTATTTCTTTTTTTTTTTTTTTTTTGTTGAATCTGAGGCCTTACTTTGTGAAAAAAAACAAAACCTAAGAAAATAGTTAATAAACACTTCATAACAGCATGCTGTCAATGATATATATATAATTCCTATACATTCATTATTTCAGCTTATGGAAGGATGCACCATGGGTCAAAGTTGGCAACGGTCACTTCGCCTGAAAATGTTGATAGTCGTCAAGTGGTGGTTGGTGATACAGTAAATGATGATATTATTATGGTAAACGTGGCAAATGCGGAGGGACCTATCAATTCCCTCACCAGCAAAAGTATCAATTAACCGACAAGACAGTCCAAGAAATTCTCATTCACCGACATTTCCGTTATACGCCAGTAAACTTTGACCCATAGGATGCACAGACTATCCAATATCATTAGAGTAACTGGCAGGTTTATTATATAACCTTTGTAATGTCCCACAATACATTTGTGGATGAGTTTTAAAATTTGAAAAAATTCAATTTTACACAGAAACTGCTACTTTTAGTACCTCGCAATGTTTTCATGTGTGAGACTGCCATTCTTAGGATAGTGAGTTTGTCAGGTTTGCGTGCAAGTGTGCTGCAGGTAGGAACCATATCGCATAACTCGTTAATATAAGCTGTCATTTTATTCCTTCTGCGTCTTTCAATTTCACAGTGACTCTCCCTGAAAACAATAATAAAAGTGTGTAAGGAGGTAAGCAAAATTATCGTATATTATAATCATGTAAGTCTTTAAAATTTTAACACACTTAAAATGAAATTCCTAAAGACAATATCATATATACTATACATCAATGCAAAGCAAATTAAAACCATAAAAATATGGCATAAAAGTTCAAAGAATTTAACTTGAGATTTGAGGCCAAATTTTTCAAAAATACAATGTACCACTGAAATCTCAAAAAGGTAAAACTCAAATTTGTATGAATCTTCAACAACTATGTATTTTTCTTTTCAAAGGATTTACACCACTTGTGAATTTTCACAATACACTTGTGAAAAATACACCCTTCTTTTTGAAGAAGACAAAATGAGCAATCATTTAAGGTAAGGTATTTAATCCTGCAGAAATGATACACAATTACACACCTAAGTTTTTAAAAAATCAAATAATGATACAGTGGTCTTTGTTAAACAAGCCTGATCTGGCTATAAATATAAGCACAGACACATTTTTAAAATTCTATAACTCGAATGATTCTGAAAAACAACTCTTCTTTTAAATTCCTATGGAACATAATCACACCCACACACCCACACACAACAGTCTCACAAATTTCATATATGTACAGCACAGTATCTTTCTTGATGAAAACTGTCGAGCCTTTAGAGTTCTACAATAATTTACCGGGCAAATCTTTCTTTGTCAGCACTTTCTGCACCAGTCCCATATGAACCACCCTGACTGTCATCATCCTCAGATCTATTGAAGAAAATAATACAATATATATAATTAAAACCTCAAAACTGAAATAACACTCCTGTTAAAAAAATATAAGAGTGGGAGGAGGAAAGTAAAACTATGGGTTTAATATTATTGATGTGTAATATAAAAACCAAACAAAAACAAAAAAACAAAAACAAAACAAAATGTGAACTTATATTTATATAAAGAGCAATGTCCACTGTGCTTAAAGTGCTTTTTAAGGGATACCAAGCCAACAACATATAGGACGAGACATGACACCCGTAAAATGCAATTACTATTTTATTTATGACAAAGACAATACTCATTTTACACCTGACCATGGTAAAAGAATATAGTCTTTTCAAAGGACTAAATTTTGTGACCCTGACATCAGGGGTCAAATCAGGAGGTAAAGTGTTAAACCACAAGACAACAAAGCAACATAATCATTAGACATTATGTCTAATACAATCAATTAGAGACAAAACATAACCAGAAAACAATATTTCTTCTTCAAATAAACCAACTGACTCAGACTGAGTAGCTTATTTCTTTCAAATGTATATCCAAAGGAGAAAAAAAAAAAAGATACTTTCCTGATAGTCTATAGTGAGTTAAAGGTTTCAATATTGTTCAGAAACTGATAGGTAAATTGTTAAACTTAAGAATTTAAAAGAAGCCATCTCTGAGAACACAACAGACTAGCAAAACCCTCTTAAATAATGTTGATATCAGATGCATCTGAAAAAGCTGTCCTAATATGAGGCAATCAAATAGTCATATTTTTTATACCCTTTTAACTTTGAAGAAAACCAGATTATGCCACAGCATAATAGCAAAAAGAAATAAAAAATTCATGAAGCATCCCTATATTCCTTCTATAAAAAAACAACTTAGGAATTCAAGAAATATTCATCACCCGCACACATCCAGTTTTATAAAAAAAAAACAAACAACAACAACAAAAAAAATATTTAAAAAACTGACCATACTGATAATTCTATTATTATAAAATATTTCACTGTTGGTTAAATGTTCATCCATTGGTGTAAATATAGTTAAACCTTGATGAGAAATAACATGGGTGAGAATCATCCTTGAATTCTAGTGTTTGAAATGTTGAACTCGTTTGTAATACACATTCCTAGTATACTAAACAAAAAACCCCCCACAAAACACAAACAAAAAAATATATTTAAGAAAAGGAATGTTAATGTTTAGCTTCACTGAAGCCTGGATCAAATTGCTGTTACTACTCCCTTGGAGTGGAGAAAATAGTTAGGTCCACAGTGTATACCTAGAACAGACCTGCCTATTTGGGAATTTAAATTTAAAAATTCATAATTTTTAGGAGATAAAAATTGTAGCCGCTATAGTTAACTTTAAAAGTCAACAATTTACCCTCACAAGAATCAATTAACACTTCAAAATAAATCCTTAAAATTTTATGTAGTCTAGCTTCAATGTTCACTTTCAATACATTTTATTGACTTAGAGATGCTTCAATAAGTTCTGAAATTAGAGTTGAGAGACAAAATGTTCGTAATAGTAGGCGGGTCTGAACTAGATTAATAATAATAATGATAGAAACTGTGATTAAAGAAATTCAGTCTCTCCAGTAAATGGATAAATATTCTACAATGAAAACAAGAAAACGAGAATGAAAGAAACTTACTCTTGATCAGTTTTTCTTTTTCTCTGTTTGCCATCTGAAATGAATATTTAAAAATTAGATCACTATGCATGTGGCAACCAATACAACAATCATTCATTTCATGTGTGTAATGTGTAAGTCAAAGTCTAGAGCAATACCCAGTGGTGGAGTAGGGTGTCTAATGTATAATTAAAGCCATATCCCCTTAACCTTCATAGATTACCAATGTGGCCATTATGGCTATGATCTCGACAACAAACTCAACCAATTGTGGGACACAATTCCTCCCCCTCCCCTCCCAAAATCCATGCAGTATGGTTTGAGTACTGCAATTCCCATAATATCATTGTAATATGAAAATGCGCCAGAAGTTAGAGGTTATCAAAATTTAATGGTATTAACATTTAGGGAGTGTCTACGTACACAGTAACCAGGCACCCAGCCTCAGTGTACACCGTAAACCGGTAACTGGTTTGCTGCTGCAATACAAGCAAAGTATGGGCTTCTCTCTCTCTCTCTCTCTCTCTCTCTCTCTCTCTCGCCCTGTGTGTGTGTGTGTGTGTGTGTGTGTGTGTGTGTGTGTGTTATTTAAAAAAAATCAAACAATACACTTTAACCCATTAAAGGTAAGCTTCAATTTTAATTTAACCTAACACCAGATCTTAGTCTTAATGTTATCATTAAAAGACAAGCTGTGCGATAAAAGGTTATTTGGTGGAAACGATTTATTCTACATTAACAATAGGGAAACTACTATCTGGATGAAAAAAAATAATCAGTGTCACTGTTAAGAGGTTAAAATTGCACACACAATGTATCGTAAAGCACCTCCGTATCACCCATTTGATCTACGTCATCAGACGACCCATTGTTTCTTTCCTTTGACCCCATGCCCCCCCCCCCCCCCCCTCTCTCTCTTGTCAGTGTCATCCTCTCCCCTTCGCATCTCAGGGTAAAACGAAAACTTTCTACTCTGTTTGAAAATACATGTAGTTCATGTAGGATTTGTCTCTCACTAGGCCTAGGCTAATGACAAGACATCAGGTAGTGGGTGTCTAATACCAAATTATAGATTCTATGTTTGGCCATTTAATCAATTTAATCAGGCATTTGGCCGTCTGCTTACAACACAAACACACTCACACACAGGGGGGAGGGGGGGGGGGGGAAGAAAGAGGCAAGATCAAGGTCATAAGTTACTGTGCACCAAGCTCACACCCCCTCGCCCCTCCCTCCAAAAGAGCGGTACTAGGTTACTGTGTATGTTACTGTGTATGTAGTCCTGAGGCTAGGAGTCTGGTTACCATGTACGTAGACACTCTGTAAAAGTTAATATTAATAGTAAAAGTTGAAATTATTATTTTTTGTTTCGATTTATCTCAATGTTCAAAAAGTGGCATTCCATTAGCAGTTTAAAAAAAAAGAATCAAAATGTAGGAGAGTATTTAGTATTTACACTCCACCACCCAATCCCATGGCAAATCCAAATCCAAAAATTAAAAACTGTGGCTGTGGTGACTAGTGACTATGATAGTAGAATAGACTTCGACTATTATTATCATTTAGTCAGTACGCTTGGCCACAAGAAGCAGGTAATTTTAAAACGGAGTGTTTTTTGATACCCGAAACTCAGGTGTATCTTGTCGCCAGATTATTTAACACCTAAGTTGAAAATTCAACTTCCGTCGTGTGGATAGTAATCAGTAGCGCTAAGTGGTTGTTGTCTGACTGAAACCTAATGAAAAGGTGAAAATAAAAAGGCTTTGGAATGAAACAATAGTAACACTGGACGATGCAAACCCATTGTCAGCAATACAGAACAAAGAAATCGTCAAAACAAATAATCAGAGTAATCGTATCAGTATCAACAATCATGTTTTCTCCCGCTGGGTGAGTTTGAGTTTGAGTTTGAATGAAACAAAACTGAGTTTAGTCCAAAATCAAATCAGGCTTTTCTAGTCTTAATTCTTCTAATAATACGTCTTAATTACTTTTTCTTCAATTAACACCCTGTAGAAATAATATTTTGTTCTGCTGAGCCGAGACTGGGGCTTAGGAATGAGGACCGAGACTGAGAGGGAGTGAGTGTGAGAGTTGAGGCCGTCAGATGATGACTTAACTAACCTGAACCAGATGTGCCAGGAGATAAAGTGACTGCCGCCATTTGGCAGTGATATTCTTCTTTCAGTAGCTTCTCCTTTGACTGGATGACTGTTTAAGTTATGGATAATATTTTAAGAAATGAAATAACATGGACAACTATGATGATTTGCCCCGAGATTGTGAGAAGTTGCTTTCTTTACAATGTTTTCTTTCAGGTACCGGAAGTAATTTTTTTTTGTGTGGCTAAATTTAGAATGTTTTTTCTCACGACTTGAAAGTATTCCATACACCCAAGATTATTGTTACGCTAATTATACCTGCTTGTCAACAAAAACAAAGATGATGATGATGATGATGATGATGATGATGATGATGATGATGATGATGATGATGATGATGATGATTGTCACGAGAGAAATCCGACATGGTATTGCCTTATCTTACGATGACAGCACCCATGTGTTTACTGGGTTGACAACGAAATTACTTGATGATGGTGGTGGTGATAATAACTATGATAAAATACTACTACTACAACTACAACTACAACAACAACAACAACAACAACTACTACTACTACTACTACTACTACTACTACTACTACTACTACTACTACTACTACTACTACTACTAATAATAATAATAATAATAATAATAATAATAATAATAATAAGAAGAAGAAGAAGAAGAAGAATAGTAATAATAATAATAATAATAATAATAAGAAGAAGAAGAAGAAGATAGTAATAATAATAATAATAATAATAATAATAATAATAATAATAATAATAATAATAATAATAATAATAATAATAATAATAATAATAATAATAATAACAATAATAATGATGATGATGATGATGATGATGATGATGATGATGATGATGATGATGATCATCATCATCATCATCATCATCATCATCATCATCATCATCATCACATCATCATAATATGTAGTAGTAGTAGTAGTAGTAGTAGTAGTAGTAGTAGTAGTAGTAGTAGTAGTAGTAGTAGTAAAAGTAGTAGTAGTAGTAGTAGTAGTAGTAGTAGTAGTAGTAGTAGTAGTAGTAGTGGTGTGTAGCTTTGTGGTCCAGGGTTCGAGTCCCGATCTGAGCGGCGCGTTGTTGAGTCCTTGGATAGGTACTTTAGTCCTATTCTCTCACCATACCCAGGTGTAAAATGAGTACCTGGCCTTTAACAGCGTTGTCTCTGTCTAGAAAAAATAATATTGCCTAGCAGGCGTCATGTTTCCTTCTACACGTAAATTGTTGCTGTTGGATATGGATCTCTTGTAAAGCGCTTTGAGCCTTTGAGCACGTTTAGTGGATGTTGCTCTACATATAAAAAGTTCAAGTTTTTTTGTGTGGCCTAGTATTTGTATTAGTACCAGAATGGATTCGAGTACATTCCCAGGATAGCCCTCTGGAGGATCCATCTCTTTATTCTGCAGCGGACCTCCCCCGGGGAATTAGAAGAAGGAGTCGCCAGCTGGGGGAGGAGTTTGGGGAGAGAGATGAAAGCTAGTGGATGGTCTTGTGGACAGATGACAAAAATGGTCTCCAACCGAGAAAGATGGCGTTCTAACGTGTCAGCCTTACCTATGTGCTGATCAAGCACCAAGATGATAAGGAAAGGTAAGTAGTAGTAGTAGTAGTAGTAGTAGTAGTAGTAGTAGTAGTAGTAGTAGTAGTAGTAGTAGTAGTAGTAGTAGTAGTAGTAGTAGTAGTAGTAGTAGTAGTAGTAGTAATCTTACTATAATAATGTTAATTAGATTGTGTTTAGCGGATATTAAATAAGTGTGAAGAAGTTTTAGTTTCATGACTATAGCTATCTGTAAAGATGAGGTGATAGCAGATCAAATAACCAACATCATTGACGCTTGTTACAAAATGAGACAGGTTACCACTGATCCATCTACACACCAACAACAACAACATCACACACATACATACACACATAAACACACACACACACACACACACACACACACACAATAATTATGAACACGAGCATACAGAGAGAGAGAGAGAGAGAGAGAGAGAGAGAGAGAGAGAGAGAGAGAGAGAGAGAGAGAGAGAGAGAGAGAGAGAGATGTACCATTTAAATGATTTACAATATTATCTATTTAATTTACAATTTATTTGAGGACTTTTTAAAGTCCATGATATTATTGACGAAACTAATAAAAATCAGCTTTGGTTGCTTTGGCCTGACCTCCACGTCACTAACAGGAAGTTTACAGTCATTTGATAAAAATAGCATACAGTAACCTGAAGTAACCCCAGACAACCCATGTAAATGAAAGTGGTCAAAGTTGGTAGACTTGTGAATTTAAATTTGTAACATTTCCTTTTCGGTCTCTTTAAAACTACCGCATTTAATTGAATCTTCATTCATCAAATTCACATTGTTCAACGTTTAACTGAAACAGCATTCTCATTATGATCTTACTGTGTTGAGTCTGGAGTCGGAGTGACTGAGTGGATAATTTTAGAACACTTGGGGTAGGGGAAATCCTGTTTTGAATTGACGTGTTTTTGATTGCGTGAGATATTATTCCTGGCATTTGACGCTGGCACTGGTATACATTGATCCATAGTTACAACTTACTATCAAAATGGATTCAAGTAATTCACTTGAATCAACTGACATTCTGGACATGCTGTTTGACGAATGTGGAATATTGAAAACAGACATGGTAAAGTTCAATGAATCCAACGAAAGTGGGAATGTACAAAAATCGGGTAGTGATCATTCAAACACATTTTATGATGCTGATGTTGATGGAATCTCAAACGTCAACTTTGTAAGTATATTGTTATGTTTTCGTTACACTTAACTCAAGGTCAAGACACAGATCATCAACTTCTTGATATTTTCGTTAGTCGTCATCATTTTGCAAATCTAGATTCTATATTGTTAATCACTCCTAGTAAAATAAAAACCCCATTTCCTCATCTAATGTCCACTTCAAATAAACTATTTTAATTCTATCATTTAAAACGAGACTTCTATTCTTAGCAGGCTAATTTTGCAGGACATTCTTTTTAAGCAGTGTCTACGTACATGGTAACCGGGCACTTAGCCTCAGGATCTACGTACACGGTAGCTACGGTAACTAGTTTGCCGCTACAATACAAGCAATAGATGGACCTCACTCTGTATGTGTGTGTATGTATGTGTGTGTCTGTGTGTGTGTGTGTGCGTGTGTTATTTTAAAAAATTAAACAATACAATTTAAACCCATTAAAGGCGAGAGTCAGGGTTACCGTGTATAAATGTTACCGTGTACGTAGATCCTGAGGCTAGATGCCCGGTTATTAACGAAAATAATGATACCAAAATATCTGCGATTTCCTCTTTATAACGAAGTTATGCATCTTTATATTGAACCCCCCTAAAACTTTTAGTAAAAGCGAACGGCAATTTCCAGTCACAACTCTTTCTTATGGACGAGTTGGGTCACAATTTGACTCCCACTGCTGCTGCTCACTAAATTGCACAAAGTTTCCGTTCTTTTTCACAGTGGACATCATATTTTAAGTAATGTTATATGATAACATTTATATATGCCTGGTCAAGCTAGAAAGATAGAAAAATAATTAGTGACATGCTATCAGAAAAAAAAAGCAAATTAAAGTATTTTCTCTGTTAATACGTTGCAATACAATTCGTGTACAACGTCCTCGGATCGATGTGTATGTATATATGCAGGTCTGACATCTGAATGCACTTATGGGCCTAGTTTAACATTATTGTAATAGACAATATTTAGCATCATTTTTTGAGATTTCCATGACAACAATGAGCCCATAAGAAATTGGGTTATAAGACCTGCAAATAAGTGCATGTTGCCCCGGATGTAATGAGAGATCGGCTACAACATCACTTCATCCACATCAGGAAATTTATAAAAGCTGTGGCTATTCAGACTCGAGTCTGAATAATCTCCCATGGCTATTCGTACTCAAATTCCATTGCACATGTGCAATCAATAGATTATTAGGACTAAATAGTCTCCCGTGGCATTCATTTGAAACTGTTAATTTTTTACATTTTCATTTAGTGTCCATACATTTACTTTTTTATTCATTTTGATATTCATTTCTCTTTTGACTATGTCTGTTAAATTTTTTTTTTGTTTTTTTTTTTCAGGGCGATTTTGATCTCACAGACAATCTTTTTGAAACTCTGCTAAATCAAGCAGAGCCAAATTCGTTCCTTGAAGAGGAAGCTTCATCAAAACTTAACAATTCATTTCACACAGATCACACCTACATTGCCCACAAATCTCCTAGCCAACACAGTGATAGCGGAATATCTATTGTCTCAGATGATTCTTCTAATGGGATCTCAGCACAAAACATGACAGATGATCAACTTGAAAAAATGTACTCTCAGAAATATCATTCTTGTAACTCTAATTTAACCACATCTCCTACTTCTGATTCTCACGTCTTTGATCTGATGGGCTTGGATGATGGAAGTGAAATCATCAATGGTTGCAATGAATCAGAAAGTATGGTAACTGGGACATCTATTGGAGATGAGTACGATATGGATGATTATGAAATGTCACCTGGCTTAAACGATGATGAATTTTCTATTGATTTTGGTAAGTTTAACAAATTAGGAGTAAAGTATCTACTTTGCCTAAGATCTAAAAAGTTGTAAAGTTAGCAATTGTGCATTTTGTAAAAGGCATAAAGAACATTATAACATTATTAGTCAAATATATGAATGAGTGACCACTTTCTGATATGTCTTGAGTAAACTGATGCCTGAAATTTAATTTCAAGCTTAACATATACAATTCAGCTAAAATAAGTATCCTCAATAAGGAGATTGACCTCTATTTCAAAAACTTAAAATACAAAAGCGAAACAAAACCTATATCTCAATTCTGATCAATTTGACTTTAAACTCATATTTTCCCATCAAGTTCATTCCACTACGATACCAGATTGACACATTAGGTCACATATATAATCTTGCTTAAAGTATAGTATGGAAATTAAACCTATCTTTGTTTAACGATGGAATGCACTCTTACAATTCATAGACAAAAAGCCTTAACACAAAGTTATCACTCTTTAGCGAATTGTTGCTATCACTAGCGGGTCATGTACATTTTGAATGATATATTCACTAACAGTAGATTAACAAGACACTTAATCATGATTGCTGAATTTTCTTTTGTTTTCAGACACTTCAGACCTGATGGAATTTCCTCCAAGTTTATATACCAAGGGGACACAATCTATTCTACTTGTCGATGGCTCCAGTAAAAAAATTATTCCTGTGAAGAAAAACAGTAAAGATGACAACTCTTTGCCATTTACAATCAAGGATGTAGACCCACGTGTAACTAGCACAACAGATGTAAGTTAATTTTCCTTTTATTATTCCTTTAATCATGGCATTTACTATGCATGGTGATTCTGTCCCCCTTTTTACACCATTTATCCATTGCCAGTGTAAACTGATTAAAACATTTCTCATATCACTTATATTAACAAGACTTTCCTTTCATATGTGTGGCCCTTTTAATAAGATTATGTCTCCTTTCAAATTAAGGCAGTGAATCACGAAAGTTATCGGAAGCAGTGGGTATGAAAACTGGGTGGTCACAGATCATTAAGTACTCTACTACTGCTATTCCTGTTCTTGCAGCTGCAGCTACTACTACTTTAACTACTACTACTTTAACTACAACTACTACTACTACTACTACTACTACTACTACTACTACTACTACTACTACTACTACTACTTCTATTATTACTACTATCCTTTTTACTGTTATTACAGCTGCTGCTTCTGCTACAACCATCACTACTTCTTTCACTCTAACTTTTGTTTAATATTTATATTTTCATTAGGTATAGTAGCATCAACTTTTTATCTTAACAAGTAATACTTCCAATCATATAAAGATCCACGTAAGGACAGCCATAGCTGAGACCTATTGCAACATGATTTTATTCAAGTTAATGTTGTTTATGCTAATGATCTTTTAATTTTGTTATTTTCAGTTCCCTGAATTGCGTTTAACAGATGAGGAAAAGGATCTTTTAAATAAAGAGGGTGTTACACTGCCAACTCACCTTCCCCTGACAAGGGAGGAAGAAAGAGTCTTGAAGTCTGTCAGAAGGAAGATAAGAAACAAGGTATACATTACATATCAAAATATCATGAATTATATTATATCCAACATTAAGCAAGGGTATGACATGTCGATACAATGCTCTTGGAGACAAGAACACTTACTATTACTAGCACTCAATTTAAAGATGGTTAGGGAAGGTGGTGAATTATTTGGAATTGGAAAATGATTAGGTAATAAACTTTTCCAAAACAATATATTATAGCAATGAGTTTTCAGTCATCACAAAATGAGAATAAATTCTGTTAGGCTTTTTCGCAAATTTTTAGACTACTTACTTTATTCTCGTTTTGATCTTTTAAAAATTTATGTTAATTAAATCAAGTTGATCTCAAATTATGTCGAATACTGAAAGAAAATATTACCAATTTAGGTATCTGCAAAAGAAAGCCGGAAAAGGAAGCAGACATATGTGGATGGTTTGGAGCAGAGAGTAAAGATGTGTACAGCTGAGAATCGAGAATTACAGAAAAAAGTCAATAATTTGGAGAAACAGAATGTGTGAGTATTTTTTTCAAATGAAAATGAATATTTAAAAAAGAAAAAAAAAACGCCAACAATTTCCTTTACTCTCTCTTCCTATTAGACCTAATTTCTGCAAATACGTCACAGTGATTGATAACAATTCTTATTCCTTTCTGTTACCATTAACGGGTGTTTGCCAATTAAAAAAAAAAATTGTTTTTCTTTATTTTGTTTTTTTTGTTTTTTTTTGTTTGGACCGTCAGACAAATATAAAATCCACTTAGGCTAGTTTCAATTTCTTGCTATCCGTTGGATTCACTGCTGGGTGGACAGGGGGTGTGGGGGGGGGGGTGTCAAAAAATAAATCTTGACTGCACCCGTGATTGATCTTGGTCCCTTTGTGTGTGAAGTGAGTGCTGTATTAACTGAGCTATTTATGCATTATACGCTTCTTGAATTATGCAAAATGTTTATACATTTAATTAGAGGGGAAATATTTTATAAGTAGCCTGTTATGATGATCTAATCTAAGATACGGCAAGGAACCCAAACATAGAAATTTTGTCGCATTGACATTTATACATTTCAGGGATATGGCCAAATTTAAGGATATTTGAGTCTGTGAAGGATATTTCATTCAAATTTTACAATCAATTTCAGGACTCTAATCAGCCAGTTGAAGCGTCTCCAGTCTCTTGTTGGCAAATCAAAGGTGTCAGCACATGCGTCAACTTGTGTCATGGTAAATCTCATTTTCTGGTCTATTAGAGTTATGTAGATTAATATTTATGTTATTTTTGAAAAATTAAATAACATCATAAAGTAGATATAATTACTTACAAAAAAGGGTTGAATGAATAGGATCAAGTGGTGATGGCTTTTAAAAAATTATTTACACATAAATGTGTGTATCTTAATTTATAAACACTGATACCATGATTCAATTCTCTCTCTCTCTCTCTCTCTCTCTCTCTCTCTCTCTCTCTCTCTTTCTCTCTCTCTCTCTCTCTCTCTCTCTCTCTCTCTCTCTTTCTCTTTCTCCCTCCTTATCTCTCTCTCTCTCTCTCTCTCTCTCTGTCTCTCTCTCTCTCTTTCTCTCTCTTTCTCCCTCTCTCTCTCTCTCTCTCTTTTAAAAAAAAATTCTCTCTCACGACTACATGGTTGATACTAAGTAAGTTAATATCAAATTAAAAATTATTGAAATGAATTATTGTGATGATTCTGTGAAAATATATATTCGAAACATTATCTTTATCATTATTTTGAGATATTTTGACAGCTGTACTTACTAATGGAATTATTGCTTCCATTCCAGGTACTGCTGCTGTCCTTTGCCCTTCTGGTCATCCCGACCTTTAACCCATTTGATTCCTCCAATGACAATCACAGTCCTGTTTCCATGCCCGGCAACTCAGTCAGAGGTAAACAATACTTTTTATTAACCATTTAAGTTATCATGATTTAAAAAAATTTTCTCTGAAAAAGTTAAAGTATATTTTAAAATCTAAGAAATACTAGTTACATTTTTGCTGATTTCAGCAATCATCTCAATGTTTTTATGTTGGAGTGATCTTAACATTGAAAATTCGTAATTCTAAATAATAAAATTTGAGTTTAATTTTACGTTTTGTTTGAAAATAACTGCATTTTGTTACTAAAACTGCAAAAGATGAGGGGGTCCCGATAGCTCACTTACGTCACAAGCAAAAATGGGACCGGATGACTGTTTTTTTGATTGTTTTTTTTCTGTCCACCCAGCAGTGATTGGAAAGCTGGGCCTGTTAGATCTGGTGGAATTACTCTCCAGTAAACTAGAGTCTTTTCCTGATAGTAGCAGCCAATTGCTATTGTCCGTTTCATGCCATAGAAACCGGGATAAAATCCAGCTCTATGGGTCTGATGGCTCTGAAGGACTACTTTACATATTTCAAAAGATGTCAATTTTGTAATTCTGACCATTAAATTCAATTCTCATCATCTGGTGCATCCTGACATGATGCCATATTAAAGGGTGGATCACATTTTGACCAGTTAACTACCATGCTCTGGAAAGACGTGATTTCAAAATTTGGTTAGAAAACTCATCCTTCACATATCAATCAATTTAAATGACCTTATTTTCGCAAAAACTCTCAAACATGGGACTTCACAAAGGTTAAAAAATATAGATTTCAGGTTTGAGCATACTATTATGATTTGTTTTTTTTGGGGGGAATAATGACCAAGTGATTGAATCCAAAGCTGTGCCACACAGTAAGGTCCCCATTTGCAAATCAAAAAAGAGCAGAACTTCGATACAATCGAATAATACACCTGCTTTTATTCCATGTTTCAATGAATTCTTGTTATTGGAGTTACTTACAAATTGTGTAATAATTACCTGTTATTTAGAGGTATACCGTTTTAACTGAACATAACATTTTTTTGGTGATTTACTGCTCAGAAAGGAAATACAAATATCTCTACACTTATAGAGAAGTTTAATATCTTCATACAACATTATTTGGCTTTCATATTTAGCACTATTCAATTGCTAGATTCTAGACATCTGCCCTTTTTTTGTTTTTCTATTGAAATTATTTTGGATTGACACTTATGATATACATTATCTCCCCTTTTCATTTTCAGGCAAAGCAAGAAGTTTGCTGAACATGGAAAATACAAATGAAATACAAGATATGGACGACGATCCATATGGTGTCACAAGCCGACCTGTTGCTCCTTGGAATCAGGTGCCAATGTCTATGTCTGCTGCTGTTATTGACACCCCAGATGAGGGCATTCAGTCAGATGTCAAGGTCAAGAAGATGGTTACAGATCAAGATATCCAAGTCAAAACTGAGTTTGTGGCCAATGATTTGAGGGATGACAAGAGTGAGTTGAATTTTGCCCCAGAAAATGTTCTTGGAAATGAATCAAATGCCACAGAGGATAATCCACGTTTTTTAGAAGTTCATAAAGTTGATGAAAAACAAGAAGTGTGAGAGCGGAGTGTGTTTTGCTTTATGGGCAGAAATTGTCTTTATGGACTCGTGAACCATTTCTTAACCTCTTGATGATGCTGGAAAGCTGAAATGTGATTGGTTTCGTATATTAAGATTGAGAAAAGACTGTGTCGATTGTGCTGACAATAAACGTTAATGCTACAGCTTTCGTCTAGTGTGATTCCAGTTCATACCACAAATCTTAATTTGCTCCCTCACAAAGTATTGCATTTTAGTGTGGTGATGACGAATTTGACTTAGTTCAAACAGCATCGTGTTGCCATGTGAACAAAGTTTGAGCTGTTCTCGACATCTGGATCTCATTTAAAAAATAGATCTTAAGTGTTGCTCTTTGAGCTAGACTGGCTTACAAGGAAGATGAGAACAAAGATTGTTATCATTCTAAATGTGTCATAATCCAGAATAAAATATATCTCATTAGATCTTTGGTCATGTAGGATTATTAATTTTCCATTTGGGGATAGGTTAGGGATTATCTCTTGACTACTTGCCTAGAGATCGAGAACCATAAGTATTTGGTCTCAGTGATCATTAAGTATAAGTGCTGAATAACACGTTCAGTTATGAAGGATATACAACAATACTAAAAGAATATATATCAAATACTTCAGTGTCCACTAGTATTAAATATATCTTATTTCAGTGGAGAAAAAAAAGGTTTTTAATTCAGTTCATTGACTTGTTCCATCCTCTCAAAGTTGAATGAATGAATTTGTTCATTGTACATGATCAGTGTCATCAATACATATATACATCGGATACAAAACGGTGTAAAATTATTATTTTGCTCAATTTAAAATGACTTATTTTAAGACAAATCAAATGAAGTTCTCCATTCATTAATGCCTGACTGTTTTTTTTTTTTGTTTGGTTACAAACAAGGCGAATACGGATTGACTTCCGGATCAATTCTAGTTGTAAATGGCATAAGAGTGAATTCTAATGGGAACTCAGTGATTTGTTTCTTAAAGTGTTTGTAGACTAACCCATTAGTCAAAAAGGATTCCATTTTTTCTCCCTCATTGGACATAACTTTGATTCCCTTCAGCCCCCCACCCCCATTTTCAAAAACAATTTTTGTGGGAGTTAAGAATCTGGTTTAAGTATGTAAAAGTATTTTGTATTCTGACCAGTATTTATGACGACTTCAAACTGAACTTAATACGTATTCTAATAATTTGTAAGCAATAGTTTTCTCTTTAAAAGGATTGAAACCATCCATTCAGTATATCAGATATTGCATGCTTGTTCAAATTCTACAGTACAAGCACATTTTTTGTATTTTTGAAATCCACCATTTAGGTAAGAAATGGATACGTATTCTGCTTGTCTTGCCCAGGATTTCAGACACAATATATCATATATCCTTATCGTGGATTCATTATATATTGAAAACATCAAAGTGACAAATTAAGGAGTAGGCACTGGTGTAAAATAAAGTTCTGAAAAAGTGTATAAAACATTGCCAGTCTAAACAGAACAAAAACCAACCAAAAAAACAACCTTTAAGAATCAGCCTGCCTCGACTGGGGATTTAATCTCAGACCTCCTCAGTAACCTCTGTTGTGTGATGGTAACACGTCTGACTGGTAATCAGGAGGTCTCAGGTTTGATCTTCAGTCAAGGCAGGCTGATTTTTTTGGGATGTTTTTTATTTCTTGTATTTTTCTCTCTGCTTTGACTGGCACTGTTCCACACATTTTTTCAGATCTTTATCTATTCATTATATAACAGTTGATAACATAGTTTATATAGACTATCTAGGCATAAAAGGGTTGGAATCTCAAAACACACAGTCAATACAGATTTGAAGGTTCTTGAATTTCAATGACCTCTCTATTAGTTTGAATATTACCCCACTGCTGCCGCCGAACACGATTCGAACCTACAAATACTCCAAGAGTAAATCTTGCTGTCACACAGTATACCATGTCATTGTTGCAATCATGCGTTATTGTTTTTTTTTTTTTTTTCTGTTTGCTTTTATTTTTTTAAATTTTTTTTGAGTAAATAAAATGTGTGACTCAACTTGTTGATATTATGTAATGATTAATTCATATCTCTCTTTTCTCTCTCTCTCTCTCTCTCTCTCTCTCTCTCTCTCTCTCTCTCTCTCTCTCTCTCTCTTTCTCTATCTCTCCCCTCCACTCTCTCTCTTCTCTCTCTCTCTCTCTCTCTCTCTCTCTCTCTCTCTCTCTCTCTCTCTCTCTCTCTTACACGCACACATATACTATCATTTGTCATGTATGTATTTTTACTGATATGGTATCAAAATTAGCAATTATGATTTTAAAGGTATTTGATCTTGATGTGTAAGAATTTACATACAATTTTGATGCGTTGCTGTTCTTGTTGCAGTGGTAAACACTCCCTCCCCCCTGGTTTCATTCTCTTTTTTTTCTTTGTTCAAATTTTCAATACTCTTAAAAACAAATGAAATATTTTGATAATAGTTCATTATTCTTTAACCTGAAAATCCGATTTGTTGTCTGGTTTGATAATTTCAGACACAAAAACTCGATTTTAACTCGATATCGAAATGCTATAATTCATCATAGACTTTAATGATATCTAATTTTACAATAAAACTGCCATATCATTAGATCAGTATTCTTAAAACTTATTTATTTTTTTTGGGGGGGGGGGGGGGTTATTACAACAATTCTATAAAGTAAAATGTTTAAACTACAATTTTAAAAAATTGTTATGAGACGTAATTTCTGTGCAATGGAATGGAAAAATAATCAAACCCTCTTAATTTACAAATCATGTTCATCATAATTCCTAAAAAAAACCACCATACCATCGGTGTGTTGTGTCACTCCGTTGGATGTAATCAATTTTTAAAAAATTGTATTAAGTTTCTTTTGTATTGATATTAATTTTGTAATTGAATTTTACATAACAATGTGTTGAATGGCTGTTGGAGCAAATTCCTTCATTGTGAATTTATTAAAGTTTTCTTTAAAAAAGAACAAACTTGACAGCATGAGTCACCTTATTTATCAAGAAGCAATTGTAATATGCATAACTCTGATGGTTTACTTAAGCCTTTCGCTCCTACCTCCAGGAGCATAGGCCATTAAAGATGCTGCTCTACCACAGCTCTTCTTTTTTCTTTTCTGACCATCTTGTGTTATAGATCCGCCTCAGTCATGAGTTCAGAAATGTCTGTATCTTGTCAAGCACAGTTTTTGTTGTTTTCCACGTTTTAGTGCATAAAGGAGAGCTGACTTAACATTTGTGTTGAAGATGCAGAGTTTGATTTTCAGATACATTAAAAAAAAAAAAAAAGAAGCCAGATGTTCTTCAGCAAAGCGAATATTTTTCGGGCTTTGCCAATCCTTGATGATAAATCTCGGTCCGTATCCAGGGCACACTTGTCTGTATCCCATATATATCCAGCACACTCCCCAAGTAAAGGACTCCACCTCTCTGATAAGCTCTCCACCCAATGTGACTGGTGTCTGAGCTTTCTGTTATTGGTTTTCAGCCCCGTACTTGTTGAGATTGTAGCTTGGAGGGTTGTTTTGTCATGCATATGCCTGTAGTTGGAGACAAGAGGGTAATGACATCAGTAAAATTCAAATCGCTCAGTTGTAACCAGAGCGTCCATCGAATTTCATTGTTTCTTCCTGTTGTCGATTTCACAATTCAATGGATGAACAGTAGAAAAGGAAGGATGGCAGTCAACCCCTGTCGAACGCCCGTCTCAACCGCAAAACTTCCTGAAAGCTTGTCAGCATGAGCCATGTGACATGTCATTCTCTGGTTTGTGCAGCGAATCAGAGAAGGAGAGAGAGAGAGAGAGAGAGAGAGAGAGAGAGAGAGAGAGAGAGAGAGAGAGAGAGAGAGAGAGGGGGGGGGGTCTTTTCTGGTATCCAACAGTGCCATAGAAATGGCAGGAGAGTCTTTGATTTTGTCTCAACAGGCAACGCCACAATTATGTCCTATCATTTTCACAATCTTAGAAACTGACGTCTAGAAATGCGACCTCCGATGCGCCAAATTACTTGATAAGAAAAAAAAATATATTCCGTTTATTAAATTGAAGCTCCCTATTGTTATTTATTTCTTCAAGCTTCAACAGCAACATGTACATTTGTTTGTGATACAGAGCGGGAATCGTGATCTTCAAATATATTAAAGACTCGGCAAATGTTCGCAATCTCATTGAGCTCTATAAGTCCCAAACTACTCTTTCTCCTCCTATCTGGAAGTCATTTCCTTATCAAGATCCCACGCTTCATGGTATGGCTGGCGAGCCGTGATTTCAATATTTTGGATAAGAATGTGAGGCAACCTACCCTCTGACATCCGAGTTTCGTTTACCATAAACACTTATAAATCTCGTCTTAAAACCTATCTACTTACTGAAGCGTATTTTATAGTTACCGGTGCGATATTAAAAGATTTTGTATTGCTGGAATGCGCATAGAGCAATCTGTTTACAAGGGGAGCATGATGCAATATAAATTCTGTTCACAATGATGATGATGGTTGGTGATGGCCGCGATCATAATAAATGATGATGATAATAACAATGGTAATAATAATCTTACATTATCCGTCACTGCCTCTAACCAGAAACTCATTCACCTGAGTCGAGTAGGGTAATGTGTATAAAGTGTCTTACCCGAGGACACAAAATTGGGACCAGAATTTTCCACAATACTGTCACCTTTCCGACCACTAATCGCGCGTACAGATGCTTGGCTTTTGAGACAAGACGAAACACCGGATCATTTGCTAACTCCCTCACTCCCCCCCCCCCCCAAAAAAAAAAACAAAAAAAAAAAAAAAAAAAAACAACAACAAAAAAAACCCAATAAAATTCACAGCAAGAATATCTAATTCAGAAAAGTGAGTGGAGCAGGCACTTATGTTGGTAACAACAAGATATGAAGTGAATAGAAAAGTGCCAGAAGACAATAGAGAATAAAAATTTTTTTTTCCGCGGCGGTGGTGGGGTTTGAACCTGCGACCTTATTGGTACGACAACTCCGCCTGGCAGGTGAGAGCGTGGCTCTACCGTGTGAGCTATCCACGAACACAAAAATATTCGTTTCAAACCCAAAGTCATTTCTAGATCCCTCTCTCACCCACTTCTTGAGATCGCCGATTCGTTCGCCACCATCGCGAAGTAATTTTGACCAGCAGTTAAGCTTAATAGCCAATATTCTCATCACAAACATATAACATAGAAACGATTGAGACATTGAGTATGCTCCGGTGTATGGGGTGAATTTTTAATTCAGAAAAGTGAGTGGAGCAGGCACTTATGTTGGTAACAACAAGATATGAAGTGAATAGAAAAGTGCCAGAAGACAATAGAGAATAAAAATTTTTTATTCTCTATTGTCTTCTGGCACTTTTCTATTCACTTCATAGCAAGAATATCGCAGCTCCGGAATTCCACACAAATGACAAAAGGGAGGCAACTAAGTAATAGTAAGTGAGTATAGACCTGAACGAGTATCGTCCCGTGATTATTCTTGGATTTCGGTCGCAATGCTTTTCAACTTGGATAACCAAGCTCCTTGTATTTCGGTTTAATTTTTTAGTTTATAGAATACTATTCAGTTCAAACCACTGTTTTTCGAGTTTTTTTGTTTCGTTTTTGATGATGACTGACTTCTGTGGCAGCCATAGGTGGTTGGCACACCCGTAAACTGAATGTCCTAGTCGGGGACCAGCCACTCCCATATGAGCCGCGTCCAAAATATTTAGGGGTGACGTTGGATCGCAGCCTTACCTATCGGGCTCATCTCGAAGGGGTTGCCCGGAAGATAGAGAAGCGGAATAGTCTTCTGAGGAAGCTGGCGGGATCGACTTGGGGCGCTAGCCAAGCGCTCCTGAGAACATCCGCCCTGGCACTATGCTATTCCACCGCGGAGTATTGCGCTCCAGTGTGGGGTAGAAGCAGAAACGTTGAGAAGGTGGATGTAAAACTTCGCAAGTCGATGCACATAGTGTCGGGAACGCTAGCAACAACCCCTAGAGAATGGGGCCCGGTAATGGCAGCGATCCAGCCCCCCGATGTCCGGAGAGAGACCATTACGGGAAACTGGCTGAGTAAGATCAAAGAGAGAGGGAATGGGGATACCCCTCTCATGCGCATAATGAACGGTGCCCCCGTTTCGAGCCGAAATAAGTCCCGGCAACCCTTGTACGCAGAATCCCTGACTACGGACAGAGCTGCACATACGAGATGGAAGTCGGTTTGGACGAATTCAATCCCTCGTGGGGGCGGGGACCTACACTCCTCTAAGCTTGGTGAGAAGTTGCCAGGCTTTGATACCAGTAAGAGGAGACACTGGGTAGCTGCGAATCGGCTTCGGTCGAGGAGCTGCCTAACGGCCGGTGCGTTACATCAGTGGGGTCTAACTTCCTGTCCTTTATGTCCACGCTGTGGACAAGAACCCGAAACGGCAGAGCATCTAGTCGAAAGGTGTGTTGTGACGATGCTACCAGGCGGGTTCGCGACGGTGCACGAATGCGGACCGGACTTTGCTGATTGGGTCGATCGTCATAACATAATAGTGTGAACCATAAGAAGCTGCTGCCATAGGTGAAAGTGGACTAAGAAAAATTTGGTCCCTTTTTGATGGTAAAATTATCACGAATTTTTATTATCATTGGAGCGCGGTCGTCACCGAATAACTTATCAGAGGAAAGAAAAGCCAAAAAAAAAAAAAAAAAAAGGCTTTACTGCGCACAATATTATAAGCAGATCGAGCGTACATTGATAGAATAATTTACCAATTGATTAACCGGTTAACTGCCGTACTCCGGAAAGATACGTATTTACAAATTTGGCCAGAAAATTCGAACTTCAAATACCGATCGAATTAGGGAAAAAGGGGGGGGGGGGGGGGGGGGGAGATTTAGCAAATAATCTAGAATCTAGATTCAAAATGAGCACATGTGCCAACATTTTGACAAATTCCAGTTGAACCCCCCCCCCCCCCCCACCCACCAAAAAAAAAAAAATAAAAGGAAAAAAAAAAACAACGAAAAAACCAAAGCCAAACAACCCCCCGCCCCCACAAAAAAATATCACACAAAAAAAAAAAAAAAACAAACAAAAACACGAAAACAAAAACAAAACACCCCCCCCCCTAAAAAAAAACAAAACAAAAACAACAACAACAAAAGACAAAAAAAAAAACAAACAAACAAAAAACAAAACAAAAACGAAAACAAAAACAAGCGAATACCCGCAGCAGACATCTTAGATTTTGTGTCTTGATTTTTCAAATCAGTGTTTCTGCTGAACCATTGGGGACAATGTCTAAATAGAGCAGTAAAGTTAGGTGCCCCAAACGTAAACAAAGGTCGAGAAGCACGTGGCAAACCACATGTTCCTGTCTTGACAGCTCACGTTCCAATGTAAATAATAGAAAAAAATAACCTTTAAAATTTGGCTGTTAGGTGGCAAAAGAAACACATATTCATAAATACTCGATCATGCATCAAATAATGTCTAGATATTGATATTTTATGGAACAAAAGGTAAAATTTTCTAAAATTTATCAAAAGTTACAGTCTATCTATTTTTAGACCAGAACAAATTATTGCGCTGGTGTGAACAAAACGAGAATTATTCGGAGCCTGATTTTCATAATAATTTAGCCTTATATTATTATTTCTGCAACTGTTAGATTTTATGTAAACATATTTACAATACTGAAAGTGTATTGCCTACAACTCAAACTACAAAATTGGGAGACCTATATTGTGCGTAAATTATTCCGGTCCCTAACGGAAATCACTAGCAACTTGTTATTGTTTACGTTTGGGGCACCTAACTTTACTGCTCTATAAAATTGTCCTGTATAATTAACAGGCCATTATTAAGGGTTATGTGTAGGATATACAATATATTCGTTATCTTTGAATAATCGGGCGATTCAATATTTACCATTTTTAGGTACAGAAAAATAAAAGGGGTCACATACCAAAATGAGTCGTAACTTCTAAACAAATAAAAATATTGTAAAGAGCCAAAACACTAACCTGCCTCATATGGTTGATAGTTTATATGCAACAAATGGACACAATTTATTGAATGCAATTGTTTATCCATATTTCTTGCAAAAACGCAATTTTGAGAAAACCACAAACACACACAAAAAAAGATTATCTAGTATAAAATACGATATAATGAAGACAAAATCATGGGATTTGAAACAGAGCAAAATTGTGATAGGCACGTGCTGTGTCAACTTTACAACCTCTCTTTTCCTCTTAACAATTTCTTGCGCAGCATACTCAGCCCTATCCAATCTCTTCTTAACCCTATTCTCCCCTAAAATTTCTGAAATGTGAGTTACTGTGTACCCAACTCCATTAAAAGTATCTATTTCCTAACGACCTAATAATATTATCCCACCCCCAATAAACAAGCTATAATATAGTATACATTAAAAAAAAATAACCTGACCACAGATGCTTAAGGCACATTAGCCAAATCATGCTGTGGAGTGACTAATTTGCATTTTGAGTCACACAAGCCAAGAAGGCATATCTCTAACAAGACAGGATTGTTGAGCGTCTCATATCCAGGCTTGACATGGCAGCGATGAGCTCATTCAGAAAAGTCGATTGTTTTCTGGATCCAAGTTGAGACTCCCTGATCAGTTCTCTCTAGAACCAACACCAAGGTTCCGGGCTGTCATTATGCATTCCAGTCGAATGGTGATAAGAGGTCCAGATGGCCTATGGCATTGATTCCCGCCCACTGCCTTGGTGTAATAAGAGTGACACCAAAAGACTGTGATTATTGTTGATTGAAACAGTTGACCCCTAAAAATGACACCGCACAACACCGAGGCCCAACGTGAAAGAAATAGATTTCGAGAACAAACGTGACTTTGAAATGAGAATTCAGTTGGTGACAGAACACGCTTAATGTAATGTTGGCTCACGCGAGAAAACGCACACGCTACCTTTGACAATACATTGAACCTTTGAAGACTTGCTGATTTCAGCCATACCAATCATGCCTGGAGTCTACGAATCTTTTGATTTATGCTCCTACCCATGTCCTCAGTATATCAATAAAAATATTTTCTAGGCATTTTTAGGCATGCATATCAATACGGTATGTATACTGTACTATTAAATCAAATTAATCTGTCGAAAAAAATACGGGGTGGAAAAATTTATTTTGACCTTATATTTCACTTATTTATGCCCTAGCCTCTCCTTAAATGAACCTCGTCTTGGCAAAAATTCTCAAACTGCCGAACTCGAGAAAAACCCGTATTTAAAACTTTGGCCAGAAAACTGGTCCATCAAATATCGATCGATTTAAATTACCCTCCTCTTGGCAAAAGCTCTCAAGCCTGGGACTTCGCGAAATAAATAAATACGTGTTTTTCCCCGAGTACGACAGTTAACTAGTTAAACGCTATCCCTTATAGAACAGTAAAGGAAGGTGCCCCAAACGTAAACAATAACAAGTTGCTAGTGATTTCCGTTAGGGACCGGAAAAATTTACGCACAATATAGGTCTCCCAATTTTGTAGTTTGAGTTGTAGGCAATACACTTTCAGTATTGAAAATATGTTTACATAAAATCTAACAGTTGCAGAAATAATATTATAAGGCTAAATTATTATGAAAATCAGGCTCCGAATAATTCTCGTTTTGTTCACACCAGCGGAGTAATTTGCTCTGGTCTAAAAATAGATAGACTGTAACTTTTGATAAATTTTAGAAAATTTTACCTTTTGTTCCATAAAATATCCATATCTAGACATTATTTGATGCATGATCGAGTATTTATGAATATGTGTTTCTTTTGCCACCTAACAGCCAAATTTTAAAGGTTATTTTTTTCTATTATTTACATTGGAACGTGAGCTGTCAAGACAGGAACATGTGGTTTGCCACGTGCTTCTCGACCTTTGTTTACGTTTGGGGCACCTTCCTTTACTGTTCTATATCATGCGTTTTGATAAGAGTGGTTGTGTGCGGCGAGTACCAAACCAATAAACGGCTACGACGGCGCAAGCGAGTTGAGCTTTTCACGTCGGACACGGTCGGTACAAAAACATGCACGCGGCATGCGATGCACAAGAAGATTCTTGGCCGTACCGTGTGCCTGTCAAGTTGATGTTTACCATAGAGTCATCTGTTTGCATAGTAGACAGGTTGGCGGTAATATCTAACAACACAAACTTTTAGACTTGTTTTGTCAATAGCACGGTTTTAATGCGGTAAGATATCCCCACGAGCATGATCGTGTGTCTAGATTCGATTGGTCCCGTGTAATATAGAGCAATATTCTGTATTATAACGCGTGAAATAGCAATACAGACAACAAAATAAGACTTTTAATATCATCTTATTACATTGATGGATCACAGAGCATTATGCATTTGATACCAATCATATTATCGACATAATATAAGATTTATACACAAACAATCTTGGATAACTCGACTATACCATAAGGAAACGGTAAGTTTTTATATGTACAGAAGATCTATCTTATTTATAATATATCAATTAATTTCGCCCCTGTCATTGTATTTTATCTCTATTATTTAGGAGTTTAATTCAACATCTCATTTACCTTGTTCAAACGATCTTTATACACATTGATAAATAAACATTGATGAAATGGTGTATTAGTTATTGCCTGAAAAGAATTAATCCGAAGAGCTTAAAAGTTTGTAAAGGTAGAGACACCGTTTTTTTTGTTTTGTTTTCATAGTGTATAAAAGTTGAACAAAAGTTTATGTTTTATTATAATGTTTTTGAAATGTATATAGATCTAATATTGTTTCTGAATTGCGCGATAGAAATATAAAGATAAAAGCGTGATTGTTGACAAAAGTATTCCATCAGAATTTAAGCCGGTTTCTGAAGCGTTGCTACTAATACTTGCTGCTAATACTTTATGTCAAGTCTTACAGACCCACCGACCCAATCACTACTGGATGGACAGGGGGGGGGGGGGGGGGGGGGGTTCAGATAAAAAATCCCGACTGCACCTGGAATCGATTGTGGCCCCTTTTCTTGTGAGAAAACTATTCTATCATCCAGCTATTAGGACCCTCTAATCCCCCCCCCCCCCAACACACATATACACACAAACAACCTCATGGTTGCTGATGAACTTTGTTGGATTTATCGATTAATTCATTTTTAAAACGACCAAAAAGAATAGAAAAGAAACAAAACAAAACAATACAATTAAATGCAGAACAGAACAAAGCAAAAAGTTTTTTAAAAAAAAAAGAAAAAAAAAAGAGAAAAAAGAAAAGAAAAAAGAAATAAAGGAAAAAAGGAAAAAAAAGGGAATAATAACAGCCAGACAGAAAAATGCCTATATCTTAACTTGATAGTGTTATACAATTATATTTTCTAAACGGACGAAAATAATCCCTCTGTTTTTTTTTCAAAGATGAATAAAATGAATAAATGGATAATTAGATAATTAATCACATAAATAAATAAATAAGTAAAAATGAGTTATTGAATAAAAAACATTAAAAAAGTAAGAAAGTACGGACAAATGAACTAATAAATAAATGAATTGATTCGTGGGTAGATGAAGGAATGAATAAATGAATGAAACAATTAAAACAATGGATGAATGAATGAATGAATGGATGAATAAATAAATAAATGAATGAATGAATGAATGAATGAATAATTTTTAACAAGTTAATGGACGAGTACAATTCATAAAAAAGCTTTACAAATTAATCGGGAGTTATATGTTTATTTCAAGTATCTTGATTGGTTATATCGCGTATTTAACTCGGGCTATAATACATTTAGGTACACTAATCCATACCTTTGTGAATAAAACAAAATATCGCGTAACTGTGGAGACATCATAGACACATTTCCAAGAGTATTAGGTTTTTTAAGGCTCTGTCCCATGCATAAAACCTTTTCGCAGACAAACTTCAAAGCTAAGGTCCCAAGTGCTACATTGGATAAACTATTTTTAAAAAGAATTCACGAGGAAAAATCATTTTCTCAGTTAATCAATCAATCAATTGATCAATCGATCCATTCATCTATCTATCTGTCTATCGTTCTGTCCATTTATCTATCTTTCTGTCTAATTATATATCTATCTGTACATCTTTCTGTCTAATTATCTATCTTTATATCTATCTATCTATCTCTATCTATCTATCTATCTATCTATCTATCTATCTATCTATCTATCTATCAATCTATCTATCTATCTATCTATCTATCTATCTATCCATCCATCCATCCATCCATCTATCTATCTATCTATCTATCTATCTATCTATCTATCTATCTATCTATCTATCTATCTATCTATCTATCTATCTATCTATCTATCTATCTATCTATCTATCTATCTATCAATCTATCTATCTGTCTGTCTGTCTGTCTGTCTGTCTTTCTATCTATCATATAATGTGACGAGAGTCTTGAAGTCGTATTACTCTTCCTCTGTCTCTGCTGAGACAATAATGCCTGACTATGACTTTTAAGGCTATCCGCCATACAAAAATATGGCATTAAAATGGACCGAAAAGATATACAGACATTTAAGCTCTAAATTAGTTACGTTAATAAAAATCAAAGACGTGTTACTGTTGTCTATATATTCCCCTCTTTCTTTTCATGTTGTCAAACAATATTTTCACGTCTTGGCCAAAGTGCCGTGATCTATCACAATGTATGGGTTTATGTGACACCGTATGTAGGTATTTATGTTAAACCTAATTTAAATCTATAGTTTGTAATCGTTCAAATGTCATTTCATTCTTTTCCGTGCATAAAAACAGTCGGTGTTTTATTACATGCTTGCGTATTGAAAATGGGTTAAACAGTATCGGCCCTTTGTTGTCAGTTGAAAAAAAAATATTCGAAAATATTTTCGAAGTTCTACACCTTGTTATTCATTGTATTTCGGCATTGGAGTAGATCAGCTGCTGTTGTACTCTGACAAAATGTCTTTTTAGATTATAGTCAGAAAACTTCTATTTCCTATATGATAAGAAATGATTGAAATGACCTCCCCCTCCACAACTTGTCAAATATCTTTTTTTGAAGTCTCAGGCTTAAGTATTCTTTATCAGTTTAAACTCATTTTACTCAAATGATATAATGGGGAAAAGTATTCTGGTCAAAATGTAAACAAAAAAGCCGTTTTGTCAATGCAGGGCAGATAGCAGTCTCAGCACTAACAATTCATGAATAGTTTGTAACGGTATCGTATCTTGTCCACGATTCATTTAATAGCTGATAATTGGAGCTGATGAGATGATGCATTTTTACATAATCATTGACGGAATCATAACACGTAGGTAAGCCTTTTACATGTGGGATTATTTTCTCGCGGCGTCGTGTCTCGGTGTTAAGTGTTTCTGTTGGCTATGGAAGAATTGTAAAACGCTTTGAGCACGTTAAGTGGCTACTGCGCTAAATAATAAATGTTCTAGTTAAATGCTCTAGTCATGTTGAAGCAACGGCCATGGCCAAAATATTAAATCTGTATGGAGATACCAGTAGATCGATACTAAATTATGAAGTCAAGTGAAATATGTTGCCAATCGCCTCAAAACGATATTATGTTATGATGAACATGTTGCTAAAAATAGGGTCTTAAAATTGAAATGTACAAAAATATAACATTATGTTTTTGACCCTTTGAGAAATTATAATCACTCTCCTCATTTAGACGTAATAATTATAGGAAAAGAAATGGAAGCTTCAATTTAATCAACAAAACACGATGGATAAAACTCTTAAGACGAAATGTTTCCAATGGGGTTGTTAAGTGTTTCATTCATCGTGTTTTGTTGTTAAAGGGAAACCCGAAACGTCCATATTATCTGGGTTCGTTGATTAAATCGAAGCTTCCATTTAATTTCCCATTCTTATGTATTTTTTTCCCGACGTTCAAGCAGTAACATTTTCATAAAAGAAAAATAAAACCTTAGACCAAGTCTCATTTTTTGACTATAAATTAAATTTTTAGCAGCGGAGCCACTCCGACGTATTACCGGTTTGAGGCGACGTGCCACATATAAACTAGGCAGTAAATGTATCCAAGTTTTATTACTTCCTCCCCCTGATTTTGACAACGAGACGATCGTATTTAGTATGTTTAGGTTAACAGTCATCACTACAATCATCCCCCCCCCCCCCCCAATTAATACTTTCCGTTTAATGGAACAACCTGCATGCTTGTATCCAGTTTCTGATGAGAAATATTGAGACCTTAACCAGTTAACTGTCGAACTCTGGAAATACACGAATTTAAAGATTTGATCAGAAAACACGTCCTTCAAATATCAGTCGATTTAAATGACCATCATCTAGGCAAACACTCTCAAACTCGAGACCTCGCAATGCAAATTGTCTTGCAAGTACGTTTACTAATGGAGATGAAATCCAAATATTTATTTCAGGGTTCTCGACATCAATTAGAAAGATTATATTTATATTTCCTACTGGCAAAATATGCAACAATTTAGAATTTCAAACAAAAAATACTAAAATGAATTTTAAAATGCCCATTATTTGGCTTAAATTTATGATTGAGCATTAACAATATTTCAATAATAGAAATGGATGTTAAAAAAATATCATTCTCTGATTTTATATGTTTCTCCCTTTTTATTTCATATTTTTCTCAAAGAATATGTAATGTGTGATGTGTACATCCTATTGTACTCGTACAATATACTGTTCCTGATGTATTAAGGTAGTATAAATGTTGCTGCTGTTGTTTTGTTGATAAAGGGGAAACCCGAAACGTTCATTTGATCTGTTTTTGTAATTAAATTGAAGCTTACATTCAACTTCACGTTATTATTTATGATGTATTAAGGGCATTTTAGAAACACTTGGTCCATTTTCAAGCCTTATTACTGATCTGATACGATATGAAGTATCATACTTTGTGTTCTTTGGACGTACTCCTCCTGTCTCAGATATTTCGATTAAATTAAAGACGTTTGATTAATACATCGTGTTTGTAATAAGGCATTTCTGTGAGCGTGAATGTGCATAAAAATGGTTATTTAGGCCCTGGTTTTATTCCTGTAAATAAACAGTGTACAGAGCATTTTGACAGTAAATATGGCTTTTTCTTTCGTTTCAGAGAGAATTTGCGATGCTCTCTTTGTACTGTCCCTTGACTTTAAATTCAAACAATAAACATAGCATTGACCGCCCCTGATAGGTATAAAATCAGAATCGGACTTGTAAAATTTCAACAGGACAAAACCAATTAAAAAAAACAAAAAAACAAACAAAAAAAAAAAAAAACAAAAAACAAAAAACAAACAAAAAACAAAAACAAAACAAAAACAAAACAAAACTGGAAATAGAAATAAAATAGAAGTTGTTCTCAAAACATCAGTAGATGTTCGTTAAAACGTCAGAGTTAATTGCAGGGTGTACTGCTGGTCTTAATTTAAACCTTTACAGACGGGTCTCGATTTCATTCTCACACGAAATGACATCCCATTGCTAAGAGAGTAGCAACAGCGATGTGTCTTGGGCTTATCGAAGCCAAAGTCGCATCGCTGTTACAGATCTTATGATAAAAAAAACACGAATCAATTGTTTTAAAACTAGATAATCAATGGGTGAGGGGGGGGGGGGTAATAATTTGAAAGGATTTCAGTCTCGGAGTTTAAGGGTTAATCAAAGACCACGACTTCATTCGCAACTTAATCAATAAAATATTGAGATGGGTTGTTTGTAGCTTTTGTCGCTGGCACGTGATTTGTAAATGTCGAGGATGCTCATAGTCAAATGACTCTGACAGCTCTTATCTTGTTAATCAAATTAATCAAGCTAAGATGAGTTTGCTTCTAATACGAATTCAGCAGATGAGGATTTGCGAGGACTGCCTTTATCTTTTTGGATCTTAACCCCATAACTGCGAGAGTGAGTTGGAAATAAATAGATAAGAGAAATGATAGATAAAATATCTGGATTATAAGTAAATAGATAAATATGGTGAGAAATGAATTGATGAACAAATGAATGATTGAATAAATGAATATATAAATAAATAAATTGATAACTAAATGAATGAGTGATAAATTTGGGAGCGGGGTGTAAGATAAATATCTAAAAAGGTTTTATGAAACAGTTCCAAACAAAGCAGAAAGAATAATGCAAGAACCCCCCCCCCCCCCCCCCAAAAAAAAAAAAAAAAAAAAAAAAACAACAACAAAAAAACAAACAAAAAAAAACAAAAACAAACAAAAGAAAAACAAAAAAAAAAAAACAAAAGGAAAACCCAACAAAAAAATAAAATAAAATAAAAAACAACAAGAAAACAACAACAAAAAACTCCAAACATCCTCGCCCCATCTCCAGATTGAGACACACGTACACAATTTTCTCCTCTATGCAACTAGTTGTAACAACAGGTCTCGGATGTTTTCAACAAGAGAATTGTAACTACAATGCGACCCCTTATTCATTAGTATCCAAATTCGCGTTACTATTGTAGGTCTCGAGATGAAAAAGCGAAGATTTGGTTCCAGGTTAGATTCAAATCAAACCCCGTTGTACAGGGTCAAGCAAGTAAAAATGAGATTGCATTCAATGATGGAGATGCGGATGATGAATTGGGAGAACTGTCTTGGTTTTCATTGAAAATCGTTCTCACGAGTAAAGCGTCTCATACATTGCATGAGAAATAAAGACTACCATTATGTAACTTGGAATGAATAAATAAAAACTGTTAAGAAAAAAAAAAGAGATTTTAAGAGTTCCAAATTGATGTTTAGCTCCTATCTAAAAAATTCAATTGGAATATGCTATTTTTGCTGATGAAAGCCTGTTATGTCCCTATCCCTGTAGACCTCTCGGATTGGTGTAAAAATAAACGAGAATAAATGATAATAATAAAAATGATAATAATAATAATAATAATAATAAATAATAATAATAATAATAATAATAATAATAATAATAATAATAATAATAATTATTATTATTATTATTATTATCATTATTATTATTATTATTATTATTATTATTATTATTATTATTATTATTATTATTATTATTATCATTATTATTATTATTATTATTATTATTATTATTATTGTTGTTGTTATTATTATTATTATTATTATTATTATTATTATTATTATTATTATTATTATTATTATTATTATTTCTCTAAAGACTTGAAAAAAAACACCAAACGATGTTTATTTACATGGATTCCTTTCCTCCACCATAAATAATGATACTAATATAATAGGGCTCTAAAGGCACCAGGTGGAATCAGAAGCCTAGATACTCTCCAGACATTGTCTTTCATCATGATATATTGATAAAGAATGCGGACGCTCGGACAGTCTCGTTTGGTCACAAAGGTCAGTAATGTTAAGCGAGGTCAATGGGCTACGGTAATAAATAGTGATCATGTAAAAATTCGGTCCCGATGCTGTGTCCTTGGATAAGATTCTTTACCCCCCACTCGACTGAGGTCTGAATGAGTACCTGGCTATTGGAGGTGACTGATATTTTAAGTGTCTTTGTACAAAAAAAGACGCCAAACTGACAACTGGTAGTGTATGAATCGGAAATATGATTCAATGGTCACATATTTATTTTGCGCATGACATAACTTATAATTTTTGTGCACTAATTATTTTCGTACGATAGACATATTTGAAATCTGACTCGAAATAGTTAAGTAGCTATTGTTTTCCATAAACAATAATTTCATGAGCATGACAGCTTTTCCCGTTTTGAGACAGGATTTTAAATTCTGAAAAAACAAAAACAAAACAGAAACCCACCAAACTGTTTTCCACGACTCGAAGAACTATAAAAGCAAATTTAATATTTGAGGTTATATAGTTCAAAAAAATAAAAGAAAAAAGAACCAAAACAAAAACATATACCTTTACTATTCTTATCTAAAAGCATTTGATCAGTTTAGTATGACTTACTTGACTTATGAGCCTTTCGCGTCTCTATCGAAGGATCGGGACGCCTCGGCTGTTTCCACAAGTTTGTGCTTAAGGTCCTTCTTAGATTGTCTTTTACTGGCTAAATCTTTGGTTTTGTAGATCGTCAGGTGTTTTTAGGGTCATTGGATATTCTATAGTTCCGAGGTTATGAGTTAAAAGAACTGGGAAAGTAGTTATAGGTTGTCCTCTAAAAGAGTGCCCACACTTGGATTTCTTCTTAATAATATGCCATCTTTGATCTAAAGTATGCAATGTGTGGTCTTTCTTTCGTTGTTTTGCAAAGGGATTCGTTTGAGATCTTTGTCGGATAACGTATGTTGAGGACTCGCTTCAATTGTTTGCGGTGGAATGCATCAAGCTTTTCTTCTTCTAACTTGGTACGAGCCCATGTGCCGCATTTGTATAGCAGGATTGGTTTTTACAAGAGATTTGTATATTTCAATTTTGTTGTTTGTTAATTTTATCTTCCCTGGTCCATACATTCATTAATTTGTTCAGTGCGGCGTTCGAAAGATGTTTCCTTCTCTCAATGTCGTCGTTGTCACCGATCAATGTGCCCACCTTCTTTGTGCTCTTCCATTCTTCGTCTTCCTTGACAACGTTGAATGTTCTGTTTTGCCGCTGTTTACAAACTGGCAACATCTCAGGAGAATTTCTTTCACAATATCTATGCCGATATGGCTCTGTCTGATGAAATCTACATCAACCGCATACATTATTTCTGCTGGAAATCACGTCCCCAAAGTATCTAGTCTCTGGTTGTTGGAGAGAGTTTCTTAGTTCTATTAAGGCATGTTCAAGATACACTGTAAACAGTATCGGACTTAGACATCTCCTTTTGGTGTTCCGACATCTTATGAACTGACTTTGTACAGATCCTCCACGGTTTCTTGGACTGATTCTGGTTTCACTCAGTAAAAATTGTATGATTCTTAATTCGTTTTCTGTTACAATATGGGACAACCTGTTGACGTTGAACTCCAGTTCAAAGGATAGTCTTTTGCTTTACCACCCCTTCGTATGAATAATTCCTTCGAGATTGTTATTATTATGTTATTATGTGTGAACTGAATATTGGGACACTCAATTAGACAGCTGTCAAAGGACTTGGAGAGCTATCGACTTGATGTCCTCTGCTTACGGGAAACTAAAATACAAAATGGAGTATTTATTAACATTAACGGTCACCCCTTCTGTGTTTCGATTCTAATTCTCCCCATTACGGATAGATATGTTTAAAAAAAAAAGAATTGTAAAAACTTACTAACAAGAGAGTGGAAATTTTCTGACATGGTATGTGCTCTTGAATTAAGGAGTAAAAATTCAAAAAATGGAAATTTCAACAGTCGGTTGATCTTTAAATGATGAGTTTTGTGGCCAAATTATTAAATATGTGTTTTTCCAGAATACGGCAGATCTGAACTACATAACAGTTGCAAGTTGATAGCAACAGTGTTGAGAGAATGTGTCGGGGTGTAAGTGTCTGTAGTACGTGTTCATGTATGATACCATTGAACAGATTTATTATTAATTGGTCATAAAATGTTAATGCTATTTATAGTGTTATAGTAAGTGATTGCTTCACAAGCATAGTGAATATGTTGTCGAACATTAAATTTAATGAATCCACAATTTATACGAAGTTTGGATTTTTTTTTGCCGATCGATGTTGATTGAGGACATCTAAGGCTAAATGCAAACTAGATTGATGAAATGACATGCACCAAATTAAAATTACTTAGCTTTTACAAGATATATTGCACCATGACTTAAAACTCATTGATTATACGAGGATCACAAAATAAAAAGGTATACTTTCTTTTGGAACTAACTATATATATATATATATATATATATATATATATATATATATATATATATATATATATATATATATATAATATATATATATATATATATATATATATATATATATATATATATATTTGGTAATTGTATGTCATGTCATATCTTATTATGTGGCCAGATAATCTTTTAATACCTCGATGTAACAACTGGTGAAGCCTATCAAAGCTCGAATAAAGTTTAAAAGTAAGCAATACTTCCAATTAAAGGTCTTGAGCTACGAGTTCAGTTTTTTCAGTCTATTTTTTTTCTTTCTTTCCTTTTATTAAAAGAAGCGGTCCACTTATTTGCATGACTGCATTAGGTTTATTATAAAAGTGGAAAAATGCATTGTAATATACAGTCTCTACATTAATTTTTAAAATTTCAAAAATCAACCAACCTCATGTTTGGAGTGAAGTAAGGTTAGATATACTATAGTATGTTTTAGAATCAATTGCACTACAAATAAATGCTGAAAAAATAGGGCGTTTGTTACGTTCCTGCAATGCGTCTCAGACTTGGTCAAGCCTCGAAGAGACGTTTGGCAGGTAAAGATAATTCTCCTGAAACATTTTTCTTCTAATTGATACCATTTCTCATGTTGTATGGGGTCTAGTGATTCAATCCATGTTCCTTATCGAATGATTCTAGCACCATTCTCTCAACGGTAGATACCACATACTAACTTACAATGATAAAACGCCTTTTTCATTTTGGCCACAATATTATTTTTTACGACAACTCCTACTGACGCACTCTGAAAAAAAAAAACAAAACAAAAAAAAAAAAAAAAAACAACAAACAAACAAAACACGGAGGTATTTAAACTTTGGCCAGAAAATTCGTCTTTCAAATATCGGTCGATTAAAGCGGCCCTCATTCGCCAAACAAAAAAAATCCCAAAAAAACAAAAAACAAAAGAAAAGTAAAAACAAAACAAAAAACAACCCCCCCCCCAAAAAAAAAAACAAAACAAAAAAAAAAAACAAAAAAAAAAAACAAACAAACAAAAAACAACAAAATAAAACGAACAAACAAAAACAAAATACAACAAAACAAACAAACAAAAACAAAAACAAACTCCCAAACCCGGAACGTTATGGAACTTCACGGAAGTCCCAGGTTTGAGAGTTTTTGACAAGATGAGGGCCGTGAGGTCATTTTAATCTATCGATATCTGGAGGACAGGTTTTTTAGCAAAAACTTTAGATACGTGTTTGTTAAAAGATTCGAATCCTTCAATCAAGAGCTCTTATACTTGAGCAACCGGTGCCCTCTGTCCACTTTCATACTGACACTCTCCCCCCCCCCCCCCCCCCCCCCCCCCCTTCCAACCTACGTGTGCATATATGCGTCTGATTTTCCGAATGCAATTACGAGCCTAGTTTAATATATTGAGCAATGGTCAATATTTTTATATTTTTAAAGATTCCCATTACAACAATGAGCCCATAAGGAATTGGGTTAGCAGACCTGAAATTATGTGCACGTTGCCTCCAACCCAACCGAAATCAATATTTTACCAGGTAGTATCATAATTCCCACTCATGTTAAGCATTCAATAAAATCTTTACAAAACATTACTCATAAAAAAATAATAATACTGTAACGACATTATCCACAGGGGATTTCATTCAATTCAACATAGCATACATTTGTGTCATAATCCTCTCTGAAATCAATTCAATCACTCGATTAAATTGATCGACCAGCTATCTAGTGATCAAAACTTAAACTAATGTGTGGCAGGATTTTCCTTGTCGATCTACTTCGGAAAGCGGATTAGTGATTTGTTTGTACAAATGTTACATTCATAGAGGAGTTTGTTCGTTCGACAATATTCTAGTAGGTGCAAATTGATGATATCTCCCCGTTTCGTACCTTTTATTCTCTCCCTCTCTCTATCTTATTTATTCCCGCTCTGTATTGCTTCTCCCATCCTCTCTCCTTCCTCATTGTCTCCTCTCTCCTTTTTTCACCTGAACTCTCTTTTCTCTTCTTTTAGTTTTTCTTTTTTAAACTTACTTTTTACAATTTATTTAATATACGTATCATGAAGTCAAATTAAAAGATGTGTACTAGTGATCGGATGGGGTGACAATGATTTTGAAACATATAACTAAGGCGTTGTGTCCTTGGTCAAGGCAATCTGGACGCATTATTACTCGAATAGATGTATGTGATCATGGGTGACAAAACAAACCCCGGTTAAACAAGCAACTGTTACTAGACGAAATTGAAATTTGATTCTAGAGAGCTTGCCGGAATAGGGGATAAAATAGCATTTTGAAACACATTGGTCTTGGTAGTGACTAACCCTCTGCAATGTGTAGTGTGTCTTGATGCTATGCGTCTTGGTAAAATACAACATCTGCCCGCCATATTATTAGACGCCTTTGCTTTAACGTTTGGCTGGTAGAATTTAGTGAGAAGTAATCAGCTAACAGGTGGTTTAAAAAGGGTTGGATGCTAGGACTTCATAATAATATAGATGTCGCTGGTTGGATGGCATCAACTTCGTTCCTTCTATATTTGTGACCCGTCTCCTCAAAACGATATTATGTCTGGGTGATTCAAATGGTGGAAATTGAGTTTCTATCCAAAATATAAATCTGTAGTTTAAATCAGTATCATTTAGGAGGATGAATAATAGCTTCCTAAAGAATAAAATCTAAAATGTCATATTTCGGACTTTATAACGCTCTCCTTACCAGCATTTTGAAAACTTTTTCCAAAACGTCACACCCACACAACACCAAAAAACTTATTTTTTTACTCACACAGAAAAGCAACAAGTACATTCTATACATAATATTGTTCAGCAAAATGAGCACTACATCACAGTGTCAAGTTTTTATAGCTATAACAAAATATTTTCGTTCAATTTTATGATGCACACAATGATAAAAATGTTGGTTGCATCGTAACAAATGTGACGATTTTCCTATTGTTGGAAAGGAGAGGGTTAAATTTTAAGTTCACTTTTAGGACTTCTCGTCCACTCCGACACAGTACCTGATTGACGTTGTGGATCACATTTATTATCTATCCTCAAGAAGAAACGAAGTTGACGTCATTTAGCTTTTTGTTATTGTTCTTAGACAGCCATTATGTGTCATGGCTAGTTCTCACTAAATTATATCAATCAGACTATAAACATTCAAGGTTACACACTGTTTTGTTGGTTGGTAAGCCATATCCGACTGGAGGATGTTGTGAGCATTTCAGATGAACGCATAGTATCAATACAAGAAACGAATTTGACGCCACTTAGCTCTTTTTTTTATTTTAGACGGTCTGTTAGTGATTAGTTATCACTAAATTGTACCAATCAGACAAGATACGTTAAAGATTACGTTACCTACAGGCTGGAGGAATCTGTATTTTACCTAAACGCATAGCATCAACTTGATAGCACTTAAACTCAGAGTCCACGAATAAAACTCTTTAGACAAAGCACCATCTTTTCTGTTCTCTCGGTTTTCTTTGAAGCGGTAACTTTTGTCTTCATTAAACAACATAAATTAAATAGTAAAAAATACTGGGAAACAGACTTGAGCTGAGAAAAAGGTGGCAACTCTAATCGACCGGACTGTTACATAAAAGTCACAAGATGTGTTAAACTAAAAGCCTTATATTTCTTTGTCTGGCAGTCTGTCTGTCTATCTGCCGGACGGTCTGTCTGCCTGTCTCTCTCTTTCTCTCTATCTATCTCTATCTATCTTTCTCTCCTTTCCTCTCTCCCTATATTTCTCTTTCTCTCTGTGACTCTCTCTCTCTCTCTCTCTCTCTCTCTCTCTCTCTCTCTCTCTGTGTGTGTGTGTGTGTGTGTGTGTCTATCTTTCTTCCCTTTCTCCACACACTCACACACACACAAACACACACACACACACACGCGCGCGCACACACACACATACACAAAACATATGATATATTCATGCCTTTCTAACTATCACCACAATACATAATTGCAACATTATCATCTCATTGTGCACACGGTGTTTCTATTCTTTTATCCCTCACTGTTTTTTTCTCCCTCTTTTTATTTTTTTTTGACATTGTTTTCGAACCTATCCTGTAGGTGCTCGTGTCACGACATCAATCATATCACCATGAATCTTTCATGATGGTGTCTATAATAGGCCTCAAGAGTATACGCTTTCAGGGACTAGAATTAACTCGAGGATTCGCGAGATTGTGTCCAGTCATTGCAACACAGAATAACAACAATAACAACCACTTTCAATATTTCATGATACATCAATTGTTGCCAGAACAAAGATGGCGCCGGGTTCGACCCCCTTTAATGGCGAAATGGAATCTTTTTCAAAAACCTTCACAATATCTTCCGCTATTTAACTTGAGCATAACTGTTAACGTAGCCATTTCAATCAAGAAAGCTGTGAGAACAATATGAGTCCGGCCTCACTGAAGCTCATGTGACTTCTTGTTACTTCTCTCTTGTTGAAAACGGTAAGATAAAATCTTAAGATGTGACCCAAAGATTCAAAACGATATTAAATTAGCAGGATTTAGAATTTGAAAATTTATATATAGCGAGTATCGACTAAACGTGCCCAAAGCGCTTTACAAGGGGCCCTTAGCCAACAGCAACACTTAACATGTAGATAGGACGAGACATTGCCTGGTAAATGACATTACGCATTTTATTCCGACAGAGACAACGCTGTTAACGACCAAGTACTCATTTTACACCTAAGTACGGTGAGAATATATGAGCAAAGAGCCCTTTTCCAAGGATCAAACTATGTGCTGCCCAGAGCGCTGCCGTTGTTTAAAAAAAACAAAAGAACACAGTATATGCAATGCAAATAGCGCATACTGTGTTCTTTAATAAAACGGCAGAGCGGGTGTCAAACCACAAGACCCCATAGCCGCCAAGAATATAGTGTCATTCGAGTAAAATCAAACCTCACGTATAAAGGGGGTATAATTGTTGTATAAATCTACTATCGCAACCTAGATAGCAGCGAGCGTTAATCATCGGACACTTAATCATCATATTCTTCGTATTGGCACCGTGAGTGGATAGTATAATGAATGTAACATGAGGTTGTGGCCTGATTCATCAACCAAATGTCCTTTGATAATTAATTTTAGGAAAGGGGGAGGGGTTCAAAGGTCATGAATTGACATTTTAAATAACTATTAAATAGGTTGTTGTTTTTTGGGGTTTTCTTTGGAGACACAACTCAGTTTATAATAAATTCATGGTAGATACGTATCAAAGACATGTAAATCGAAAACTCGCACGCATATTAAGCCACTCTTGAGGCTTGATAAGCCACTCGCGCGGCATGGGACTCCAGTCTGATAATATCTGATATTTCATTTGCAATGAATGAAGCTATCTTACCAAGTTTAGCTGACGAAACAGTTATAAAATTGAATGAAATAGTGTGACCTGGCAATCACTTCTAGCTAGTAAATCATAGTAACATTAACACCTTTTCATATTTTTAACATAAAGGTTGTTATCAGAGCCATACGTGTTAAGTTTGAAGATTATATTACGGAAGATATTATTTTGAAGCGCATTGAGCACGATGATAATGCGAAATATGTGCATATTTAATCTATTTCCATATGACCCAAATTTACTGCCATTCTTGTAAGAACTGTCGGTGAGCGAGTGCATTTTAAAACCTGGGGGTCGCTGAGTGCACCTAACAAGTGCCACAGTTCTGCCGGCAGAGTTGGTATAATACAATGAATTATATAGATAATAGCGAGGCAATTCGCTGTCCTAATTCTGGGAACTTTGGAATTTCCTGCTGGCAGGAAGCATAAATTAATGGACTGATGAAGGTACAATGAGAACAAACAACAACATTTCAAGATATGTTCCGTCGATGATCGACTTCGGGCGCTTTAATTTATTCATATCCTTTTTATTTTTGCCATCCGATCACAATTTTATATATATATATATATATATATATATATATATATATATATATATATATATATATATATATGATAATCAGGTTTTTTCATTGGTCAGTCAAATACGAAAGTAGGGCACGTTGTTGAGGGACGACGGGCTATGGAACATTTCTTGCTTGAGACGTCTTCGTACATTCCGGCTGTATATCACGAATCACTAATTACATTATTGTTGTGACTTACTTGGACACAACACCTTTTCCATTTTGATCAGAAAACTTTGACTTCACATATTGATAGATTAAAATGACCTATAACTTGTCGAAATGTAAACAATCAAAAACTCAAGTTTTAGACTTTTTGACAAGTCGGGGATCATCGTAACCTATTGATATAATGTAGTATAAGTTTAAAGACCAAAATGACATAAATGGTGTTTTGCCATCATACGACAGTATAAGCTAAAATAGACTCACAGTGTTCGTGCTGGTACTGGACCTGTACCTGTCAGGTGTCGATGGCAAAGTAAATATCCAGCAATCTAACTGACCGAAAGGTGACGCACCGTTTTATCTACTCTGACTATAACACTTTGTATGAGATACACATCACGCAAGTGGCCTTCACTTCACACTTAGCACTTGGCGAGTATACACTTCGGAAGTTTCTCAAGGAATAAATATCTAACATACTATGTGAATGAGTAGACAACTGGTCTAGTCCATTGTGTTAATATATACAATTACTTCTTTTTTTCTCCCTTATTATGTACCTGGAGCGGGGAGGGGGGGGGGGGGGGGTGTAGGGGGGGGGGGGGGGGGGGGAGTAGGAGAGCAATTGATAGACAAAGCAGGCTGCGTCTAATTAGATTTTTTTTCTGTCTTCACATCGGTGATTAACTGGCAGGGTTTAGATTGATCTGAACAATAATAGGGATCGATAAACCAGCGTCCAGTCTATATTGTCCGTTTCTGCCAACAGAAACCCTGGTTCAATGGGCGCAATCGTCTTTGCGTGGAAAGCTCTTAACCGGTTAACTGCCGTACTCTGGGAAAACATGTATTTAAAAACAACTGACAAGAAAACTCGTCCTTCAAATATCGATCGAATTAAACAACCGTCATCTTGACTTCTTGAAGTCCCATGTTTTACAGTCTTTGCCAAGATGAGGGTAATTTAAGTCGATCGATATTGGAAGGACGAGTTTTCTGGCCAAATTTTTAAACACATGTTTTTTTTTTCAGAGTACCACAGTTTACCGATTAAAGTACCTAGTTCGACTGGTTGAATGTTAGTTTCGGGGAAGTCTGGATGTGATAGAATCATGAGGGTGGAATTTATGTTCTTGACATTTGACTACCAAGCCAACACTGGCAACGTCTCCTGTTTTTACGAGTGCCAGAAAACTTCGACTGCCTTGCTTAATAGATCAATGAAGATGACTCCTAACTTGTCGATCATTCTTATAAGAGAGACTTGACTCACAGAACGCCTTTAACACTTTGGCTAGAGATTTTAGTTGATACGCCGATAGTTTTAAGTACTTCTCTATTATGTTTTTTTTAGATTAGTTAAATTAACCAATTTTTTAATAACTGTTTTTTACGCGCCTCTTTTGAAAAAAATAAAATAAAAAAAGGACTACCCCCCTCCCCCCAAAAATCCCAACTCTAGACTAGGTATTATGTTTTATCGTACGCGTTTCTAAAGAGAGAACAAAAGATTATTTATTATTGTTAAATTATCTTTTAAAAAAAGGAAAGAAAGACCCACTGCCAATTCTGGCAACTCAATCTTGATAGCTCCAGTCGATCGCTTGATTGACAACAAGAAAGGCTGATCTAATTATGTATTATCCCATGGTGGGCAGGGAGGCACCTACCGTATCTTCTATCCCCCTATATCTGTTTTCGAACATGCTTTCTTTGTTCTTGGAATGAGATTACTTGGTTTTATCCTGGCCCTGGCCGGATACCCTGGCTGAGAGGGAAACAGTAAGATTTATTGTTAGAGTTTTGGGAGATGATATTTTTTGTCTTGTAAATCATCGATCTGTTATGCACGGTATTATTTTTTTTGATTTACATGTGTATGATTTGTAAACATTTGAGTGTGTTTCTCTTAGTGGTGACCTGTACTTGCGTCAGGATGAGACATTTAGGTGATCGCAAACTATGTGCACTGACTTTTGGAATCTACATCTGTTCCCTATTTGAACCAATTTCCTTTTGTCTTACTTTTACTTGGATGATTTATAGTAATTATTGAACTTTTTACTATCCCATTATCTTCCATTTTACTGGCGGTGATATGCCCTAAATGTTTTGCAAGCGCCGTAAAACCCTTAAAACCATTAAAAACCAAAAATTATGTATTACTTAATTGGTCCAATTAAAAAAAAGTTGTTTATAAATCGAGTCCCGATTAAAGCTGAATTAAAAACAAAATGCAAATGGAGGAAGAAAATAGAAATGTTGGAGAAAACCCTGATATCCTTGACGTATATCTGAGTGTGAGGTTAATTGATTGTTTTAGAGGTATAATTCAATCGTATAGTTGGTGTTTCGGTCAGACAAATCATTGGACAGGATCGTGCCCATTGATGGAGACCTTTTGATACGATCGTGCTTAAAAAGCGATAAGTTCCTAAACGGGATCCGGGATCTAAGCCAGAAGGATCGTAGACGAGAATAGCATTCTAGTCATCCAAAGTCCAGTGAACCATTGAGTAAGTATTTACCCCAATTTCTATATCACAAAAAACATTGCTGGCTATCCCATGGATAGGACGATTTTATATCGCAAGGTGCTGAATGTTATTCTGCATCTCCTATTTGTGACACAGTATGGTGTTATGGTGAGGATTTCCTTTTGCAGAAGATTGAATTGAAAGTCAAAATCATCAGACGGTCACATTTTGAATTTTTTTTCTTTTGCAGTTTTAAGAAGCTGCCATTCTCCCGCTTAACAAGAGCATTTCACTCAATAAAAAACCTAACTTTATCATAATAAATATAATTAAATTTTCAGGGTCGAAACCATTCTGGCATTAATCCATCCCTGGGTTATATTTTATGTTTTATTTTTAAGAGTGGGCGCTTGTATTTATGCTACGCGTTTAGGTAAAATATTCACAACATATGTTAGCCAAAATAAACATACCAACCCACAAAACGATTTTTAACCTTTAGCTTAAGTTTAACTGATATAATTTAGTGAGAAAAAGTCATGAACAGTCTGTCTAAAAATTATAAAAAGAGCTGACTAACGTCAACTTCGATCCTTCTGTAAAATAGGTGACATGATTTCCAGTTTTGTTGCATTACTCTTCTTACTTCCAAATACGCGAACAAAATTTCTAACAAGCCCTTGTGTCAAATTGTTTTTGTGTATAATACCTTCTAATCAACGGTGTGGCTGCGTAATGAATGCTTTCAATTATAAATATCAAACCGATATAATTTATTGACGGCTTTATCGATCTATTTCTGTGATCTGTAACAAATAACACCAATTGACAACCACGTTTTTTAAAAGTTATTCAACCGCAGACCTCTTTATGGTGAACACTTGTAAAGTACCATGTAAAATAACATGTAATGCCATTTAATGCCAGTATCATACATAATAATATCAAAGCAATTGAAGTTGACACCGGCAATTTTGTACTTAGCGGGGCAACAAATAATCCATGAACACAATTTGTCAGGGATTCTTCAACGTTATTTTCTTTATTCTACGATCCAACATTAAGATATTCTTCTTCTTCTTCTTCTTCTTCTTCTTCTTCTTCTTCTTCTTCTTCTTCTTCTTCTTCTTCTTCTTCTTCTTCTTCTTCTTTTTCCTCTCCTCCTCATCTTCCTCCTCCTCCTCCTCCTCCTCCTCCTCCTCCTCCTCCTCCTCCTCCTCCTCCTCCTCCTCCTTCTTCTTCTTCTTCTTCTTCTTCTCCTCCTCCTCCTCCTCTTCTTACTACTACTACTACTACTACTACTACTACTACTACTACTACTACTACTACTACTACTACTACTACTACTACTACTACTACTACTACTATTACCATTACTATTACTACTACTTCTACTACTGCTACTACAAATACATTTCTATTATCTCTTATTCTTTTTTTATTAATTTCTAGAAATTTACCGTCTCTCCATACATTGACCTGCCCTTAGCATTCCGATTACACCCAAGGGACTCTCTCCTCACACACTGGAGCCACGCTCCCGTTTCATTCATACTTCAAAAATACGAACAAAAAAAAAAAGAAGAAAAAGGTGAAAATGGAAATAATGCATCCTAATCCTTTCTATTTTCACCTATTTGTTAGCATTTTTACGATCCCAGACTTCAGGCACCATTCAAACCCCCAACCACCAGGAGTGCACACGCCACAAATTTCACTATATTATGTTCTACTTTATTTCAGCGTTCCTCTGTTTATTGCTTTGCTGACAAAGGATTTTTGCCTGTACAGGTTTCATCCGAAGCCTTTCCATTTTCACCGATTCGTTACGATCTATAACAAAGTCCTTTCCTACAGATCTAGTAGGTCTAGCTGACTAATCACTACTGTGTGGACAGAGGTCAGAAAATACATCTCGACTGAAAATGAGACCAATACTGGTCCCTGAGTTCGAGTGCTCTACCTGTTGAGCTATAGGAACCCCAAGATTGTAAGAAATTGTACTTCTGGATAAAAAATACACCCGTGATAAAAATGCGTGTTGTCTGCAAAACCATTCAAATACGATTTTATGTCAAAATTCATAGTAATTATTTCCCCTAATGTTTACCTGCTCTACTTTTTACAACCCGTTTTTTCCTGCTTAGCTACTATACTCTTTGAAAAAGTCATAAACCAGCTTTCTGCACTATTTATCTCAAACCTTAAAAGAGTTGTTTTTATTCAATGGAAGATAAACATTCTACATAATTGTATTGTTTTGAAGTAAACTTGAAGCGCATGTTTTGTAACATCTCCCATTATAAAACATACTGCACACACCATTATTATGTTGTACATGCGAGCTCTCAATGTTTTATTATTTTTTTTCCAGGTAGATTAGACTTCTTTCAGATGTCACTTTTCATTGATGTTCGTTTGATAGACAAACTCGGACATGAATGACTACATCAATATAAATTATGGTCACATATATTTTAAAGATTTGACAAATTCTGTATGAAACGGTGCCAGACAAAGCAATAAAGAAAAATAAACGAGAAAAAAATCAATCCCAAAAAAATTAGTCTGTCTAGACTGGGGAATCAGGAGGTCTCAGGATCAATTCCCAGCCGAGTAAGACTGATATTTTGGGATGGTTTTTCTCTTGTATTATTCTTTCCTGCTTGGTCTGGCAAAATTGGACAAGGTTATTAACCCCAAATTTGGTCACCTTGGACAACACACGTGATTGGTACGTGTTGACTTCAGATATTTTGTTCGATGGATCATCTTTATTCCTTCATGGACTGCCTTGACGACGGTGTCTAATGGTGCCGTGGCAGAAGGCATTTTTGGTCTGGCACTGTTTCATTCACATTTTTATGACCTTTTTCTTACAACAGTTCATGCTCCCTAGCTTGTCACTATGAATCGGATATTTTAGAGCGCTTGAACAAAATATTCGCCTTAAAGTCGATTTATACCATGTATGGAATGGATGTTTGGTTCCATATGACTAGATGACAATAAATTAAATGGAGTATCGCCTCAAAGTGGTATCATAGTGTGGTGGCTTGGTGCTGAAAGCTCAGTTGGTAGAGCATTCACTTCCCACGCAAAGGGACCATGATCCATCCCGGGTGGAGTCAAGATTTGTTTCTGATCCTCTGTCTATCCAGCAGTGATTAGGCAGTTGGGTCTGTTAGATCTTGCGGAAAGGAATTTGCAATCCAAAGGCTAGCAAGCAATTGTTCTTATCAGGCTATAAAAACTGGATAAACTCTGGCTCCATGGACCTGATGGCTCTAAAGACTACTTTTTAGCTGCTTGAATTTATAGAAAAAAGATGTGAAGTTTTGGTTAAATTTTTATGTTTTAATGATGACAATAAATTAAATGGAGTATCGCCTCAAAGTGGTATCATAGTGTGGTGGCTTGGTGCTGAAAGCTCAGTTGGTAGAGCATTCACTTCCCACGCAAAGGGACCATGATCCATCCCGGGTGGAGTCAAGATTTGTTTCTGATCCTCTGTCTATCCAGCAGTGATTAGGCAGTTGGGTCTGTTAGATCTTGCGGAAAGGAATTTGCAATCCAAAGGCTAGCAAGCAATTGTTCTTATCAGGCTATAAAAACCGGATAAACTCTGGCTCCATGGACCTGATGGCTCTAAAGACTACTTTTTAGCTGCTTGAATTTATAGAAAAAAGATGTGAAGTTTTGGTTAAATTTTTATGTTTTAATGAAGTATAAGAATAAAATTACTTTAACTTATGCCAAAAAATAAAATTCCATATTTTTTGTTTTTATCTTAAAAAATTCCTTTTTGTATCTGATTTAGCTCCATATAATACCATTATTGAGGCGATAAATATCACTGACAAATTAACATAATGATAATTTCAAAATACGTTGGATGAATATAATTTCTATTTTCGTTTTTTATTGCTGACTTCTTCATTAACCATTAACTTTCTCCTGTCTTTATCTAGCTATAAAGTACACATATTGGTTGATTGTCTGATTCCCAGTTTTAAATAACGATGATGTTTGTTAAACAGTAACAATGATTTAACGATGTCCAAATTTTAACGAGACTTCGTAATGGGCTGGTTGGCAGGACACGGAACTGTAACTTGAGCTCCACTTGAATGCCGCACTCTGAAAAATACACGTATTTAAAAGTTTGTCCAGAAAATCCGTCCTTCAGGTATCCACCGATGGTTTCAATTTTCGAGGCATCCGTTATTCTTTGATCCCAAAACTTCCTAGCCTTGCGTTTGGTAATGGATCGTGGGTGGTTTGTGCTCTCTGTAAAAATTTCAATAAACTGCTGATCCTAACTGCTGTAAGCAGTAAGAAGACATTCAGTAGTAAAATAAAGCACCGAACAAGAAGAATCATATTTTTGCTCCAGAAAACTAAGTTGGTTGCTCACGTTGCGAGTATTTTGCATCCAAAAGCCAGTGAGATAAACACGCACACACACACATACACATACACACACACACACACACACGCATACACCCACGCGCACACAAACACACACACCCCTTACCTCCTCCCCCCTTAACAAAGCGTGTTTTAAGGCACCGCTGCCAATCCCTAGAGACCAACCAGTGAATTCATGATGTTGTAGCAAAAGGTCATGTTTTGTTTTGAAAGGGGGAAAACATCCCAACAAATATTGATTTGTTATATAAAGCTATTTGATCAATAACGCGCCATTAATCGCGGTCCATTCATTTTCACATCTTTGTACAATTATTAATCAGCTCTACCATGGAGGGAATGGCTAAGGCATTGCTCTGTGACCCGGGAGTTTCCAGATTCCCCGGTTCGAGTACCACTACGGCACTCACGTTTTCTTTCGGCAATATTATTAACCATCAATTTAGCATTTTTGTTTTCAAACCATGGCTGATTCATATTCACATCTGACATTTGTTTGATGGGTTACCTATTTTCCTTTATGGAATGCTTAAGCTCGAAAGGCATGACCTATCCTAACACCCTGCGATTGGTAGCAGAGCTAGTTGAGAACCTGAGCACAGTCCTGCAAACGAACTTCCATTTATGGTTTGTAAACGATTGTAGATACGCAATAATGATTTTTGTATGGCACAATTCACATTTTCAGACGAAAAAATTATGCTCTCAACTTTTAAAGGAAATAATTATGAGTACAAGAGAATGTTTGGAATTACGTATGAGTTTGCAAACGGAACTTAAGAGAATTTTGATTTTTAAATATTATTATCTAACAAAGCATAACCTTATTTAAACAGGGAACACGCTATCATTAATTTTTTATAAAAATAAAAATTACCGTGCATTTTGCCTTCGCAAAGTCCCAGGTTTGAGAGCTTTTGCCAAGATGAGGGTCATTTAAATCGATCGATATCTGAAGGACGAGTTTTCTGCCTAAAATTTAAAATACGAGTTTTTCCAGATTACGACAGTTAACTGTTTAATGGAGGTTTTGAATTGATAGTCGAGCATTGTTCACATTGCATGGAACATTTATTTACAACTTTATATTTACAACATCAATAGCACACCGCCTATATACCGTTTTTAGACGACGGGTCACATTTGTACTTTCACTGCCCAGCGACAAAACGAGAATGGTTTCCTTTCCTAAATATATAAACAAGCAATAAATCAATGGTTTGACCTTTTAAATAATGCTGGAACTCTTCATAATTCATTAACCCCTCATGTATTTTGTATCTAACATACTCTCACTGCTGTTCACTTTGATTGAGACCGGTACGCCAAGTGTAATTGCTACTATCGGCAGTACTCATCTTAATTAAACACATATTGACACCAATCCCATTTGAATTGACATCGATTCCTCATTGAATTCAATGTAAACATTTACTGCAGTGGGATAATTGGGAATGGTATTGATTTTTTTTTATCATATAGGAGGGAACTGTTTTTTTTTTTTTTTTTTTTTTTTTTTTTTTTGGTAAAGGTTGAAATGTCAGATTTTAAAAATGTTTTAAGTGGTGTGTCCCATGGTATTGTTTTTGGTCCATTGCTTTTTTACAATATACATTTATGACCTGCCAGATATAGTCTCTACAACTTGTAGATTATTTGCAGATAGCACGAAGATATATGCAGATTCTGATAAGCACTTAATCATTCAAACGGATTTGATTCTCTTTTTAAGAGTCCTAATGAATTGCAGTTAAAATTTATTGTAGATAAATGTAGGGTTTTGCATATAGAAAAAATAATCCTTGTCGTGACTATTATTATACGAACATTTGTTGTCTGTGACATAATTTGAGAGGGATCTTGGTGTTATATTTGATCCATTTTAAAGTTTTGATATACATATCGATGATTGTATTACTGTCTAATCGTTTATTAGGAATTATCTATATAGGTTTTTCAAAAATATATTTGTACCGTTTGTATAAGTCAATTGTTAGGCCAGTCCTAGAATATGGAAATTGTGCTTGGAGCCCCAAGGAAAAAATCCCCAATCAATAAGCATCGAAAATGTGCGAAGACGAACAACAAGATTTCTTCCTGAGTTGGAATCCATATCATACGAGGACCGATTATCAACTCTTAATTTCCCCAAGCTTAAAATATAGAAGGCTTTGCTATATAAACTTGTTCATTCTCTGTATGATGTGAAACCATCAGTGCTTT
>NC_088361.1:62006622-62039122 GCF_034508935.2 Berghia stephanieae | reverse complement strand
CCACTGTGGAGCACATTTCCAGAATTGTCAAAATTGTCCCAAAAACTCATCAAGTGTCCATGTAAGAGAGAATGTATCGGCACCCGATGCAAGTGTTTAGGGTCCGGTTTGCCTTGCACGGACTTGTGTATGTGCGGGGGGGGGGGGGGGGGGGGTGTTAGGTCAATACAGTAATGAGTATAATGCTCTCTCTCCTTCTCTCTATCTCTCTCCCCCTTTTTCTCTCTCTCTCTCTCTCTCTCTCCGTCTCCCCCTCTCCCTCTTTTACCTACTAGCTACAACACGAAATAACCATCGGTTAGCTACCGTAAATGGTTACCAGTGTATTTAAAATTTTAGAACGCACATTGTATTATCGTGATTATTTCCTCGGATAAGTAATGCTATATAGGAAAAAATAAAAGTGCTAAAAACTCACTGTAATGATAAATTGCCAGAGTGGTTCTATAGCAGGTGTTATTTATACGGGTCTTAGCTACCTATATGCCGATTTTCAGGATTTCAACCCCAATGTGCACGGTTTTAGCCTAATTTTCCCTAATACAATGGATATGAAGAAACTATATATTTTTACGCAGCTATTTCCCCTGTTTAATATAGCTGTAATAGGTAAAATCTAAGGCTTTTAACCGATACGTTATGATTGATTGTCAGAGTGGCTCTATGGGTCTTAGCAACATATACGCAAAATTTCATGCTTTCAACCCGAATTTACACGGTTTTAGCCTAATTCCCCTACTAATGTATTCATTTGAAGTTTAAAAGAATGTGATATGAAACTGTCGTATTTGATAATGCTCATCATAACCTGTGATCATTCAGTTACTTTACCGCCTGGTCATACAACTACGTTTTGGTCTCACATATTCAATGTTTAAACTGTTAGTTTAATCTTATTCAGAATGATGATTCTGATGATTCTGATGATGATGATGATGATGATGATGATGATGATGATGATGATGGTGATGATGATGATGATGATGATGATGATGATGATGATGATGATGACGATGACGATGATAGCAATAATGATTATAATGATGATTATGATAATGTTGTTAATATTAGTAATAATAAAAATGTGTATAGCGCTTGCTAAAGGTATCGCCAATGTTTTAATGCCTATCTGTGATAAAAAAAAAGATCCTCTAAAACATCAATTCACGAAAAACACGAGGGTTTGAAGCTAAAACGTCTCAATCTAAAACCGACTGCATAACTAATAAGTCAAAAGTGAATAATTTAAACCTTAATTTAATCCGATGATATGTGTTGTGACATTTTTTGTCTTACCTTTTTCTAGCATCTATGTAAGGTATTGTTATTTCCACATATTTATGTCGTTAGCTGGAGAAAGATTTTGACTATGAAACGCTCCATTTTAAGCATTTTATTTTCTTCTTTTTTTTTAAAAAAAAGAAGCGGGTTTAGTCCTTTTCATTCAATATTATTTTTTATCATCATGCCAGAGCGATGTGTACCTATATGCAGTTCTGATAACCCACATTATCACGGGCTCATTGTTGTAATGGGACTACTCTCAAATCAACACAAAATGTTGTCCATTGCAACAATATTAGAACAGGCCCATAGTTGCGTTCTGTTATCAGATCTGCCAATATGCGCACCTAGTCTCAGAGAGAGACTTCTTGACCACGCATGAAGTATACTCGCGGTTAGTGCTATTACTAAAACCTAAAGTACGAATGAAACATCGTGCCGGCTGCAATCTTTGTTTCCACCCTATTTACATTTCACCTTCTATAATTTCCGGTCTGAAAATAATTTCTCGCATTATTTTAATTTAATATACTAGACATTGACGTAGAAAGGTTTTCATTACAAATTAACCCGAAAATAAATCAAATACATTGGAATTGTTCGCGATTAAACCAAATGATTATTATAGACACCGAATGGTTTCCTGCTACGGAGTACAAACAGAAATAGCTCGGAACCTCTCTGATCTCATTAATTAAATGTGTCAGCATGAGAATCTGTTTCTTGAGAAAGGAATGTACTTACCTCATTAGTACGGACACACACACACACGCAGGAACATGGACGGCTTGTTATTATTATACCACACTTGTATGCCGCATCTCAATACTTTACACTCGATCAATATTTTACCCAACGGTTCATGTTTCCTGCACTAGACCAGATTAATTAAAAAAACAAAAACTAGAACGTTTATTTAGCGCAATATCCACTAAAAGTGCTCACCGCGTTTTGCAGAGGGTCCCTTGCTAACACCAACACTTAACACGGAGGTCAAGACAAACAGGTCGTACAGGGTAGCCATTGATTTTTAATTTTCAATGAAAGTTGTGCAGCACAATTCACAAAACGTGAAAGTTTTCACTCATAAACTGGCAAGACAGGTCAGTACCATAATCATCTTTAGTACTTGCCTATCACTCGAAGCAATCAGCCCTACAGTTTGTGAGTGTTATCACAATATTTTGACTCAGTTCGACACATTACAATTACAACACCATTCATATAATTTTTCCAATCGCCTGAGTGGCGTTCATTTCGTTCCATCTGTACTATCGGCCAACCTGAATGGCGCTACTGCTTTACAATAATAAAAGCCATTGCCAACAAGTAATTGATTAGGTAATTTGATCCTACTGTAACCAACCATCTACTCTTCTCATCACACAGTCAATGTGTGAAGGTATAATAATAATATTGGTGGCGGGATGTTAGTAATGGAATTATGTCAGTATGTTAGTCTATCAACAACCGGGCGCCTTGGTAATTTGCCGATTAATTATTTATACCAGCGAATCACAGCCTGATAATGACTATTTACATTTGTAAAGACCATCGCTTCTTGTGAGTACTAAACTAACTAAATTATGATGATGTTTATGATGTAAAAACTTGAGAAAAGTTTTGAGTGAATGCTATTGTTACCAAATTCAGACCCTTGATTATTGAGTCTATACGTTTAAGCCAGGCGGATATAACGCACCACACACAAAACTATGTGGAGACTGAAACGTTTTTAGTCTGATTGATTGATAGAATTTAGTGAGAACTAATCATTAAAATGGCTATCTAAAACAAAAAGAAACAGTTGAGTGACGTCAACTTCGTTCCTTTTCTACATAAACGGTACTGATGTATCTCAGTACTGTGGTTAATGAGAGCGATCTATAGATAGTTCGAAGATGACGTCACTCAGGCCTTTGTTATTGTTCTTGCCATCCGTGTTTGTGAGTTGTTCTCACTAAACTGTATTAACCAGACTATAAAAGTTCATTGTTACACAGAGTTTGTGTGTTGGTCCGTTATACTTCCGGATGGCAATGTTGTGAACTCCTTGGCCAAGCGCATTCTATCTATATTCATTTTTTCGTCCAACCGAGTCATCGATCACATGATTTGTTGCTGTACAACGATTGGAGTTTTCTCAATTTATCAAATCATGTTGCTTTGTTTATGAAAGTTGTAAAAATACCCATGAGTCATACTGAGCAAAATGACCACTTGTAACGTTGGTTATTCTTTAACTGTGAACACTTTTCACTATGCGAGTCATTTTGAGCACACTTTGTAATGTGGCCAATGACCTCGAGCACATGGAAATGTAATATAGATCGTGCCCATTGTGTTATGTATAATTTTTGTTTACTGAAATAATGCAAGCCTGTCAAAACATTGTTTTTATGTGAGGTGTCCTCACGATAGTGTTTACTATGATTGTGGACACAACTGAAGGACACTGACCAAAAAATGACGTCAAAAGACCAGTCTTTGGCCACAAAAGAAAACAAATCGTGAGTTGTATTCAATAGTACAACCAATGGGTCCACTTGTTTCCATGAGAACTATTAACGACAACTCACTAGGCGGTGCAAAAACCAAATAATGACGTCAAAAGACCAGTCCTTTTGGGTCTCAGTGCGTGGCCTTCGTAAAGTTATGGCCTGATACTGACCAAAAAATGACGTCAAAATGCCAGTCTTTTGCTACAAAAGAAAACAAATAGTGAGTTGAATTCAATAGTTCAACCAATGAAATGTCTTGTTTCCACGAGCTCTACTAACGACAACTCACTAATGACGTCAAACTGCCAGTCCTTTTGGATTTCAGTATCAGGCTATAACATAACGATGGCTACGCTCAGTGTCAGTTTATAACTTAACGATGGCTACGGTGATATAAATTTCATTCTCCCTATAGATAGTTCGAAGATGACGTCACTCAGGCCTTTGTTATTGTTTTTGCCATCCGCGTTTGTGAGTTGTTCTCACTAAACTGTATTAACCAGACTATAAAAGTTCATGGTTACACAGAGTTTGTGTGTTGGTCCGTTATACTTCCGGATGGCAATGTTGTGAACTCCTTGGCCAAGCGCATTCTATCTACAGATCATCCCCATTGTTATGTTTGATGTTTCTCAAACTGAACACATTTCACTATGTGGGTCATTTTGAGCACACTCTGCAATTTGACCAATGACAAGGGCACATGGAAAGGTTCTTTAGATTATACCCATTATACAGTTGGCTCTATGTTACGATTGAAAAACAGTCTGATATCAAGAGTACTGACGCCTTCTTCTAAACGAGAATCTTGATTTCAATCCCTTGCTAAGGCGCCTAACGGTAAGCCTATTTGCGATATCTTTTCTGATGGGATGTCGCCCAGGTCTTTGTTATTATTTGTTTCGCCAGCCATTTTTCTGGGTAGTTCCCACTGACTTGTAATAATATCCTTCAACAGTCGTAACGTCACTTCCCTCGTAATGACGCATGGTAACTTAGTAACTGGCTCTAAACTATCGGAACAATGGCGGACGCCCTTATGAAATATTTCTCCGGCGAGCATAAAAGCGTATCCAGAGGAAAAAAAAACCCATTATAAATCTGATCATATTTTGACTTTTACACATTCTGATCACAAGACATATGAAAAGTTCTAGCCAGCATGAAGAATAAAAAGTACCGATTTTCTTTGTTTAGAACCACGATGGCCGCCGTTGCTGGGCGACGTGACATCAGACTATTGAATCCAATTAGACTAAACGTGTAAGCTTACTCATAGTCGTGTGTCTGTTGGTACGTTATATCCGGCTGGCGGATGTTGTAAGTAATTAAGCTACGCGCATAACATCAATAACGAGTACCTTGTCGCTAATAGCTTTGTCTCTGTTACTGTTGGCCCATTGAGCACATTAGGTGATATTGCGCTATATAAATGATTAATTTGCACAGCTAAATTTTCAATTGCTGACTTTCCCACATTTCTCCTCGTCATATAAATATTGAGCTTATAAATTCAAATGCCCCTATAGTATCGAAAGACATTTGTTTGGGGTATACGAAAAATGTTATACAAGTAGCGGATGTTTGTGTTGATCTTCATGGTAAATTATAGCGAAGAAATTAATATTGCATAGCGCCTAGAGAATGGTTATTGACAATTTGATAAGCCAATATAAATTCTCATCAATTTAGTTTAGCATCATCATTGCTATATGCATCATAGTGGGAATGTTTCTTACGTCAGAATGGGTACCGATTCATCGACATTTATTGATATGAGGATATCAGATGACAGTGAGGCAGCGAGTCCGATACGTATATCATTATGTTTATCAATATCTATTATGTACAGTGACAGGTGGTTGACACGAGTTGAATGGCTGATCAATCAGGACGTGACCACCAATAATTGACCAATATAACGTGGTCAAGTAATCTTGATAACTCGTCTTGATAACCTGTAATTGAACACTCAACATTCATACTTTGATTGATACGAACGACATTATCAAGCTTTATACAAAGCACTATAATATTAGCCCTATCAAGCGCCAGAAAAATTGAATCAGAAGGCCGGAGTGCTCGTTTATTTGTTGTGAACAGAAATGAATATATACCAACTTCGAAAAATACCAAAATACCAAACACGGAACGTTTCTGACTCAAAGCTCTACTTCAGCCAATAACAAAAACAATAAAAACATGAATCCATAACTTAAAATGCTGACCGACGGCAGATAAGTATTTGTCTCTGCCTGTATTTTAAGTAATATATTGATGTTTTTATTTGCGGCTATGTGGTCTAGTGGTATGACATTCGCTTTCGGATCTGAAGGCCCTGGATTCGAGCCTCCCTCGGCGCATAGTTGAGTCCTTGGAAAAGGCTCTTTATTCACATTCTCTCGCCGTACTCAGGTGTAAAATGAGTACCCGGCCTTTAACAGCGTTGTCTCTGTCCGAATTTTTTAAAATATCGCCCAAGAGGCATCATGTCACGCCCAACATGGAAAATGTGGTCCGTGAACTGAAACTGACTGATGATCTAGATCCTATCAACTACCCAGGGAGGCAGAATTGAAAGAAAGTTGTTTTAAAAAAATAGAAGACAAAGATCTCAAATAAATGTGTGTGTGAAACAGTGCCAGACAAGCAAGAAAGAAAAATACAAGAAAAAAAAACATCCCAAAAATACAGATTGCCTCTGCTGGGGATCTAATTTGTCACTTTGATGTTTTCAGAAACAAATGGAAGGGAATATGCACATTTGGCTTGCGTTTAGGTAAAGTTCTTATAACATCCACCAACCGAATATAATGTGCCAATACACAAAACTATGTGTGACCTTGACCGTTCTGAGTGGTATAATTTAGTGAGAATTCATCATTCAAATGGCTGTCTAAAACAACAACACCAAATATCAATTGATTAAAATGTCCCCCCCCCCACCTTGGCAAAAACTTTCAAACCTGGGACATCTGGCCAACTTTTAATTTTTCTGAGTACGGCAGTTTATTGACCAATGATACACGGACGTGATAATGTATCGTCCTCCATCTATCTGTGTTTTTAAGTAACGTATTTATGTTTTAATTGTTTATTGTTGTTGGCCGAGGAAGGATTTTATTCTGGGTGGAGCTCCTGACCTCCCATAGTGGGCACTTACTGTGTCTTCTATCCCCTTGTATCTGTTTTCCAATATGCTTTCTGTTTTTGTCATGGGATGAGATTACTTGGTTTTGTCCTGGCCCTTGTCGGATACTCTGGTTGGGAGGGAAACAGACAAATCATCTCTGTTATGTATTGTATTATTTTTAGTTTTACACACACACAAACACACACACACACACACACACACACACACATATATATATATATATATATATATATATATATAATTATGATTTGTAAACATTTGAGTGTGTTCCTCTTGGTCGGGACCTGTGCTTGAGTCAAGATGAGACTTTTAGGTGACCTCAAATTAAGTACATGGTGTTGCTCTTGGAATCTACATATGTTTCCTATTTGAACCAGTTCCCATTTGACTTCCTTTTTCTTGGGGGGCTTTAATTGTAATTCTAGAATTTTTTACCATCCCCATTTTCTTCCTTTTTACTGGCGCTTATATGACCTAAATGTATTGCAAGCGCCGTAAAACCATTCAAAACAAACAAAACAAGAAGGGTTTGAGCCCGAAACGTTCCGTGTTTGGTATTTTGTTATTTGTTGAAGCTGTTATATTTATTTTCGTTTATTACCTCTTATACACGTCACACGTTACTCTGAGTATTGACAGTCAATATTCATGTTGTTTCACAAAGAGAGTGAAGCGGCACTGCGCTAATTTAGGTCGATGCGCTAAATAGGAATAGCACGGTATAGTTCTGAAAATGACAACTCTTATCAGCCTGGCGCTACAACACGAATTGTGTGCATACTTGTCCCATGGTTTCCCCCAAAATTAACCGGACGCACAATTTACATCTTTCATTGAGCTGAAGGCACCTCTGGCTCGAAACAATGTCAGGAAAATTGGATTATTATCTATCGGCGTTGATATGTTTGGCCGGTCTATTTCTATTCCCCGAATTTGATCAGTTCATTCAGAGAGATTGTAGCCTGCAGACAGTCAATAAATGCCATTTCATTTGCCACATTGTTAAAGTCATTGTTGTTGCTGCCCTTATCATTGCTGTCATCGTCGTCGTTACCACCACCACCATCCTCCTCCTCTTCCTCCTCCTCCTACTCCTCCTCCTCCTCCTCATCATCATCATCGTCGTCGTCTCGTCGTCGTCGTCATCATCATCTTCGTCGTCTTCGTCATCACCATCATCATCATCTTCGTCGTCTTGGTCATCATCATTATCATCATCATCATCATCATCATCATCATCATCATCATCATCATCATCATCATCATCATCATCATTACCACCACCACTAACACCCCAACCAACCACTACCACCCACCGTCACCATCACAATCTCGTTAATATCGTTTGTTCTTTTTTTCAGTGTTCCATATCATTACTTCAATGGAATTTCGTTAATGAATTGACAACACGAGCCTTCTATCGAACATCTACAGCAGGTACGCTTAGAGAGAGAGAGAGAGAGAGAGAGAGAGAGAGAGAGAGAGAGAGAGAGAGAAGAGAATCTTAATATTATATCGTGCTTGCATTTTAAATTCGATATAAAGCAATGTTTTTGTTGAGTTTGCTTTGGGATGCTTCCCTCATGTTGTATGGCTGCTGTAAACATTGTTGTTTGCATATCTTTAAAGGAGGAAGAAAATGTTCATTTTAAATATTATGTACATTTCAGGTCACCGCGTGCTTTAGTAAGTTAGATTTACAGATGGGTTAAGCCCGCGCCTTGGGTTAGACACACAATCGCCTTGCGTCTTGGAAACAATTACTAAATATCCTAACTCATGGTTTTTGCTAAGTTAGAATAAATAAAGCAGTGAGAATGGCATTGACAATATGACGAAAACATTGGTAAACGTTATATCAATAGGCATAGTACATCATCCAGTTATTGGGATGAATGACTTATATTTGACTCATTTAACCAAAGTTCATAACGATGTAAACGACTTAGAAATAGTGCTGAAAGAATCAATTCCGGTACCTACTCTCCAGCATTTAAATTGCTTAATAATCGAAGGCATACGTAACAAAATGACCACCTATTTAATATGCAGATCAATATCTTACCTGTCCAAGCGTTATCGATTAATTAGTCACCAAATCAGTCCTTACCTTTAGTACGTTTGTCAGATATACGGCAAGTCAACTTCCGACTGATTTTCAATTTTGTACCGGTCAATGTTCGTCAACAACACAGCTGGTACGCTTCATATTAATTAGCGTGCCATTTCACAAAGATAAATTTAATTAGTTAACTGCCGCACTCTGAAAAAACTCGTATTTGATAATTTGATCAGAAAACTCGTCCTTCAAATATCGATCGATTTAAATGACCCTCTTCTTGGCAAAATTCTCAATCCTGACCGATCGATATTTGAAGGACGAGTTTTCTGGCCAAATTTTAAAATACAGATCTTTCCAGTGTACGGTGCTTAACTAGTTAATTGTACTGGGTGACCTTATATCCATACAATCGGTATTGTATTTATCCATTTACTTCTTTGTTTCTATTTCCTACGATTGTGAATATTGATTCAATCATAATAATTAATAAATAAGTTGGCGAAGCGTTCGAGTGGTTAAGGCATTGCTCTGTGATTCGGAAGGTCCCGGGTTCGAGCTCCGCTTCAGGCACTTTCGCTTTTTTCCTTGGGCAAGATTATTAACCCCCAATTTGCTTACTTGGACAACATGGGTAATTCCATCAGACATCCTGTATTCCTTCTAGGAATGCCTAGGCGATGGTATCTTATGATGCCGTGGCAGAAGATCGTAATTATTATTAATTAAGTCATAATCAATCGTATCTGAGAAAAACCAGCTGTTGTGTTCCGAGTACTATTTTTCCCTACAATAGTACATCCCATTCTTTAATGTTGTAGTCCTTCCATGCCTTCGTTTGATAAGTCTCAGATGCCCCAATCTCACTCAAGCGAATGTGGCTCAAACATGATGAAAGTAATGGGGAAATTTAGAAATATTGCAGAACTGTTCGACTTTGTTAACCATTATCCCTTTTCTGAGAGTAAAGTGGGTCCTACACGTAGATCTGACAACCCAAATGTTATAGGCTCATTGTTGTCATGGAAATTCTCTCAAACCAACATAAAATATTGACCATTACAACAATGTTAAATCAAGCTATTATTGCGTTCATTTGCCACACCTACAACTTCCGCGCAGTCTTACTCAAATTTAACTTAGACTCTATCCATTTATGAGCAATGAATTGATTTCACACAATTTATCTTTTTGGTGCCTCTATCAAACAAAAGACAAAGACCAGTACAGTTATATATTCTCATTAATCGTACCGTTCGAAAAAAAGGGATCTAGGTACACATTTCTAATCAGGTCTAAATATGTACAATGTCAGTTGATGATAACTGTATGTGAAAAGAAAAAAAAAAAGAAAAAAAAGAAAAAAAAGAAGAAAATAAACTAAACAAACTAAACAAAACACTGAACAATTTCTAGTAAAAAGGCGAGAAATTATATGATGATTTCAAATCCACAATTTCTCAAAATGACCTATCCGTACTTGATTGTTATATTTTTTTTTCATGGAGGGATCGATCTTTTTCTTCTTATTGCCCTGTCATAATCAGATGGAGTTAATGAGTAGCCTTGAGCACCCGAGATCCTTATCCTTTGGCGTTTAAGTGATTGATTTCATTAACATACTGTAAAGCAACATTACGGTAAATAAGTATTACTCTTGAAAGCCTCACTGTTAACATACTGGATGAAATCACTAATAAGCGCACTTAGAAAAATGTTATAGGTACCATTAACAACTGAGAAAGGAGGCTTCATTGAATTCACTGAATTGTCGTGTTCTATATTTTATGCGTGGACAATAATCTATTTTTCTTGTAAATCTCTCTCCAGTATCATTAATTGTCTTAGGAAAATCGAGGGCGTGTTCTGGTGGTCCAAAATCCCCTTCAAGAGGGAGAACTTGTGTCCCCTTGGACCGGTTTTTCATCCGCCCACAAATTACAGGTCTCTTCCTACTTTATAATGTCCAACCCATGTGGTTTTATGCTCTTGTTCCCTTTTATTTTGACTGTACATGCAGTCTTTTTGCTTTGAGGGACACAGTCGAATATACATATATCTAATGTCTTTGCGAAGTGATTGCAACAATTTGTGTTTGATAGGTGATAGATGTATTTCTTTCTTCATGACAATGAATTTAATTTAGCAGCTTTTTACCACCGTTTATAAAACGACCAACGCCTATTTTGCAATTGTAACAGGATACAAACAAATCATATTGGGAACCAGCCGACGTGATTTATTACTCTGATAGAAGAAATTGTTTTTAATGCCTTCTTGATCGTTCAAATTCTTATTGACCGAGAGTTATAAGATTTCTTTTTGACCGCAAAGATGTGAATGATCTAAATGCTATGAAAATGTATACATTGATTGGTATCGGTTTTAAATCATTTATCATTACATATTCTTATCAAATACAGTTAAAGAATATACCTACTCCAATTAGCTTTTAACACATATTATATGATTGATAAGACCGCTTCAAATGCAATCTTTTCGTGGACTTCTTTAAAACAAAATCGTAGTGAATCATGAAAGCAGTGTTGAAACAAAAACTTTTGAATCTTTTTGTATTTTTTCAAACACTTTGCTATTTAAAGGTAAAAGTTTCCATGATTTTACTCGTACTTGTAAGATTTAAATTGTCTGAGCAAGGATTTGATAAAGTTAGTCAACTGTTGTGCAATTTTTAGTCGTTACGGACACATTAAATGGAATGTCACTCAAGCTCGAACGACGGAAACACTACCTGGTATATTAAATACAGGTAGCAAGACATCTACTCATGGACAAATTAATGTCTTGTTGCATCATAACCAGAGAGATCCATGCAATTAATTCGTCCAACTATAACCTTTTGGAGATTAATGACTACAGAGTTCTGCGTAACTGAAAGAATAATAAATAACGGTTCTTGGCATCGGACTGTTTTAATTATATTACTATTCCTGTCCTTTTAATTGAAAAAGGTTTCCATGTTCACTACTTCTTCTTCTCATTCTCTTCCTCCTCCTCATCCTCCTCCTCGTCCTCCTCATCATCCTCCTCCTCCTCCTCCTCCTCCTTCTTCTTCTTCTTCTTCTTCTTCTTCTTCTTCTTCTTCTTCTTCTTCTTCTTCTTCTTCTCCTCCTACACCTCCATCATCATCATCATCATCATCATCATCATCATCATCATCATCATCATCATCATCATCATCACCATCATCATCATCATCATCATCATCATCATCATCATCATCATCGTCATCATCATCATCATCATCATCATCATCATCATCAGATTATCATCTGCCACTTCTTCTTCTTCTTCTTCTTCTTCTTCTTCTTCTTCTTCTTCTTCTTCTTCTTTTTCTTCTTCTTCTTCTTCTTCTTCTTCTTCTTCTTCTTCTTCTTCTTCTTCTTCTTTTTCTTCTTCATTTTCTCTTATGCGCATGGACAAAATAATATAGAAAATACATGTTGTTTGTTTAAAATTTGCAAATTGATTTTATTTTTGTTTAAATATCCAAAGAAAACTACACATTGCCATTGACAATGAATACAATAATATTCCATTAAACGTTACATGCATTACGACACGAGAGGCAGGTTTCATGACCGTCGGAAATGAAAAGATCGAAATAAGCAAAACCAGCTTAAGAGCGCAAATATGGTCATATCTTAATCCTGTAGTTCACAAATTGCTTGGCTATCGAAACCAATCGCTTTATATGGTGATTCAAATTTGGGGAAGAATGACAATATACAAAATATAGTTTTTCCCGGTCAAATGTCAACATAGCAAACTTTAAAATCCACATTACAAATTCAAATGTCAGTGTTACGTCACACAAGTGCCTTAGCAAGTCCCGATGTCCGAATACAAAGCTCATGTCAATGAATGCAACTTCAAATTTCAACATGAAACTTCAAATATGAATTCTTAAAGAAATGGAATGGAAGAAGACAAACCTCCCAATATAGCAGAGCAAGAAAGAAAAACAAACAAACAAACAAACAAATCGACATGTTCATAAAAAAAATGGGAAGAAGTGTGACAATAGAAAAAATATAGTTTTTCCTGGTCAAATGTCACGTTGCAAACTTTAAAATCTACATTGCAAATTCAAATGTCATTGCTACGTCACACAAGTGCTTAATAGGCCAACAAAAAATAATGACGAAAAAAGTTTGAAATGATAATATAGAGTCTACAATTTCTTTAAGAAAATGGGGAAAAAAATAGACACCCAACTAGGTCAATACAATAGCCACACAAGATTTTGAGGTGATAAGATATCATGAATTCTTTATTTTCAACAATACGATTACACTAGTATGTCGTCCTGAAAGAAGCAGGCAGGCATGAAGGTTTGCATACGTCAAAAGCATGCTTCCAATTTGACTGACGTCAAACGGTCTCTTGCTCAGCCAATTGTGTCAGAACTGCCATCCTCTCTTGGTACGGCATACTGTGGAGTTGATGACGAATGTCTTCCAATCTCATCTTGAGTTTCGGTTTTCATTGGCAGCAGCTTCTAATGGCGTTACACTACTATATTATGACGATCGTCAAGATGAATGCATTCCATCAACCATGTAGCGTAATGTAAGCGGTGATGTTTAGTTGCATCAGAATTTATTTCTGCCTGTGAGCCTTCAAGTTTTTTTTATCGGTATCAACTGTCCATCAAGGCATTTTCCTAGCGTTTGTCCTCTTGGACTCATCAGGTAGTCTTGTAAGCAATTCCTGATTGATTTGATTTAGCATAAAGGAGGGGTGTTCTTTAGTGATGTCGGTTATGATTTGTTTCATCAAATCGTTAACTTTGTTGTATCGTTTGCCTCCAGGGATAATGTCAGAGTACCATCATTATTCTTCCCACGTTTTATGATTTTGTATGCAACATTTCTTTTTATGTCAAGCAAACGAGCAAGCTCTGTATTATAATCGACAGCTCTTTGAAATGCGTCATACAAGCTTGTTTTTGTCTTCGAGCGACAGCTTGGTGCAGTTATTCATTATTAAATATCTCAATGGCAATAATCTTTGTTAAACAAATTGTGTTGATAGTAGGTACCAAACTTTTACATGAATTCCAAGGACAAATAATACAAGCAATTAATACGATCAAGAAAGATAAGGAGAACAATTATGTGACTTGCATTTGGCTATATTTAGCACTCTTTAGTTACCTAGCGAACTCTTCTTTTTGTTTGCATTCCAAGATTTTTCTACATGGAGGACGTACCGAAGAGTTGTTTGTCGCAATCTGTATTTTTTTAAAGTAATGTATATATTATGTTTTCATTGTTTTTGTTGTTGACTGAAGAAGGGTTTTGAGCCTGAAACGTTCCATGTTTGTACTTTGTTCTATTTTGAAGCTGTTATATTCATTTTTATTTATTAATTTTTACAGTCCGTGGCTTCTAGAAGCTTAGGATCACTTTGTTTTGGTTGAGGATATTTGAACTAGCTATGTCTAATTAACGTTTGCAATCGTGGATATTTAAAACTTGCTATTGATATCGCCTATGTTAAAATCTCAATTGGACATTGCTAAATATGTCTGTTGACGTTTGAACGTTAAAAAATGGATTTATGAACCATCTAGTTCGACCTTGGAGCAGAGTTTATATCGGTTTTTACAACATTAAACAGACAATAGTAATTCCTTGCTACCCTTTTGAAAAGGTGCTATTACATTGCAAAATAATTTCCGCCATATCAAACAGACTCAGCTACCCAATCAATAATGAGTGGACAGGAGGGTCAGGGACCCCCCCCCCCCCCACCCCCGACAAAATATAGACTCGGCTTAAACTGTCGACTAGGTAAAAAAGTGGAAATCAATGATCGAGCACCAAAATCCTCGGCTGTGAAACGCAGATATTAGGATATAATTCCCAATAAAAAGACAAAGCTTATACGCAAGTCTTGGTCATGAATCCGTGCCAAAATGATTGTAATGTCTTATTCTAATTTTGGCTAGAAAACTTGTCCGCCAAATATCGGTGGATTAAAATGACCCACATCTTGGCAAAAAGTCTCAAATCTGGGACTTCACGGCTTCTCGTGTTTAAAACTTTTTGCCAAAATGAGAGTCATTTTAATCAACCGATATTTGAAGGACGAGATTTCTTGCCAAATTTTTATATACGTGTTTATTTATTTATTTATTATTATTTTGTTGTTGTTGAGAGTACGGCTGTAATATGATATCAAATTTATAACACGAATCGTGATCTAGATTTTACTAATATGAAAGTTAACGAGCAATCGATAGCAACCCTGATTAATGCATAACCTTTGAATAATATAACATATTGTACTATGATACATAATTTTGATTTTACTCTCCACTTCACAGGATATAAAATTATGTGTGACCCATCACCTCAAACTGGTGGTATGTCGTGGTGAACCAGATCAGCTGTACTCTGAAAAAAAAAACCCACCTCGTTTTTAAAATTTTGGCCAGAAAACTCATCCTTCAAAAATCGATTGATTAAGATTACTCTAACTTCGTCAAAATCTCTCGAATTTGGGAGCTCCTTTTTGACAAGATGAAGGTAATTTTAGTCGATCGATATTTGATGGACCATATTTCTGGCGGAAGGGCGTAATTAAAAAAAAATGAATACATGAATCTTAAATTGATGAATTGATAATATGAATGTCTGGATAAGCCTCGCCTGGGCAATTACTTTTGGAAAGGAACGATTGTGGTTTTAGTCTATTGGCATCGGCTACCACGTCTTACTATTTATTTGAAAAATATCAAATTAAGAAATTAAGGAGCCGGCACCGGTGTAAGATAAAGATCTGAACAAGTGTGTATGAAAGGTACCAGACAAAGCAAGACAGAAAAATATAAGAGAAAAATAAAACATCTCAAAAGATCATTCGACCTCGACTGGGGTACCCTTGTGAAGAACGACATAGGTATTAAAATTGTCTCAAGTATCGAGAGCCTCTGTGTTGTAGGAGTCGCACGTCTGATCGGTACCCATGTTTTACTATGCATGACCCTTGAACACGCGAAAGACTTTTCTATTTTGATTTGTTGTGCTCGTAAAGCTAGTTTTGCTTATTTCGATCTTTTCATTTCCAACGGTCATGAAGCCTGCCTCTAGTGTCGGGATGCATGTAACGACATGTAACGTTTAATGGAATTTAACCCTTTAAAAAGAAAGTCTGTGTTATTTCATTTCCATTGAAATATTTACTTCGCCATTTTAGTAAATTAGTTGTTTTTAACACAAAGTTATGATTTCTTTTGATAAAAACGGAACAAAGAAGAAAGAAATACATGTCTTTTTGATTGTCAAGTCTACACCATGTCAATCTCAAAGTTGAACAACGTATAATATTTTGGTAAATGAGCGAATGAGTAAAAATGAGCTCGAAACCTTATCCTAGAGTTAAATCTTTGGATGGAATATAAAAACATTGACTCAAACATCATGATTTCTTTAGTGAAAACAAAATATTTTTATTCTACCGATTTACATACATTGTAACGCATAAAAAAATGATTTTAAAATGTACGACTTCATTAAATTGCCAAACCTTAGATTAACTAGAAATCAAATATTGACGCTGAACACTTTTCTTCTAAATGTCTTTTTCCGATATGTGACATCTCAAAACGGTATTATGTCGCGATGAATCTGACCGTGAAAAAGGGAATTTAGAATTAGAAAGATGAGAAATTTCGAAGTTTAGGTCCTTGTTAAGGTAAGAAATTGTAAAGATCTCCACCAAAAAGAATCGAAATTGACCCTAATGTTTATTTTTGTGGCTATAAATTCAGTTTCCAACACCAAAGTCATCCCGACATAATACCGTTACGAGACGTATGGTCACATATAACTGAAGTAAGATTGTTTGAGAGGAAGAATAAAAGGTTTCTTGTGCTCTTGCAAGAATAAAACAAGAAAAAAAAGAAAAAAGAATCTTATAGCAAGGTGACAAATTAAGGTGCAGGCACTAGTGTGAGATAGAGATCTGAACAAGTGAGTATGAAACAATACCAGACAAAATAAGAAGGAAAAATACAAGGGAAAAAACACCCTAAAAATCTGTATTCTACGACCGAGACTGATCTTTTGGGATGGTGTTTTATTTCTTTCATTCCTATTTGTTGTTTTGTCTGGCACTGTTTCATACGCACTTTTTTAGATCAAGAAATCTATAACAACAGATTGGACAAAACGTCAAAATCTCAAACAATATGCAAGAAGTCTGACATCTACATTTTTTAAATGACATAGTTTTAAAGCTATCTACATCAATCTCTTATTATTGGATAATAGTTGATAAAACACCCTTAACATAATTAACAGAAACAACCAACGTAAAAGAAATAAGAATGACCTATCAATAAAAAAAAAGTCAGCGATTACAAAATGTTCGATTAAATCCAATCCATAAATAGGAATAAAACAGCTAATATTTTTGGCCACCCCGTGAACGGTCGATGGCACTCGGTGCTAATTCAATTTACATGTTGGGTTTGGACAGAGGAGGTGCGTACTACAGACATCTCCGTTTATATGCACGGTCGCTGGGAACCAAGAAAAACGTATCTATTACCCGACGGTGCTAGTAAGCGGATAATGAACTTTTTCTCTCTTTTTTAAACAAGTAATCAACAACTCAAAATGTTAAGGACTGAATATAACTAGTGATTCAAAGTAATTGATCGTTCTACATGTTAAATGAGCTTTTTTATATAGCTCAATATCCACTAAATGTGCTAAAAGCGCTTTACAAGGGGTCCCTGGCCAACAACAACATTTAACATTTAGGACGGGACATGAATTTTGCCATTGGAGTGGGACCCTTTGAGACGCTTTGAGTTCATTTAGTGTATATTGCGCAATATAAAAGCTCACGTTAAAAAAATGGGAAGTGATGAAGGCTAAATATGTGGGTGATATTTGTATGAAATTGAGAGACTTTTTAAAAGAAGTATGAGTATCCTTTTAAATGACATATATGCTATATTATGTCAACAAAATTCGATTAACAAGTAAGCATTGTATTAATCTAACAGCCATGGTCCAATATAGTTTTAAAAGGTCATCGAAGTCCCAAAAATATTGAATTGAAATTTTGTAATGACGCCTTATTGCTTCGTATTCTCTTTAGGTTAAATACACTTCATGTTCAGAAAAAAACTTTAACTTTTATATAGAGCAATGTCAACTTAAGGTGGTCCCAGTACATCACGAAGGGTCCCTAGCCAACAGCGTCACGTTACATGTAGGACTAGAAATGTCTCCTGCGATGCTGTATTATAATGTTATTTTTCAACAAAGACAAAGCTGTTATCGGCCAATTACATTTAACACCTAAATCCGATGAGAGAATGTGAGTAAAGGTCGTTTTCAAGGACTCAACTTTGCACACCACACACACACACACACACACACACACACCACACACACACACACACCACACATACACACACACCACACACACACACACCACACACACACACACACACACACCACACACACACACCACACACACACACACACACACACACACCACACACACACACACACACCACACACACACACACACCACACACACACCACACACACACACACACACACCACACACACACACACACACACACACACACACACACACACCACACACACACACACACCACACCACACACCACACACACACACACACCACACACACCACACACACCACACACACACACACATATATATATATATATATATATATATATATATAATAAGTAAATAAGGACACTCTTCGATGCTGATCGTGCATCTCTTCCGTTTACGATAAACCCATAGTTGCATATTAAGTTCGTTGTTGCTCTAAATAATATTATCGAGTGCTCTAATTAATATTATCGAGCAATCTAGTATCTACAAGTACTAACCAACACTCATAATATATATTATATATCCTATATAGGGGGCAGCGTACCTCAACGGTACGTTCTTTGATTCGAACCCGAAAGGTACCGGGTTCGATCACCCACCGCTGTGCTGTGTGACCTTTTTCAAGTCACTTCACTCTAGCTCAATATATATATATATATATATATATATATATATATATATATATATATATATATGTGTGTGTGTGTGTGTGTGTTTGTGAGAGTGTGTGCGTGTGTGAGTGCTAATAAAATGATCAGCCCCACCCCACAAAACAATAGAAAACAAACAATTAGAACAAAACAAAAACAAAAAGGAACAAAACAAAACAAACTAACGAGCGAACGTGGCTACGGGGATGTCTCTAAGAGCACTTGAAAGACCGGCTTAGTGTTGCAATAGAGGGAAAAACAGGCACCTATTAGTTCCTTTCCTTTTCAATACAATGCTGTAAAATTTCTATTGAAAATTTCGGAAATGTGTTATATTCAGAAATTCAAACATACACATTTTCATCAATAGGTTTTTACAGTTAAAGGAAAATAATTTTTGAGATAGAGGACATCGTATTTTGGAATGTAATGTGCATAACTTTTCCAAACATTGAACAGCAAAAGTTTAAAAAAAAATAACAATCATTCAAACTGTGATATTTTCATGGAAATGCTCTTACAACGTGTGTATTTCTAACTGTTAGTTTGCTTATAGTCGGTTCACGCTAAATAAAGGCTTGCTTATAATCGGGGATCAAGCTGATATAATATTATATCAAACATGAAATCGGGATCATGAGGATTATATGAAAAACGAAAACAAGTTCGAATGGCTATTGAATACACTGATTTTTATTCTGCGTAGGTGAGGCGGAATGTCAGACCATTTAAATTGATGTATTTATGAGAAATTTGTGTTAACATGTCGTAAGATCAAGAACAAAATATATACGATTATAAATGTTTACACGGTTCTCTCTCTCTCTCTCTCTCTCTCTCTCTCTCTCTCTCTCTCTCTCCCGCTTCTCTTAATCTCTCATCAATGTAGAACATATTTCTCTGTATCGGAGAGGGGAGTAGGTACTTACAAAGATTTATAGAGGGATTGATAGGGTAAGCAAGAGAAATGGACAAAGTGTGCGTGTGTGTGTGTGTGTGTAACTATGTGTGTGTATGTGTGTGAGAGTAAGAAGCAGAGTGAGCAACAAACACACACACACACACATTCACATATATCTATCTATCTATTTATATATATATATATATATATATATATATATATATATATATGTATATATATATATATATATATATATATATATATATATATATATAGAAAGAGAGAGAGAGAGAGAGAGTAGAGAGAGAGAGAGAGAAAGATATATATATATATATATATATATATATATATAGAGAGAGAGAGAGAGAGAGAGAGAGAGTAAGAGAGAGAGAGAGAGAGAGAGAGAGAGAGAGAGAGAGAGAGAGAACTGTGTTGGAGATGGATTAAGACTGTGTATTGAATACAGAATGTCACAATAAACGAAAACCCAAGGAAAATAATTGTGAGGCTCAGAACAAGCAAACGATACAAAGCGTGTTATGACGAAGAGACAGACACATAAAATGAAAGTGTGAAAAGGTGGACAGATAAAGGTTACGAAAATGACACCCTAGCTTATAAGAAATAAACTATATCTAGATAGATAGACCGAAGATATACATATATATATATATATATATATATATATATATATATATATATATATATATATGTTTTTAAATATATATATATATATATATATATATATATATATATATATATATATATATAGAAAGGTAGATAGATAGATAGATAGATTATAGATGGATCGACAGATATATATATATATATATATATATATATATATATATATTATATTATATTATATATAGACAGATAGATAGATAGAGATCAGTTTGGTAGATAGATGTTAAAATCCCACTCTGTTCGTTTTTTGTACTCGTTTATTTTTACTATAAAATATAATTCTCGTTATTTTCATCGCGGTCCATGACCATACATTGTTATCACCATTCTCGTTATCTGCGCTATCATTTTAAATCATCATCATCATCATCGTCATCATCATCATCATCATCATCATCATCATCATCATCATCATCATCATCACCACCACCACCCATGTCGGTACCCTTTTCGGAGACAAGTTCACCCGCACCGCTATCCCGATAAACAATTAATTATATTATTATCCACACTGCTCTTTGTCTTACAGTTAACACGCTTTCATCAATTCACCCTCTGTCATTCTTCTTTCTCTTTGTTATTTTCTTACTTGCCAGTGTAAACCTAATTTGATGAGCCAATTTGGTCTTCCAGTTTGAGCAAGTATAGAAAGTGAAAAAAATGAAACTATACATATATAGGCACACACACACACACACACAAATGCACACACACACACACACACATTATATATATATATATATAATATATATATATATATATATATATATATATATATATATATACATATTGTGTGTGTGTGTGTGTTCGTGTGTTTGTGTCTGTTACTGCTCGTCTATTTTGGCCAAGGGAGTTTTATTATCCTTCCCGATAACAGTGAGCTTTTATATAGAGCAATATCCACTAAACCTGCTCAAAACGCTTTGTAACGGGTACCAACAGCAACACGTAACATGTAGAACGAGACAAACCGTATTACAATTTTTTGTTTCCTACAAAGACAACGCCGTTAACCCTCTCTTTACCAACCATAGGAAAACCGTCACATTCGTTACGATCCAACCAGCACTTTAATCATTCAGATTTCTTTTGTAAATCACGCAATTTAAAGAAAAGTCTTGTAGAGTTCATTTTGCTGATACATATTATGCATAAAATGTATTTGTTACTTTTCTGTTTGAGTAAGATAAAATTGAGCTTGAGCTTTATATAGCGCAATATCCACTAAATGTGTGCAAAGCGCTTTACAAGGGGTCCCTAGTCAACAGTACATTTAACATGTAGGACGGGACATGACGCCTGTTAGGCGATATTACAATTTTTCGGACAAAGACAACGCTATTAACGGCCAAGTACTCATTTTACACCTAAGTACGGTGAGAGAATGTAAGCAAAGAGCCTTTTCCAAGGACTCAACTATGCGCCGAGCGCGAGGCTCGAACCCAGGACCTTCAGATACAACTATTTTTGTGTTGGATGGGTGTGAAATTTTGGGGACAGTTCTGAAAATGGTTGGTAAGGAAAGGGTTAAGAGCTAGGTACTCATTTTACACTTGAATACGGTGAGAGAATGTTAGTAAAGAGCCTTTTCCAGTGACTCAACTATGTGCCGAGCGAGGCTCCAACCCAGGACCTTCCGATCCGAAAGAGATTGTCATACCACAAGATCACATAGCCGTCATAAATAATGACGTAATGAATTCACAGTCATAAGAACACTGTGCGATGTCAGATTGCCAAGCGTTAAATTCAATCAAAATATAGTGGATAACTTCTAGAATCATTTCAATATTTTAAAATCGACTCTCAACGAGATAGGACTTTAAGAATTATGATAAATATTTACAATCTTTTGGAATACGAACTTTCTTTCCTACTCGCACTCGTAAATCACGAAGCGATTGAGAATACGTCCGGAGTTCCTAAAAGGAAAAGTTCATATTTTTTTTTAAATTGTGTAACATGTGCATATTGTAATTCTAATAGCATTGCTTACGTGTATGCTAGGGGTAAATGGGAGTAATGATATGAGAATACATGGCAGATTCATACAATGTAATGTTCAATGTTTCCTTCTCATCCACTCTTGTCTTTTCTTATAAAAGCTTTTTCAAGACTCAACATTGGTGATTCAAGAGCCAAAACGCACACAAAAGCTGCAAAGTTAACAAGTACTAAGAGTCCAATATATACTGTGACCAACGTGGTATCATTTGCATATAGGAGCGCACCAAGGTTATCAAAAAACACTCTGATTATATTTACATGAATTAGATACGACATGTAGGTCAGCCTACCTAATACAATGAAAGGCGACCAGGACAGTAATTTATTTATTGGACCTCCATAACCAGCAGAGCAAGCAATGACTACCCAACAAATACAACCGCCCCAGATGGACCGACTAACAGCGTTGTAAAAGGAAGCAGCACCAAGAGTGCTGGGTTTGTCTCCGATGATATCTCCACGAATTCCATACACAATTGCAAACCCAGAAGCCATTGCGGTGATCCAGCCTACTACAACTAGGAGCCAATGCATTTTAAAAGGTCTTCCTTTCCCCAGTGCTAAGATGTATCCAGCCATAATTCCAACTATGAAAGGTCCAATGCGGCACCACGGAACAACGTAATAGTGCTCCATCCATTCCGGCTGTGTGGCTCGTCCGGCGTCCGGTTTAAGTGACACCGGAGTTGTTGGCCATTTATGGCTGGTAGAAAGTGACCCGGTTGTTATCCAACTAACTAATAGAAATATAAAACAACTGAACATCCCAGTAAATCGACTGAAGTAAAATGGGATCAACATGAGAGGACTGAGAATGAAAAACTGCATGTCATTAGCTAAATACCACGCATGTCCAAAACAAGTCTCTTTGTACTTGACTAAGTTATTGATGTAGAGTAGGTTAGTCCACCAATTACTTTTGCAGAAGTCTCGGTCATAAGGCTGTTGGTTGAACCAGCGTGGACCTTTACCCATGTACTGAGAAAGGCCGAGAAAAATCAGAATAGAAAACATGTATGGCGGTGTTAGACGCCAAAATCGATGAAAGTAAAACAGTGGCCAATGGATTTTCCATGAATTTTTTCTCGACATTTCCTGTATTGTCAAATATGATGTAAGAAGTCCACTCAATGTAAAGAAAGTGTCAACAGAAACAAATCCATTCACAATAGGTAAAAACGTCCATCGTTTTAATAAATCGGAGATGTCTTCCAATCCATTTTTTGTGAAATAAGTAATGCTTACATATACATGGCATAATACTACCCAGCACATGCTCACAAACCTTATTCCGTGGATTGACCCCAAAGTTCCAGAAATTTGCTTTGTGTTCAGGATCTTTTTACCATTTGAACAAATAGAAAATGACAGGAGAATCTTTCCAAACGTACTGGGCTCGTCAGAACTGAAAGAATGTATTTGGTAACGCGTGCGATCAAACAAAGAATCATCACCATTCGTTGGTGACTTGCTCCAATCTTTGTCTGCCAAGCTTGAAATGCTTTCGTAACTCGAATTATGCCTGATTACACGTGATATTTGAGATACTTCATTTTCGCTTTGAGTATCCTTCTCCTTTTTTGCTTTCATGATATCATAAAATGTTCCAAGAAACATGAACATCCCAATCAAGGATAGAATTAATATTGCAAAAACTGTAGCTGTTGTTATCTCTGTTTCCGAAGTCAGGCATTGTGTGGAGACACCAATTATCGGAGGCTGTAATTTTTCAAAACCAAGAATATCATAAACCAGATTGGAAATTTCATCAGACGTACAAGTGCTTGGTAAACAAGCTCCCAACATTGCTGTAAGAAATGGGACTTCAGTTAGGAATGAAATGACGCAATAGTTCCCTTCAAATCCAGTTTGATTTTTACCTCCTTCGTAAAAGGATGGGGCGATGGCAGCCCGGCATTGGCCATAGTCTCCAACAAAATTTAGTTGCAATTTTGTGAGAGCCGGACCCGGTTTTCCGGTGGCATCAAAGAACTGAATTGCCCATGGTTTCAGAGCAACAAAGCTGGCTATCAAGTGTCCGGTGTCGTTGATACACGGGGACGAAGTGTTTATATTTTCACGAAAAGATTGAAAATCGTCGTTTAAATTGGATAATTTATCACGGCTGTCTTCTAAAACAATATTTTCCTTATTCCATGCTTCACTATGCCCAAAATATTCATCAGCAATTATACTCATCATAGGCTGGTATATCCTATTTAACAAGGCTCCTAAATATTCCGTTGTTTTTGTCACACGTCCTTTATCATTTTCAAAATAAATTTTCTCTCTTGCACCATTCAACCAGTCGAAATAAGTCTTAGACTGCATCATCCTATTACCTCTACCTATGTCTTGCCCATGGATATCACACATAAAATAGTGACACAAAAGAATGAACAATGCAAATTTCATTTTAATCTTCATTATAACTCTTGTCAACTCTAGAAACTATTAATGAAAAATGGAAAAAGTTAGTAGAATGGCCAGTGATTAGAATTCACATTCCACCGCAGTAGGCTCATATGGCTAGTTTTATCTTCCTTTAATTAAAACGTCCGTCGATATATATATATATATAATATATATATATATATATATATATATATATATATATATATATATATATATATAATACACTCGCACACACACACACACACACACACACACCCCCTCTCTCTCTCTCTCTCTCACACTTACACACACTGTACTTACCATCAAGGCAAAAGAGGTCATTTGACAACATTGAGATAACAATTAACATACCGGACAATGATAATTGCCATTACTGTTATGTAACAGATTCAATTAGCTGCTGTAAGTTACTAAATGAATTTAGAGAGAACAAATCTTCGTAAACTAAGCTATCTTTTGTGAGAGGCCTGAGGTTGCCTTTTCAAAAAATCGTGAAAATTTTTATTTTAATGATGATGATGATGATGATGATTATGATGATGATAATAACAATAATAATAATAATGAAAATTATAATGATGATGATGATGATGAAGATAATAAAAGTGATAATAATAATAATAATAATAATAATAATAATAATAATAATAATAATAATAATAATAATAATAATAATAATAATAATAATAATAATAATAATAATAACAGGTGGTCGTCTTATAAAGAAAAATAAGAAAAGGGAGGAGAGAGAGGAGGAGAAGGTGGTGGCGGCGGCGGAGGAGGAGGAGGAGGAGGAGGAGGAGGAGGAGGAGGAGGAGGAGGAGGAAAAGGATGAAAAGGACGAAAGGAAGAATTAGCAGAAAAATGCGAGGGAGGTGAAAGAGATGGAGAAGGTTGGCTAAGTAAATACCCACTTGACTTCAATTATTTTCAGGCTCTCGATATAAATGAATTCGGAGACTTGGAAAGTGGGCTCCAACGTTTTCTAGATAACAGAATTGTGATGAGGTAAGGCCAGAACACACCGGAAAGAGATCGATAGCCAGATTTGAAGACAGTTAGAAAGAGGGTGGTGGTAAAAAAAAATGGTTTACAATGACGCTGTAACTGACTATAATTTATAATCCTCCTTGAAGGCGTTTTTGATGTTTGTTTTCTTTTGTTTTTCTGTGAACTCTTTGATTTTAAAACGTAGACCCGTTTTGCATAATATTTTAGTTACGGAAATAAGCCCTTTAGGTATAATATTATTACTCTATTTTCAGATAAGCTGCTACAACCATTTAAGCACCGTACTCTGGAAAGACAAGTATTTAATTTAACAATTTGGCCAGAAAAAATCGTCCTTCAAATATCGATCGATTTTAAAGACCCTCATCTTGGCAAAAATTCTCAAATCTGAGATCTATCTATCTATCTATCTCTCTATCTATCTATCTATCTATCTATCTATCTATCTATCTATCTATCTATCTATCTATCTATCTATCTATCTATCTATCTATACACGTTTTCTACCAAAGGCAACATGAAAATGAAATCAATGTCACCCAGTAGTCACATTATTACCAGATAATTTATATTTTCGCTTTGTAGAATAATTTCACATGTACTAATTTGCACTCCGGAGTCGCAGGATGTATTGGATAGACAAGTTGTGTCCTTCTATGCTTGCTGGTCTTGTCGAACATTTCATTCGCTAAACGAGTTACCAGAGCCCATTTATATAAGGTTATTGGATATTTGGTATAGGCATTAGGATCTGTGGGTGAAATGCGGATTCCGATAACTCAAATTGTACAGCAACTGACTTGGGGCTTTGATGTCGGGTGAGTCGAGTTTCTTTTTATTTTATATATTATCATTTCTATCCTTCCTCTGTGTTTCCAGCAGTGACTTGGTAGCTATGGGTGTTAGATTTGGCGAAAAGTAGTTTGGTATAGGCGAGCGTCATACCAATCAATCAATTAACTATCTATCTATCTATCTGTCTATTTACCTAAATTCCTATTTTTTATCTTACTAACTCCTATTGCTTGAAATTATGTGTCTAACTAGATCAGAGCTGCCTACTTGAAATTTCTAAAATTCGTAGTTTCCGAGGAAAAAAAAGAAGTAATCACCTTAAAAAGCTTAAGAAATAAATTATTTTCCCTCAGCATGATCCAAAAAATGCTTCCAAGTCCTTTTAAAAGAATCAAAAAGAACTAAACTTTCCTTTTCAACAAGATTTATTGAGTCAAAGAGGCGAATGCAGTCCTGTAGCTGGAGCCAAAATTCGTATTTCTACGAATTTATCGTGGTACCAGGCAGGCCTGAACTAGATGTCTGTTTGCCTCTTTCGTTGTATGTATCTTACAACTAATCTATTTATCTATTCATCCATCCATCCATCTATCTATCTATCTATCTATCTATCTATCTATCTATCTATCTAACTATCTATCTAACTATCTTTCTATCTATCTATCTATCTATCTATCTATCTATCTATCTATCTATCTATCCATCTATCTATCTATCTATCTATCTATCTATCTATCTATCTATCTATCTATCTATCTATCCATCAACCTATCTATCCATTTATCGATCTATTTATCTGTCTATCTAAATGATATCAATAAATTAATCTATCAATAAATTAATCAATCCCTCTGTCTACCTGTCTATTTGACTCAATTCCTATCCATCTAATAACATACCGGTGCAAAGTTCATTGTTATTCATTCCATTTTTACTAGCCCCCTCCCCCTCCCTCTCCTTCGTTTTATTTATTTTCGACCCCCCCCCCCCCACTTCTTTCCATATCTCTGTTCCTCCCACTCTATGTTGATCAATCTGTCTGATTACCATAGAATCGCTGTAATTCCATACCAGGAAGGCACAAAATGAAATACAATCATTATGAAAGAAAACAACGTGTAACAAAGTCTGACTTCCCGATTTAATTTAGAGATACTCGGAATTCAAAATAAAATTGAATTCAGCTAGCTCCACATCGTAAAAAGTTACGGACTCCATCGTTTGACAGATGAAGAGAAGTTTACTGAACATGCTAACGAAAGAGTGAAATGGAGAGGCTTCGATTGGGAACAAAACAGACAATGGACGTTTCGAGTACAAGCCCTTCGTCAGCACAACAATACACAAATTAACGTGGAAAACAAATATTTGTTTTCCACGTTAATTTGTGTATTGTTGTGCTGACGAAGGGTTTGTACCCGAAACGTCCATTGTCTGTTTTGTTCCCATACGAAGCCTCTCCATTTTCACTCTTTCGTTAGTATTTTACGATCACCGGCTTCGGGCAGCCCCTACCGTTTTCTACTTTACTGAACATGGTACCATAGCAGCTGTAAGTAATGTCCTGTAAATTCTGAGAACCCTTGAAAAACAAAAATAAAGGAAATGAAACTTTGCGATTATATTGTGTTCTGGTATGACAATCGTCTTCAGATCGTAAGGTCGAGAATTCGAGATCCGTTCAGGGCGATGCATAGCTGTCTTTGGAAAAAGCTCTTTACCCACATTTTCTCACTATACTCAGGTGTAAAATTAGTACCTGGCCGTTAGCAGGGTTGTCTCTGTCAGGTAAAATGTACTATCACTTATAAATGGGCGTCATATCGCGTCCTATATGTTACGTATTCCTGTTGGGACCCTTTGTAAAGCGCATTGAGCACGATTAGTGGATATTGCGCTATCTAAAAGCCCATTTTTTATTCTTAAATCAACATATTCTGCTTGGTGCATGCTTTACTGATTGAGCCACGAGCCGTACTGGTTGTAATATAGTATTACAACTCTCTTAAACTAGCGAATCAATACATTCTCTTCGTTTCAATCTTCACTAGGGATTAGATCATGACAGCTGATATCCTTGAGGCATCAATAGTAAATCAATAATTTGATTGTCCACCCTTAAAACCATTGAATTTTTCTTTCTTTTGAAATTGTATAATTCACAATGCAGATTAATTCTAGACAATTGAAATAAATATGTGACTCATTGCTTTAAAACGGTGATATGTCGGGATAAACCAGCTGCCAAACAGGGATTTTAATGTTAAAATGAATAGAAATATTAATTTTAATTTTATTCCAACTTAACATATTGCATTTGTAGTCTTCAATAAGGCATACAAAATAATTCTCATTTCATGTTTTTCTTTTATCTTTTTAACTTCTAGTGGAGAATTCATGATACTTGCGGAGAAATACAGTTTATTACTAGCAGGCACTCATCTATTTTAATTAGATATCATAATTATACTACTGTATTGTGGAAATTACATAGATCGAGACGAATCTTTTGAGCCATCAACACGATCAAATTTGTCCGGTAGTAAAGTCTGTAGGTGCTCGCAAATGAATCTGGTGGTAAAAGGGTGGGCAGCATGGCGAGTTCCAAATCCAAGGTCGAATAAAGAACGGCTCATAATGCCGAGCAGATAATATCCTGAAGAATAACTATTTGAGTCATCGGGTGATAGAATTACCCTTATTACGCTTCAACAGTCGTAACGTCACTTCTCTCGTAATGACGCATGGTAACTTAATGGCTCTAAACTATCGGAACAATGGCGGACGGCGTTATGAAATACTTCTCCGACGAGCATAATAGCGTATCCAGAGGAAAAAAAATCATTCTAAATCTAATCATGTTTGACTTTTACACATTCTGATCACAAGACATATGAAAAGTTCTAGCCAGCATGAAGAATAAAAAGTACATTTTTTCTTTGTTTAGAACCACGATGACCGTCGTTGCTGGGCGACGTGACATCAGACTATTGAATCCAATTAAAGACAGGTTTGCAAGTTTTATCATTTTTAGATTTTTCGCAAGTAATTCTGTGCACGTTGGCAAAAAATTTAATATGGGCTGTACGAAACAATTTTAACCCCCGCCCTCCCCACTCCCCCCAACCCTAATTAAAAAAAAGAATCGATAGATTCCTTTTGTTGCATCTGAACCATCCCGGCATTGTACTGGTTTGAGGGGAAAGATCACATTTGCTTTCAATCGTTATAATATACAGTAACAGTTTTCACGCCATTATTTAACGATAACAAGCTATCTATCTAAAGTTTTAAAGGTGACACTGTATCTATAATTCGACAAGGGGAAAACTAATTTGCTTATCATCGCAATGATAATAGAATGAATTTGGGATAATATGACAATAAATGCTATGTTTTCGATTCGACTTGGGAGTGCTGAAGTTCTAAGCAATGTAAATGGTAAATGTTGCTGGTCGAAGCTCGAAGAAATAAATAACAATGTGGAATTTTTGTAGGATTCAATTTAATATACGTAAACAGATAAAATGGACGTTTCGGATTTCTCCTTTATCAACAAAACAGGATGAATGAAACACTACATGTTTTTGTTTATTCATCTTAACAACGCCACTATCACATTATCTCATACGTCTGTAGTGTTTCATTCATCCCGTTTTGTTGATAAAGGGGAAACCCGAAACGTCCATCTTATTTGTTTTCGTATATTAAATTGAAGCTTACATTCAATTTCACATTGTTATTTATTAAGTTCAGATGGGGTTCATAAAACGATGAGCAGCATCGAGGTCCATAAATAAACATTTAAGATTTCATAGTGTCTTTGTTTAAAACAGAGCAATTCATATAACAAAATTCTATAATATAGGCTTGTAGAAAAACATCAAATTAGGAAGGTGATTTCAGGAAATCAGTTTCAGTGGACACCTCCTGGTAAACCTTGTGCTAGTATAGGGACCGCCTAAATCGAAATTTGGTTGGTTTAAAGAAGTCTTTTCAATGTTTACAATATAGATAATCGAATCGCATAATTAGTCAGAAAGATTAAGAAACAGAACATAAAAACTGCATCAGAAGTGACCCTTCATGCCTCTGTTGCATCTGTCATATTGATTTGCGCCCAGAGCCTCCAACCAGAGGGATAGGTTGCGCAATATAAATGTGCATTGTTATTATTATTATTATTATTATTATTATTATTATTGATTGCTCTTAAACGAAGATTAGGTGCTGTGATTCGAGTTTTAGTGTGTTAAACAAAATAAAATCATTTATTGCCGGTTAATTAAGACCTTTTAATAATTAAAGTGTTAAATAAGTTTGGCTATGAAATGGCCGGTAAGGATAATGCCTTTTGATTGGGGAGGTAGGAGCCTGCGAGTTCTCATTTAAGAAATTAAAAACCCCATAAATAACAAAATCAGGTCAATTCTTACAAAAAATGTAGCCGGGGAAATGTTACTCGGAATTTGATGGGACTATTTTACCAATCTTTGCCACTTAAATATTATTTCAGCGTTACTCCTCCTTCTCCCGATGTCTTTGCTTAATGTCTCATTTCGGCTTGTAACATGGCAATGTTGTCAACAAAGAGGCGCGTCTTTTCCGCGGTGACCATAGTAGTTACCTTTAAATTGGACTCAGGAACATTGTTTTTTAAAAGCAAATATCGATCCAACCATGCCTTTGTGAGAACTCAAAACTTGAATCTTTACGGTGTTCCCGGTTTTCTTATATTAAGAACTAGGCTTAATTCTCCTTCACCAAAAGAAAGCTAGTATAAAACTGGGCACTCCTATTGTTCTACATAATAGAACTTTAGTTCCAAATAACCGTTTTGGGAGAGTAATTTTGGCCCACTGTCCCAATCCGGCATAACGTACCAGATAGCCCCGAGATTAAAGAGGCTAGCCTAACCTGGAGCAACATCAGCGTCCATGCAGCCAACACGCAGACATAGAAGTATTTAACAAAAGATGCCATGTGCGCCCCATGGCTCAATGACGACGTATACATATTATGCAGGTCTGACATCCAAACCCACTTATGGCCCTAGTTTAGTCATGTTGTAATGGACAATATTTTGCGTCATTTTCTTTTTAGATTTCCCTTACAACAACGAGCCCATAAGAATTGAGTTATTGAGTTATCAGACCTGCAATTAAGCTGACGTCGCTCAATGAGGATTAATTAAGCAACATATAGATAACATAGACTCCCAGGTCAACGCTGTGAAATGTTATTGGAATTAATTCATTCCATCGAGAAGAATGAATGTAGGTTCTCACACCACTCGAGTCTCAAACTTTGTCATTCTAACGTTTTGATTTAAATTCAATAATCGGAATATTATGGTCGTAGCTATCGTAAACTTATAGCCTGACACTTACCAAAAACAATGACGTCAAAAGACAAGTCTTTGACCACAAAAGAACACACATCGTGAGTCGTATTCAATAGTTCAACCCTTAGAATCACGTGTTTCCTTGAGCACTACTAATGACAACTCACTAGACGCTGCAAAAAAAAAAAACAAAAAAAAAAAAAACAACAAAAACAACCCTAAAAAATGACGCCAAACTTTATCTAAGTCCTAGTGTCAGGCTATAAAATAAGC
>NC_088361.1:61996622-62001622 GCF_034508935.2 Berghia stephanieae | reverse complement strand
ATACTTTCATTCAATCGGTTTTATACCGTTCTGGTGTCCATTTCTATTTCTAAATCGAACCATGACGTGGTCGATAAATAAACAAATATTCGACGAGGAAGTATAATATGTAAAAAAACCCCAAACAAACAAAGAACGAAACCCAAATAGTGGTCCTCTAGACATCGGTTTCAAATAAACCAAGTAATTCAGTGAGAACATCTGTCAATGTGCACATTGAAGGGAAAAATAAAAATATATTATGGTACTTTCCTTATAGTCTGTATTGCATTTTTAAAGATCTCATAAAGCTTGATAGTAACAGGTAGGCAGTAACGGTCTTACACCGTTCCGGTGCCTATTTCCATTTATAAATCGAATGGTCTCGAAGTCTATGGAATACAAAGATTTTCGGCGTGGAAGTAGAACAAAACATCAACCCAAAACTTATTTAAAATTAAGTAATATTACGAATTGGACCACATTTGAGAAGCAAACTAGCACTATACACTGTTCTGGAGATTTTTACAGGAAAGGCTTATTTACTCTTTTTTTTAAAACCAATTTAATGAAACAAAAATTGAATAAATCGAACTTGTCCCCTGACACATTGGAAGAGTGTACTTGGAATAGTCGGATCCAATTTAGACCAGTTCAAATCCCATGCGACTCAAACGCAATGACTGCTTCGACCTTGTTATCTTGTTTTTTTTAAATTTTGAATGCCCAATCTACCAACACATACACATACACACAAACACACACACACACACATACACATACACGCACGTGCCCGCACACACCCACGCACAAACAAAACACCCATAAATGAATGAGATGTAAAAAGCACGATGTGATTAATAGGCAAGTATTTCTATTAGGACCTTGTCGCTCCATTTGGCTAGAGCGGCAAAATATTATGGGAATTGCTAGGTATCCAAATCGTAATTTTTGATCCCACGTCTCAAAATGGAGTAATAGAGAGAAAGAACTATAAAAGAACCCCCCCCCCCCCCCCCAAAAAAAAAAAAAAAAAAAAAAAAAAACAACAACAAAAAAAAACCAAAACAAAAACAAAACAAAACAGACGGATTATACATATAATATATATATATATATATATATATATATATATATATATATATATATATATATATATATATAAATATATATATATATATATATATATATATATCTATATATATATATATACACACACACACACACACACACACACACATAATATATATATATATATATATATATATATATATATATATATACATATATACAGAGAGAGCGAGAGATAGAGAGAGTGAGAGATAGAGAGAGTGAGAGAGTGAGTGAAAGAGAGAGAGAGAGAGAGAGAGTGAGAGAGAGAGAGAAAAAAGATAGATAGATAGATAGAGATAGATAGATAGATAGATAGATAGATAGATAGAGAGAGAGAGAGAGAGAGAGAGAGAGAGAGAGAGAGAGAGAGAGAGAGCGAGAGAGAGAGAGAGAGAGAGAGAGAGAGAGAGAGAGAGAGAGAGAGAGAGAGATGTCATCTAGCCTAAGGATATTGAAAGCTAGAAATAATGTTGGCATTTATTTCTAAATGAATTACACTCGAATGATTGTTTCCTGTTGTGTTCAAGTCAATGGAGTATCCTATTCATAGTATTGGACAAGGACGCGCAGTTTAAATCAATCGTTCTAGTTAACCCTTTACTGGCGAGCAGACGTGTCTTTACATTAACAAATTCAATTATTCTTTATTTAATTTTAAACTTTAGGTCGAACCATTTTCAACAGAAGCGCAGTACAACACAGGGATGCAACTCCATTTTAATTGAAGATATCGGTGCTATGCATGCTTTATTTCTCGCTCTGTTGAAAATGGTACGATGCTCAATGGATTAAAATCGTGCCGCACCCGAATAAGGTTAACGCTCTTATCCTCAAGTACTGAAAGAATAAAAGATAATTAATAATGATATTTAATTATTATCGTGTCCATATTTTTCATTGTTCAGTCATTTTGAGTACACTTTGAAAAATTAAAATTGTCAAAAATGTCAGAATGAATTGTTTCAACAACAGTGGATGGTTGTGGTGACAATATGGAAAAGGAACTCGATTTATGTGTGGTATTCGTGTGTGATAAAGTTGTGTCAATATGCATATAATGCGTTTGAGTGAATGTTTGTGGAGAGACCATAATTTCTCAAGGATTTGTGGACAACAGTGCAAATCTTAAAGGCAGCTCTTTTCTCGACAGGAAGCCAATGTAACTCACGGAGGAGAGGTGCCGACGGATATTTGTGTTTATTTCTTACAATGTGTCTGCGTTTGTTTGTTTGTTTGTTTGTTGTTTTTTTTTGGAACAACCTTAAGTTTACACACTTTGTCTTCAGCTAAATTCACTCAGAGGGAGTTACAATAGTCGAATCTGGATAAAACAAGGGAATTAATCAAAAGTTCAGCTATATGCTTTGGTATTAAATTTCAAATTTTGCTTATTATTTTCATTTCTATGTACAGGAATAATGTAATTTGATTGTGAGCATGATATATTACGGCACGATATAGTCATGGCGTCGTGAAGTCAGATTTTGTAATACTATCATTCGAAGGTGTTACGAGCTATTCAAAGTTAGAGTTTGCCTTTCGGTAAGCTATACAAGGAAGGGCAGGGGGTCGTATGAAATGAACAGAATGTGGAAACTTTCAGACGTCAGTTGCAACGACGCCAAACAATAAATCTACTAAACGACCCAGAAGTGAGTAATCTCTGTCACGGTCCAAAATTCATTCAACCTGAAGACTGATTTTAAAATAAAGCCATCTGGAATTTCTTCAGGCCTTATCTAGAATTAGCTAAAGGCAAAGTGTACTTATTTGCAGGTATGATAACCCAATTGTTATGGGCTCCTTTTTGTAATGGAAATACTCCCAAACCAACGCAAACTATAGTCCATTACAACAATGTTGAATCAATTCCATATTTGCATTCGGTTATTAGACCTTCTAATGTGTGCATGTTGGCTAAACGGCATTTTGATTATTTATTGTGTCATCAGTCGCTTTTTAGAGCATTCATTGGCATTTCACAATCGGGGTTTGTACCGCATAACTTTTGATGTTTTACCCCGCCCTGGTCTATCTTAAAGGCTAAATATCCCCTAAAATCCCCTAGAAAATCCCAACCCTTCATGATCCAAGATACCTAGTTTTAGAATTGGAAATCTACAACACCGCAACCCGAGTGAGAGTTATTCTCAATATTTCCTTTTCTAAGCACAGAAATGCATTGCGCGTTATGGGGAATACTTTTATTTTTAGACGTAGTTGTACATTTTAACATGGTGAAATAGCTTATAGCCTATTCATGCAATAAAGCATGTAATTATTTGTCTCAATTCTTTTTTCAAATATTTTACTTGAGACATTTTCTTTACGTAACATGATTTTTGTTTCCTTTGTTGCTTTTTGACGATCATCTCTAGCCTTGAAACTTTGCAATACCTCCTTGCCAAATGATGGCATGTGCTTTTTGCCGCCCAAGAGCGATACAGAATCCGGGATAAAGTCCGTCCCCGTGTAAATTATGACTGTTAAGGTAAACTGCTTGGTGTTGATTATTTGCTCTAATTTAGATTTTAAATGTTTATTGTATTCCTCAGATCAGACCGATTTTTGGGGAGGAAGACTCTGTGCTGGTCTACTAAGAACTTCATTTTCTGTTACTGGCTCATGCTGTAACCTTTGAAATCTTGGTTTTCAACAATTGGGTATGTAGCTTATGTGCTTTGTCTCACTTAGACAGGGGTTTATCGCAACATAAGTATGAAGATGAATGTGTAAATATAGATATTTATTTAGTGCATTTCCTCCAATTTATATTATACTTTATATGCAATATTCACTTTTTCTATTCTCCAGTAAAGTCACACAGAATGAAACTCTTTTTATATTTTATACGTAAATGGTTTCTAATTTTGTGAGACCCTGCACTTTCACTGCATTCGTCACTTCAAATCTCTCCTAATCTAAGTGCTTTTATTCATCTGAATGATAACTGAACTCAGTTAAGGGCTTGTTTTAACATTGTTGTTAGAAGCAGGTTTTGCATTGGAATGAAAGCATTTCCATTATAAAAATGAGACCATGACAATTTGGATTATGAACCTTTCATAATCGATGAGTACTTATTTACCCGTCTGGTAATCCAATGGGAATATTCTCATCACAACGTCTGTACAAAAATGTTAAAATTAGTCCCTCAGAGCCATTAGGCCCGTGGAGCCGGAGTTTATCTCAGTTTCTATAGCGTGAGGCAAGGCAAATAATAATTGCTTAATACCCTTTGGATAGAACGCTAGTCAATCGCAAAGTACTTTCCGCCAGATCTAACAGACCCAGCTACCAAATCACTGGGTGGACAAGGTGGGAGGGTGGGGGGGGGGGGAAGGGGGGTCAAAAAATAATCTCGACTTCACTCGGATTCGATCTCGGTCCCTTTGCGTGTGAAGTGAGTGCTCTACAAACTGAGCTATCAAGGACCCCCTACAGTGTTAAAACAAGCCCTTAATCTGTTTACCCCAAGTCTGGTGAGGTCATTTGAATTAAATACATCTTACCAATACAAATAACACAACGCGGGTTAGGTAGGGGGTTGTATGCTACCAATGGGGATGATCTATATTACCTTTTCATGTGCTCGAGGTCATTAGTCACATTGCAAAGTGTGCTCAAATTGACCCCCGTGGTGAAACGTGTTCACAGTTTGAGAAATATCCAACGTCACAATTGGTCATTTTGCTCAGCATGATTCAATTACGTATTTCATAAACACAACAGCGTGTTAACATTTATTGAGTAATTTTCCAAACGTGGTACAGCAACAAACCATGCGATCAATTGGTTTGACGAAGACATGAATATAGATCATCCCATAAATTATGCCACCTATCCGGTCATTGAATTTATTCAATGTAGCTTGCTTTTTATTGCAAAGCTAAATGAAGCCATTTTTG
>NC_088361.1:61976622-61991622 GCF_034508935.2 Berghia stephanieae | reverse complement strand
TAAAAAAAAACCACAACCCACACGACGGTGACATACTTTTTATAATGGCCCTAGCACGTGCTCATTAACTAATGACCTTCTACTTGCCACCTACTTTATTTTAGTAGCTTGGTGGTATTCAACTTCGAGAATCCCATTCCCCCACCCTCCCTTCCCCCCAACCCCAACCACTTTCTCGCTACAGTCAGTGAGCTTCGTCTTGATTGCTAAAGAAATAATTACAAACCAAGTCCATTATGTTCGTTTGTTTTCAATATTTATATCTAAACACAGATAGACAATCAATTTAATCTTACTGGGATATTGTGAAATGCGTTTAATGCATGATAAGCTGTATTTGATTGGGCTCTGTGTCAGGGGTATCAATTTAAAATATTGGTTTGAAAATTCATGTAGAATCAAATACACAGCATATTCAATGTTACCGAGGACCAACTAAGGAGATAAATTCTTGGACATTTCTTGTCTTCAAAAAAGTATACAATTTATACTACAGGGATCAAAACGGGACGGAAGTCAAATTCTCAGGGGATTTGCCATTATACATGCATTATGTAACGTCAACCCTCAGCCACTACAACTGCCAAGGAACTGAATTAATCTCAATCCGTAATATGTACTTATACACCCATTACATTTCGTAAAGTGTCTTAACCAAGGACACAAACCCAGTCTGAATAAGTCCGACGACTACTGGACGCCAGAAGGAAAGAGAAGAAGAGGAAGTCCCCAAGCAACAAGGAGAACAGTGGGGGACGAGATATGAAAGTGTGGTTGGTGGGGGGCGGGGGCGGGGGGGGGGGGGGGGGGGGAGGAGAACTGGAGCTTCCTAGAGATTATAGCCACTTCGCGAAGTCTCAGGTTTTAGAGCTTTTACCAAGATGGGGGTAATTTAAATCGATCGATATTTGGAGGACGAGTTTTCTGGCCAAATTTTAAAATACTTGTCTTTCCAGAGTTCGGCAGTTATCTGGTTAAATAAACTTAGACTGATGCAAGATTTGTAACTTTAAAAAGTAATTGCATCGTTCTACAATGTCTTCTATTATAGATGTCATAGCAACAATCCTAAAATCAATAAATAGTATAGGCTGCATCGTTTTCCAATAAAATTAGAACTTCATAGGGTTTTTTTTTTTGACCGGTTATCACGCACTTGCAACCAAAATCGGTTCATGCTGACTTATCGTCAGATTTTGGATTAGCATACAATACAATGTAACACTTTAATTTCAAGAGAATACAAATCCCTTTTAGCAACAATAATTGCCAGTTGGCTTGATGAGTGAATTGATTTTATGATACTTTGTATAATTTTGTTGTTATAGACTAAGCAGCTTTTATTTTCATGACTATAGTCTAGTCCGTTCCAAGGGTATATCGCAAATTCCTCCAAAGTTACGAAATGTGATGATGTGAAGTTTTGCACGCGGGCTTAATATTTTAAGTGACATTCAATACGAATTATAAATACCGATAGAGATAGACCAAACAGTTTTCCCACAATGCCGAATCTTTTCATAGTTTGCAATAAAAATGACTCAAACTTTAAAATGTTTAAAGTAATGGCGTGTGTTGAGTCTCTTTCCCGTGGGGGAAAATATTCACAACTAAGTTGTATTCAGTGGAGTAGCTTAGCAAATAATTTTTGGTTGTAAAAAAATGTTGTTTGAAATAGTATTTGACATAATGTAACAATAGATATCATTTAAATATTACTATACTTAACAGTGTTGAAAAAAAGTTCATAGCGTTTAATGTCACAATGTATCTCTTCCCTGGTGGACAACGGGCATGTAATCTATTGGACGACACAAGCAGCCTGTGAGGTGCTTATGATGTAACTACCCCCCCCGCCCCCCACCCCAAAGGGTGGTCCTCCGAATTTTTAAGCCCGTCTTCGATAGGACAAGGAGAAATAAATGCCTTTCACAAAAACAAAATCCCCGACCAACTGTTGATCAACACAACTCATTTAGGTCAGACAAAACTCAGTGGTCACCCATCGAGCAGGGTAAATGTTTACCATTCTTGAATTTTGTTCACTCGGGAAGGGGGGGGGGGGGGGGGGGGGGCTTTGAGTGTGATAATGTGAAATGTCACTGAATCTAAACTTCTTTAACTCCCGATCCCATGTAATTTTTGTACAGTATAATCTTTCAAAGGAACCGCAGTTTTCAGATACAAGAGGCGCATAACCAAACTGACATAATTATTAATTTATCCTTTCTACTCTGAGTTCCTGGTTGTTGGCAAGCTATTCATAATATTGCTATTTGTCTCATGTATTGAAAAATAATTCCGCGCTTCACCTCTCTGGAGAAATTCTTGAAAATTTTCCTCATGTGAGTTTTTTATGAATGTAGAAATCTTAACAGGCAGCTACGCCTCTAATTTTCAACTATTAAAATGTAACAATTGTGTGTCATGTGTGGACAAAGTGTACAATTTGCTGTCATTTTGAACCCAGGATGGCAATGTTAGTGATTAGCGCACATGAATCTCGTAAAAAGTAAACCCCTGGTCAAGCCTGTGGGGAGTTCAGTGATCGTCATCACAACAGAATTCACTGAGTATAATACTGATATTGTAAACCATCCCTTGTTCACTCATCCCAGACCCTTCGTTTTTTATATAGCGTAAAGAAGAAAAATCCCATAGTATGGTTCTGTAACCAATGGAAAAAAATCGGCTTAATGTCACTAACAATTCTAATGTTCGAGCCAATTTTCAATACAATCCATCAGAATGTTGTAAAGATATTCACGTGAACGCGTGCGCACGGGTTGTGGAACGGACTATAATTCATTGATTTGTCTTAAACAAATATAATATACAGTGATACGTATCCCGAAGCATTGTTCAATATATGCTCTAGATCCTATTTTCTTCTTTATCTAGATCAATATCATTTTTAGCTTTGCTTATAATCCGTTCATTTTATTATTATTTTCTCATTTGATTGATAGAATGAAAGAAAACGGCAAGTCGGTGGCAAAGTAACTCGTTTGAATCTGGAGGTCGTAGGTTCGAATCTTGATGGAGACATGAAAATGTTTTTCTTAGGATTGAGAGAACTATCGCAAATATACTTCAAAGGGGAATTGACATCTTTAATAATCTCAGCGCTTGGAAAAAGGCGTTAAACTATACTCTGATCTCTCACACAAATACACGCAAACACAGACGGGGTCCACATTACTCATCATATGCATTTGTAGATTACACCATTGGTAGACTTGATTGGGAAATGGCCAAAAAGATTTATATTCATCAGCGCAATCGTCAATAGGAACATTTTAAACATTTATTTATCTGTGCAGATTAAAATCAATGGGTCTTGTAAATAATCAAGTTATCTCTGGAAAGAGCAATGATTTAAAAGCATTAATATCTGAAGGAAATTGGCGCTCACATTTTATATAGGCACAGACTGTTTTGTTTCTGTCTCTTGGAAACGTATATCAAAGTTTACATGTTGCCAAAATCTAGGTGCCTCCCCAGCACTCTAAACCAAGAAAAAATACTAGGTTTAAAACATAATATTTAATTTGCTTAATTTGTTTGGTTATTGATAACATTTTTACGGTAGTTGAAAAAGAGACAAATAGTAATAATGGAGTATTATTTTTTGGGGGAGAGACCATTTGGGCAATAGGCCAAGAACTTTACGGGCATTATGGCTAAATAGGCCCGCCCATGATTTTTCTGGCAATGTTATAAAGAAGATAAAAAACTCATGTGGTATACGCAAACTGGTACAATTGAAAATGATGATACTTCATCACAAAAAGTATATTCGCGTGATTCGAATCTGGACCAGTCAGGATGAAAGTCTAACACTATCTATGCCACAAAGCTACTTTTTAAAGAGCAGCTTAAAACAATAACATTCTAAACATGTTTTTAATAACTCTTGAATGGCAATTTGTTATTTTAAGATTTTAAATATGGGTTGAAATAGTTAATATTTGTCAATATCAAATTATGAAAGTAAGGAACAGACACCGGTTCAAGATAAAGATCTGAGCAAGTGTGTTCGAGGTCGACTGCTTTTTTTTTCTTGTATTTTTCTGCCTTGCTTTGTCTGGCACCTTTCATAAACACTTGTTCAGATCTTTTATGGTTGTATTTCATTATCAAAGCTATCGAATACAATTTATTGCCCTTTGATTTAAACTTGAGTGACCCTATTTTTGTTTATAGTAATGATTGGACTGGAAAACTATAACTGAACAAAAGCCAATCTCCTGTTTGATGAAATTTTCATCTACGCCCAAATGGATAGAACATCATCTTAACCCGTTAATTGCTGTACCGTGGAAAAATCGTATTTAAAAATTTGGCCAGAAAATGCGCCCACAAATATATCATTCGATTTAAATGACCCTCATCTTCGCATAAACTTTCAAACCAGTTAGCTGGTTAAAAGATGTTTGAGTAATATTGTCGAAATACTCACTTCGTAATTTTTTAGCAGGAAACGAAATCCATTTAATTAGCGTCATCTGCAGAGTACCGATTAACTGCTGGACTCTAGGAAGTCACGAATTAAAATTTTTTCAAAGTAACTCGACCTTCAAATATCAATCGATTTAAATGGTCCTCATCTTGAAAAAAATTCTCGAACCTGGGACATCGTAAAGTGATAGGTTGACAGAAATGCTATGATACACACTTAAACACACATACATCCACATAGACTCATTCACGCAGGAACACAGTCACACACACACAACACACACACACACACGCACACACACACACACATGAGATTAATAAGAAAATAGAACGTAATGTGCTCATGATTAGATGATTTTGTATCCCATTAGTCAATGACGGTTTGTCGGAAAAACCATAAGGAGCTATGTGATAATTAGCAGTATGGGATTTTACAAATCTCTCTCTCTCTCTCTCTCTCTCTCTCTCTCTCTCTCTCTGTCTCTCTGTCTCTCTCTCTCTTTCTCTCTCTCTCTCTCTCTCTCTCTCTCTCTCTCTCTCTCTCTCTATATATATATATATATATATATATATATATATATTGAATCGTGTTGGATACAAATATGGTACGAATAGTGCTCGGCATGTAACAATGGAGCGAAGTATTATTGTAATATTTACCACGATGTTGGAGTCAGTCTACATCGATGTTTCAGGCCTTCCAGCCATCGTCAGGACATTGTGTAACACACAGTCCTGACGATGGCTGGAAGGCCTGAAACATCGATGTAGACTGACTCCAATATCGTGGTAAATATTACAATAATTACAATAATATATACATATATATAGGCCTACGTATGGTTAGTATTATTATATGGCTGCGAAAGCTGGACAATTACAGAAGACATTAGAAAGAAACTGGAGGCAGCAGAAATGTGGTTTCTTAGAAGGATGTTAAGAATCTCATGGACAGAGAAGAAAACTAATGAAGAAGTATTAGAGCAAGCTGAAACTAAAAGGTTATTAATTCGTACAATAAGAAAAAGACAAATGCAATTTTTAGGACACCTAAATCGACATAAATGTATTGAACATCTTGCTCTCACAGGAAAGATAGAAGGTAAAAAGAGTAAAGGTTGACCAAGAAAAACATATTTGAATAGTTTGAACAGCTGGGTGACAAAGAAAGAGAAGAGTAATATTAGTTTTCTGAGGTTATCTGATCAAAGAGATGAATGGCGTATCATGATCACCGATGTCTGGCACAGACTTGGTACTTGAAGAAGAAGATATATGGCATCAGAAAACCGTACATGGCTACAATCAACAGAAGAAACAAACTAATATCTTCATGCAGACATAGAAACAAACACCTTTTATGTAATTACAAAACAACATAATAGCGAAGCAGGAAAAGGACGATAAACACAACAATCTACTTTGACTTCCTGATGAGAGCGAATGCTCGAAACAATATTATAGAAGTTGATCATAATTATACTTGAAATATTGTATAAATAAAAAAGTTGAGCACTATTATTTCATGGTTTTCGTTTTTGTAATGTGTGTATTATATAAAATATATATATATATATATTATATATATATATATATATATATATATATATATATATATATAATATACCTATCTATCTATTAATCTATCCTATCCGTCCATCCCGTTCTCAGTCTATTCAACTATCTATAATCTGTCTTATATTAATTTTAATCATACATAATCGGATGGTCTTCTGAATGGCTATCCTCACTCTTTATCCACAAGGCCAACAGTACAGCTGCTTTCCCCCAAGCCTTCTTTTGCGTCCAATCCCACTATTTCTGTCATACCCAATATCATTATTTGTTATTTATCATTCCTAACCGAAACTTTTGCAAGTGACGTAGCGGCAAATACTTTTTGACAGTTGTCTCCGGTTTAACCCTAATAACCACAAGTACACAAGTACCCTTTTAGAACTTTCTCGAGGAAAACTGACATTGGGTGGGGTAGGTGTATGTGTATACGTGTGTGTGTGTGTGTGTGTGTGTGTGTGTGTGTATGCGTGTGTGTATGTGTGGATTTGTGTGGATGTAATAATCTGTAATGATAATAATAATAATAATGATAATAATAATAATAATAATACATATATAAACATAATATAAGTAAATAAATGTGGTATAGTAAAACTTGGTAATATGTATAGTATAATAATATTGTAAGCATTGGGAATGCTTACATAGTATAGATAGTATGCAGATGACGTCACTCAGGCCATTGTTATTGTTTTTGCCATCCGCGTTTGTGAGTTGTTCTCACTAAACTGTATTAACCAGACTATAAAAGTTCATGGTTACACATAGTTTGTGTGTTGGTCCGTTATACTTCCGGATGGCAATGTTGTGAACTCCTTGGCCAAGCGCATTCTATCTATAAAGGGAACAAGGGACGTTCAAATTATATTAAAGATTTAAATATCTAGTAAAGTATCTATTGATGTCAACATAATATAAGAAAATGAATTTAGTAGAAAGCTAAGAAGTAGATACAGTATGATAATAGTGTTAATTAACTGATTTGTGATAGGTCACTTCATAACGGTGGTACGATGAGATGAGCCCGAATGTGTATGTGTGTATATGTGATAGAGAGAGAGAGAGAGAGAGAGAGAGAGAGAGAGAGAGAGAGATGGAGAGAGAGAGAGAGGGAGAGAGAGAGAGAGAGAGAGAGAGAGAGAGAGAGAGAGTCAATGTGCGTTGTAATATTGAAATAGTGAAAATGGGCGTTTCAAACCCTGGCATTCGCAAAGACACAAAATAATCAATGTGTTTTAAATCATTTTCCATTTCTGTTTATTGGTATTTGTTAAAAAGAAAGAGAAGGTACATAGACCCGTCTAGTAGTAAAAAGAAAATCTATCCCGAAAAATCGGACTCGGTCTGTATACTGATAATAAACGAGTTCTACCATTTCACCATTGAAATAAACCGATAATTTGGGACATTTTACTCTCTTTCGGTCATTAAAACGTTTAAAAAAAGTTTGTTTCCATTTTAACACTTTTAGTACGCCTCTTTTTTTTTTTTTTGACAAGGTCAATTTTTGGTACTGTTCATACCGAAGTCCCACATCATTCATATTCTAACAACTTATACCCGTTTCAATAAATTTCTCTTTTACATTTATAATCAGTCAATTTCTTCTCACTCTTCTTATATCAAAAGGACGGTGTCCTCATTCTACAAATCAACATTGCGTGCATCAGCAGTCGTTGTTAAAGTTCGCCGGGAGTGTCGTCATTTCCTGACTTCAAACGGAGAACAGAAAACCGACATGATGGTGCCAGAGATATGTTCGTGTGAGTTTTCGTGTCTCATTCAATCATATTGGTGCAAATCAAAAGTCAAATTTGTCAGACCGTTTTTTTCTACGATCAAACAAACTACCCCCCCCCCCCCTTCTCCGCGCAACCCCCCCCCCCAAAACAAAGAAAAAAAAACCCAAAACAAAACAAAACAAAACAAAAACAAACAAAACAAACAAACAAGAAAACAAACAAAACAAACAAAACAATCATTATTTATGAATAACGAATAATAAGCAAAATAGCTAGTGACTTTAAAATAATTTTATTTGATGATGATTTCATGTTAATACAAATTATTCCATTCTTTTGACATAGCAGATGTATTGATTTAGAAATAAAATGAAAATCACTTTAGGTTGAGATATCTGATACTGAATTTCTTAGGGAGTGAATGACTTGGATGCAGTATCTCTTTATCCATTCTTCTCCTTCTCCTCTTCCTTATTATATTTATTAACCTGTATCTTATTACTTGTATCTTATTTTTAATTCCTTCGCCAAGACTAATGATTTTCTTTTTCGTCATTTGTGAGCGACTTTGGTTGATAAATGACTCTTTTATCTTCCAATGATATCATGTCAGCAAAGCGACCAGGCAATCAAATCAAATATCTATAATGGATATCGCAAACTGTCTTATCATATAATCGGCAGTAATCAGTGACAGTTGTCAATGACAACACCATTACATAAACCGACATCTATGACAAAAAATGGAACGATTTTGACGTCACTCAGCTCTTTGTTAATGTTTTTAGCCACCCATTTTTATGAATAGTTCTCACTAAATTCTATCTATCAGACTATAAACGTTTATGGCTACAAATAGTTTTGTGTGTGTTGGTACGTTATATCCGGCGGGGGATGTTATGAGTAATTTTATAAAGCGCATAGCATCAACAGTATTTTTTTAAGTCCCGGGTTTGAGAGTTTTCGCTCAGAAAAGTGAGTGGAGCAGGCACTTATGTTGGTAACAACAAGATATGAAGTGAATAGAAAAGTGCCAGAAGACAATAGAGAATAAAAATTTTTTTTTTTTTTTTTTTTTTTTTTTTTTTTTTTTTTTTTTTTTTTTTTTTTTTTTTGCGGCGGTGGTGGGTTTGAACCTGCGACCTTATTGGTACGACAACTCCGCCTGGCAGGTGAGAGCGTGGCTCTACCGTGTGAGCTATCCACGAACACAAAAATATTCGTTTCAAACTCAAAGTCATTACTAGATCCCTCTCTCACCCACTTCTTGAGACCGCCGATTCGTTCGTACACCACCATCGCGAATAATTTTGACCAGCAGTTAAGCTTAATAGCCAATATTCTCAACACAAACATATAACATAGAAACGATTGAGACATTGAGTATGCTCCGGTGTATGGGGTGAATTTTTAATTCAGAAAAGTGAGTGGAGCAGGCACTTATGTTGGTAACAACAAGATATGAAGTGAATAGAAAAGTGCCAGAAGACAATAGAGAATAAAAATTTTTATTCTCTATTGTCTTCTGGCACTTTTCTATTCACTTCATATCTTGTTGTTACCAACATAAGTGCCTGCTCCACTCACTTTTCTGAATTAAAAATTCACCCCATACACCGGAGCATACTCAATGTCTCAATCGTTTCTATGTTATATGTTTGTGTTGAGAATATTGGCTATTAAGCTTAACTGCTGGTCAAAATTATTCGCGATGGTGGTGTACGAACGAATCGGCGGTCTCAAGAAGTGGGTGAGAGAGGGATCTAGTAATGACTTTGAGTTTGAAACGAATATTTTTGTGTTCGTGGATAGCTCACACGGTAGAGCCACGCTCTCACCTGCCAGGCGGAGTTGTCGTACCAATAAGGTCGCAGGTTCAAACCCCACCACCGCCGCGAAAAAATTTTTATTCTCTATTGTCTTCTGGCACTTTTCTATTCACTTCATATCTTGTTGTTACCAACATAAGTGCCTGCTCCACTCACTTTTCTGAATTAAAAATTCACCCCATACACCGGAGCATACTCAATGTCTCAATCGTTTCTATGTTATATGTTTGTGTTGAGAATATTGGCTATTAAGCTTAACTGCTGGTCAAAATTATTCGCGATGGTGGTGTACGAACGAATCGGCGGTCTCAAGAAGTGGGTGAGAGAGGGATCTAGTAATGACTTTGAGTTTGAAACGAATATTTTTGTGTTCGTGGATAGCTCACACGGTAGAGCCACGCTCTCACCTGCCAGGCGGAGTTGTCGTACCAATAAGGTCGCAGGTTCAAACCCCACCACCGCCGCGAAAAAAAAAAATTTTTATTCTCTATTGTCTTCTGGCACTTTTCTATTCACTTCATATCTTAGAGTTTTCGCTAAGATGAGAGTCATCTAAATCGATCGATATTTGAAGGACGAGTTTTCTGGCCATATTTTTAAAGACGAGTTTTTCCAGAGTACGGCAGAATGAACAGGTAGGACAAAATGATAATATGACTTCTGTAAGGCATTTGAATCATATCGGATTGAATGAAATGTAGTTCATTATCATTCATATCGTTATTGTACTGATTCCTTCGATTGCTTCTTAGGTTTTTGCCAATGATTCAATAAATTCTTTAAAAACCATCTTTATATATCCACAATTTTGTTTTCCAAATAATATCCAGAAGTAAAACCCTAAGATACCAAGGTCGATATTCATGCCTGGTTAAATCTTTCTGGGATGATCATGTAATATGGACGTTTATAATTTGTTACGATTGTATCATGCGATGGCTTTTGTAAAAAAGCGATAGATTTATCGAGTTATGGCTCTAGGATCACAAGAGAGTGAGGGTAAACGGAGATGGGGCAGAGATCGCGTTCTTCAAATATCGATCAATTAAAATGATCATGATCTTGTCCAAAACTTTCAAACATGAGACTACAGGAAGGTCTTAGGTTTGAGAGTTTTTGACAAGTTGTGGGTCACTGTTATCAATTGATATTTGAAGTGCGAGTTTTTTGGCTAGATTATTCAAAAGGTGTACCATTGAGGTCTAGCAATAGGAAATAATCAACATTCCAATTTTGGCACAATCAAACAATACCCTATTGTTTGTCTGCTTTTCATTAGTTCTATGGTTGGCGTTTTAGGTGCAGTTTACTCATTATGTATACATCAAATCGATACCTTGACACGTGACACATACATAACCCCCCCCCCCTCCCACACACACACACACACATACACACACACACACATACAATTGCCGCCGTCGGTTTGCTGTCCTTGGCTTTCATATATTATCATGATGTAACAAAGCATTACAATCCGCACGTTTCCGCTATCGGATGCCCCATTTTATTACAAGAAAGAAATGCCAGTGCTTTGGCGCCATGTCAATTGGCAATTCAGATTTTGGACGCGCTCTCCAACCCCACTCCCCTTTTGGACCAAATTCACCACTTTACAAGCCGTACTCTGGAAAAACGTGTTAAATTTTGGCCAGAGAACTCGTATTCAACTATCGATCGATTATAATGACCCCAATCTAGGCAAAAACTCTCAAACTTGACACTTCAATTTATATAAAATACCCAAGAGGTGCTGGTGGTATTGAGAGTTTATTTTTAAAAATCAAAATGAGGGTCGTTTTAATCGGTCAATATTAGAAGGATGAGTTTTCTGGAGATAACTTTTTAAAAATTTCAGTGTGCGGCAGTTTAGCCCATTCATTAACCTCTCCTCCTTTGGCGCGTTCCGTTCACCGTCTTCAAAACATGACCTTTTTTCTTGTTGTGGAATCGAAATTGATGTTTGTAAACATTGTTTTCATATTCATACAATAAGGAAACGTTTTAGGGAACACTAGGCGCTTGATTTTTGTCAAGGTAAGAGTTGTTAGATTCTTGTCAATAATGATGATAATAATAATAATAATAATAATAATAATAATAATAATAATAATAAATAATAATAATAATAATAATAATAATAATAATAATAATTATAATAATAATAATAATGATAATAATAATAATAATAATAATAATAATAATAATAATAATAATAATAATAATAATAATAATAATAATAATAATAATAATAATAATAATAATAATAATAATAATAATAATACGAAGAAGAAGAAGAAGAAGAAGAAGAAGAAGAAGAAGAAGAAGAAGAAGAAGAAGAAGAAGAAGAAGAAGAAGAAGAAGAAGAAGAAGAAGAAGAAGAAGAAGAAGAAGAAGAAGAAGAAGAAAGTAACTTATATAGCGCTCAACTTCCACATAAGGGATCCGCGGCGCTTTACAATATTGTCACTCAAACATTCATTCTTTGACAATTTTGAGAACACATATTATGAAGAAACAAACACACACAGATGCATGCACACAAACTCAGATACATTTACATTCACATACACATTTTTACACCAATATTACTCACTAAAATTAATAACTTATTCTAACGAAAGGCGTTTGAATTGATTTAACTTTTAAAAAAAAAGGAAAAAGTTATGCATACAATTGAAATTTTCAGTCTGGAATAAAATAAACTTAAAATCAAATTTAGATTGACCGCGTATTCTACCAGGGAAACTATTCGTACGCTCCTGAAAAAAAGTTCTGTCTTAGGCCCCGTGTCCACCAAAACAGAATCGAACAGACTAAACGTCGGTAGTCTGTCGTGAAAAATAGGACAGCATTATTTTCTTATACCTGACTACTTAAAGAAAAGCAACCCGTGACCACTGGCACCGATCCGGAACGCTAGGTCTATAGCCCATTTCCGGCAAGACGCTGGGAATAGTTCATGCACTATTTTGGTCGGAACGTGTGATGAGTCATCAGCCATTCCCTTTGTCTGAGATTTATAAGAAACACATTTTTGTGCTTAAATATATATTTTAAAAAATATCATAATCGAACTAAGCACCTCAAAATTAGTCGAACCCACGTGTGTGAACTTATTTTTAATGCGTTTTTACCATATTTCAATTCTATTTGGAATTTATTTTTTATTCAGTCAAGAATGACCTTGTGATACAGTTTTCTTGGAATTTCCCATCCATCCCTTTTGTTTTTTACTGTCATACGCTCTCGTTCATTCATCTTGTTTCTTATTCTACTACTACTACTACTACTACTACTACTACTACTACTACTACTACTACTACCACTACTACTACTACTACTACTACTACTACTACTACTATTACTACTACTACTACTATATACTACTACTACTACTACTACTACTACTACTACTACTACTATACTACTACTACTACTACTACTACTACTACTACCACCACTACTACTACTACTACTACTACTACTACTACTACTAACTACTACCACTACTATACTACTACTACTACTACTACTACTACTACTACTACTACTACTACTACACTACTACTACTACTACTATACTACTACCTACTACTATACTACACTAATACACTACTACTACTACTACTATACACTACTACACTACTACTACTACTACTACTACTACTACTACTACTACTACTACTACTACTACTACTACTACTACTACTACTATACTACTACTACTACTACTACTACTACAATAACTACTACTACTACTACTACTACTACTACTACTACTACTACTACTACTACTACTACTACTGCTGCTGCTGCTACTACTGTATACTATAAATAAATATAAATATTATAAATAAATATTATACTTCTATAAATACTACTTGTACCACCACCACCACGACCACCACCACCACCACCACCATTACAACTACTTCTACCCGACCTACTCCACAAACAAACTGGTCGTTTAATGGTGGTGTCCGTGGCCGTGGAACCGCATCCTTTTATTGTTTTTTTTTTAAAAATAATATAGATAGTTATCACAACAATACACGATTCTACATAGATTAAATTGTAACAGGACATAATGTTTTGATGCGTTAATTTTTCTCACTGATTATGCATTTCTACTACTTATTCAAGATTTAGATATAGATTGTAATTTGCCCCCCAAAAATTAAAGCTATATTTATTTCTTTAACTCGATCAGACCTTGGTTTGAAATATTTCTGGCATAAAGAGGATCATTTTAACCGATTGATATTTAAGGACGAGTTTTCTGGCCTAAATGTTAAATACATGTTTTTTTCCGAGAACGACAGTAGAGTGCCATACGCCAATGATTTTTCTGTCAACAATAATATACTGAATAAGCCAATGTACACATCCTTTGTCATCAACCGGTTACGTATATCGGCTCCTTTTTGTAAATAATCAATTTATATAAAATACCCAAGAGGTGCTGGTGGTAATGGGAGCGGTCTATATTCAGGCTTTCGTCCAACCGAGTCATCGATCGAATGGTATGTTGCTGTCTAAGGATTGGACATCTCTTTAGAAATGTAAACACGCTGCTTTTGTTTAAGAAGGTGTAAACATACAAATAATGTGTCAAGCTGAAAAAAAATGACCAATTGGATTCAATAGTCTGATGTCAAGTCGCCCAGCAACGGCGACCATCGTGGTTCTAAACAAAGAAAATTGGTACTTTTTATCTTCATACTGGCTAGAACTTTTCATATGTCTTGTGATCAGAATGTGTAAAAGTCAAAACATGATCAGATTTGTAATTTTTTTCCCCTCTTCGTCGGATAAATATTTCATAAGGGCGTCCGCCATTTTCCCGATAGTTTAGAGCCAGTTACTAACTTACCATGCGTCATTACGAGGGAAGTGACGTTACGACTGTTGAAGCGTATTGTGATATTGGATAGTTCGAACACTGTGAACACTTTTCACTATGTGAGTCACTTTGAGCACATTCTGCAATGTGACAAATGGCCCCGAGCACACGGAGAGGTAATATAGATCAACCCCAATATAGTACGAATGCGATGACAAAAAAAAAAAAAAAAAACAAAAAAAAAAACCGCAGATAAAATACAACGCTGGTAAAGAAAGACATCTTATAGATAATAGCGTGAACGAGAATATGTTTATGAATAATTCTCACTTAACTGTATTACCAGACTATAAACGTTTAAGGTTACACATAGTTTTGTGTGTTGGTCCGTTATTCTTCCGGGTGGCAATGTTGTGAGCTTTTTAGACAAGCGCACACTGTCTATAGCTATAGATAGAACAAAGATGACGTCACTCTGGTCTTTGTTCTTGTTTTTTGCCATCCGTGTTTATGAGTAATTCTCACTAAGACCAGTGTGACATCA
>NC_088361.1:61964122-61971622 GCF_034508935.2 Berghia stephanieae | reverse complement strand
TAATATTTTAATTGCGTTTATTAAAAAACAAAACAACTCACAACAAATAAATAACGTACCCATACACAAAACTATGTGTTACCTTAAACGTTTATGACTGAATTGGTTTGGTTTCTTGTAAACAAGTAATATCTAATTTATGATTTGACACATCCTCGGTGAATTGATCAATTCTAACTTTACTTACGTTGATAGTCTGGGGTCTGATTCATGGAGCGGGACTACGACGATAGTCCTAGACTAAATCAGTTGTCTCAGACTAAAAGGCGTTGTAAGATATTCATGAAGCCGGACTACGCGAAGTCTTAGACTAAACGAGGGACTAAACGGGTGAAATTTACACCCGCGATTTAGCAGGCGTAAATATCGTAGTCTGGGACTAAATTTCAAGATCATATGTCCTCTACACTGGGGGAAGTAATTGTACAGCGATTAGAACAAAAATACCCGACAGTTTTTGATTTTATATTTATTTTTATTTATTTATTTATTTATTTTTTTGGTTTTGTTTATTTTATTTTCTTTACTTTTTTCGAAGATTCGACAATCACACATACACTCCTCATCTTGCCCATTCAAACACTCTGCAGGGACTCCTCCTCCCCCCTCCCCCCCCCCCCCCCTCCCCCAACACACAGTTTCATAGTAACTTCCTCCTCCTCCTCCTCCTCCTCCTACTACTACTACTACTACTACTACTACTACTACTACTACTACTACTACTACTACTACTACTACAACTACTACTTCTGCTGCTGCTGCTGCTGCTGCTACTTTCACTATTATCATTACTCCTACTACGACTACAACTACTACCACCACTACTACTGCTGCTACTACTACTACAACTTCTACAACAACAACAACAACAACTACTACTACTACTACTACTACTACTACTACTACTACTACTACTATTTCTAGTACTACTACTACTACTACTACTACTACTACTACTACTACTACTACTACTACTACTACTACTACTACTACTACTACTACTACTACTATTACTACTACTACTACTAATACTACTATTACAACTACTACCATTACTACTACTACTACTACTACTACTACTACTACTACTACTACTACTACTACTACTACTACTACGACTACTATTACATTTCTTTTATGTCTTTTATCGTCCATTATTTTCTAGAAATGTCACGTCTCTCACTGGCCTTATCATTTCTATCACACGCGCTAACGATTCGTTCACACTCCAACCATCGTTGAGTACAGACGGTGCAATTTATACTGCATTTCATCTTATTTGTTTTCAACGTTTATTAGTTTATTGTTGTGCCGACGAAGGGTTTGTGCCCGAAACGCCCATTGTCTGTATTGTTTCCACCGATTCCTCTCCATCATCACTCTTTCGTTAGTATTTTCGGGACCCCATGCTTCAGGCAGCGCCCACCGCTCTCTACTTAGAACAATGCTACACCGTGGATAAGAATCATTTAAGTGCCATCGTTATTTATATTTACAAAAAACATTACACACACACACATTCTCAAACAATTTTTACACCCCTAAACTTGTCTCACACTATTTTTATTTGTGGGGAAAAAACAACAGCAAAACAAACAAAAAAAAAAAAACGATCAAAACAAACACGAAGAAGAAATAAATATTATGATTTCTGTGCCACTCCGTATGACGCATGCGCAGCTAGAAAAGTAACACATTTCTATGACGTTTTGTGATACGTTTCCGAGGAATCCCCAGTTAAAAATAGATTGACCTCTGTAGTCTGAGACTTCGCAAGCGTAGTCAGAGACTTGAAAGTCAGGGACGAAGTCTGACTCCATGAATAGCTTACTTTCCGTAGTCTCTGACTTCCCAAAGTCTTAGACTACAAAGTCTCAGACTTTGCTATAGTCTGAGACTACCATAGTCCCGCTCCATGAATCAGCCCCCATTTAGTGAGAACTACTCATAAAAATAGCTGACTAAAATCAATAACAAAGAGGTGACTAACGTCAATTTCATTCTAACTCTTGATATGAGTTTATGAAGCTGATTTTTTAAATTCCCAAAATGCAAATAAATAGTGTAACATACTTTGTATCAATTGAAGGTAGGTCAAACATTCCTAGACGACCAAGTTTGGACCTCAGAGGAAAAACATTTAAATAATTCTACTTCATGCGGTGCTAGGACCTGTAAATACTTGACAGAAATGCACTCATCTAGAATGTTTACTGCTTTTCTTTAAAGTGTTTTTGCATATTTGTGAGGTGATTTTTATATATTGAGTTAGGCCCAAAGAGGTTTGATTACTTTTTAAAATCCACTTTGCCCAGAATTGCCCGAGGTTGTAATCCCGCTAGCCTGACAGAACACGTCTTTTTTAAAATTTGGGACAGAAAACACTTATTTGAAACATCCAAGGATTAACATGAAAAAGTAGTATTTCAGAGCCATCAGGGCCCTGGAGTCGGAGTATGTTCCAGTTTCTATAATGTCACACGAACAAAATCAATTGTTTTCTACCATTTTGATAGGACATTAGTCCATCGCAAAGTACTTTTCGTTAGATCTGACTAACCCAGCTACCCATTCACTGCTGAGTGGATAGGGGTATCAGATCAGGGTGATTGATTTCGGTCATTTTGCGTGTGAAGCGAGTGCCCTTCCAACTGAGCTATCGCGCCCCCAATCGATTAAGATGACTCTCTACTAATGAATTATGTCAATCCTTTGATTTCGTGTGATTCTCAAAATAGAAGAAATCACCGGTTTGAGCATTCTTAACAGCTTTGGTGTCAACTTAATCAATACTAAAATTAATTTGTGCTCTGGCCAAAATGGATAGAAATAAATGTATTTTGTCAGAGATTAGACAGAATTGGGATATTTACGCACACGAAATGATTAAAATAGAGAAACAAATAATGTCCACAATACAAAGTATATTGTGCCATGCCATTTCAGTAAGAGTAACATCCGCAAAGAGATCACTTAACCTTTAAAAGATAATTTTTAAAAAATATCATATGTTATTATAAGAAACAAATTAATATAGTATATCTGTCTTTTTGGAAAAGTAGTAATTTAATGCATTCAAAACAGATTTTGTTGCTCTTGATATGAGTGTAAAATATGCATCGATATCAACAATGTGTGGCCAACTGTCTGAAAACGGTGTTATACCGGGGTACGCGAGCATGAACTATGAAAATTTTTGCATTGTGCAATTTTCTTGATATAATGTGATCAAATCTCGATTTTTTGGGACCCATTGGTACTCCGACTCGTTTTAAATGGATACCATGTTTGGGCATGTACTTAATCAAGATTTAAAATTATCTTAGCAGGAGAAACTTTAGAATCCAAACCTGTGTACACTGGCAAAACACCATCTTCTCATTTTGGCCAGAAAACGCTAAAAACTTCACACATCAAAATATTATGATTATCCTCAAATTGTCAAAAAGTCTTAAATCTGTAATTTCTTCATAATTTTTGACAGTTTAGATTCATCTGAAATCTTTTGATCGAATTAATGGTTATCTGGCCAAAATATGTTTTGTCTTTTAACGCGAGTTGAATTATTTGGTGAATTCTTGTATTTCCGTCTGCCAAGTTCACATAGTGGAATACAAGACGATCCGTAATACACAGTATGTAAGCAATTTTCTATCTAATTGTAGGACATTGCCGAAGATATAGAAGCTGATTCCATAATGTTGGGAAATTAATTGTTTAAGTTAGCCTATTGTAAGAACTCAATGTGATTTACTTATTTGTCATTACTATGAGTCTTACACGTCCTTTTCCAAAGACTGATGAGACGCCCCATTCACTTCCATCACGTCTTAACCTGAATCTGAATCACTAAGACGCAAAACATGAATGAATAAATAAACAATATATCTGGTTGGAATATCGTTAACATTAGTCAAAGGCTGCCGATGGCGTGGTCTGCCATTATATTGCATTCTTGTATTAGTTCTAGGATAAAAGCTGTTTGTATATTATACCTCCATCCTGACATGAAGGTTAATCAATGTTTATTTAATCTGTGCAATATTCTTTGAAATCTTTTGATCTTGCGGTTCTCAAAAATGTGTCGGTCAAGTTCGATTCTTTATCTTTGCTTTTGAGAAGCATTTATATGGGCTGGCTCAGCTTATACATGCAAAAGAAAGTGACAAACCTTGACACCCTAAACAAAAATAGAAAGGATATATCTGCTTTTGAGAGAGGATTTATAAATGACTTCATTTGACTTATTCCCATCTCCCCGCCCTATTGGAGAAAATGGTAGTATTTTATATATGATTTTATCTATAAAATTTAATTGTGACATACTTACGGTCAAGTTGACGTCACCAAAACAATCTTTCAGAATAGTCTAACATCAATATGGGTGAAATTGTTCTGGTTAAACATTGTTATATTTTTGTGCTCATTAAGAGTTGTTTTTTTTTTAAAAAAAAAAGGGGGGGGGGGTGCAATTACATTTAGTAATATTAAGGTTTCTTAGCATAAGTCAACCTTATTCTAAATGACAATTTTCGATACAGAGATACAAAAAACAGACGAGTGCATTGAGTGCATTACCTGCAATCTTGAATTATATTTCTTGGCTTCGATTACTGTAATAAAAGTTCCGAGATGGAAATGGCCTATGGCACTGGCATTGACAAAAGACATTAACAGACGACCGCTTAATTGTCTGATTCAGATGCCTAATGATAGAGTGCCCATCTCCACTTAGTCCGTCTCAATCTCATCGTCCTTATCTTACCCTCATCCTCTTCTTCCTCATCCTCCCCGTCGTAGTCACTGTCCTCCTCCTCCTCCTTCCTCTTCTTCTTCTTCTTCTTCTTCTTCTTCTTCTTCTTCTTCTTCTTCTTCTTGTTGTTGTTGTTGTTGTTGTTGTTGTTGTTGTTGTTGTTGTTGTTGTTGTTGTTGTTGTTGTTGTTGTTGTTGTTGTTGTTGTTGTTGTTGTTGTTGTTGTTGTTGTTGTTGTTCTTCTTCTTCTTCTTCTTCTTCTTCTTCTTCTTCTTCTTCTTCTTCTTCTTCTTCTTCTTCTTCTTCTTCTTCTTCTTCTTCTTCTTCTTCTTCTTCTTCTTCTTCTTCTTCTTCTTCTAATTCTTCTTCTTCTTTTTCCTTCTCCTCCTCCTCCTCCTCCTACTGGCATCGACTAAAGAGAATTAAGTAAGTAATCCAAAACCTGAGAGAATGACACTAGAATGATAGCTGGAATAACTATTTAGACGGTCGAGAAAGTGTATAAAATGCATCAGATTCGACCCCGACTAACTGACTATCGCTAACACTATAATTCTTTGAGTTACTCAATAATGAAATCTTTCTCTATCGACGAAAACGTGTAGTCACAGCCTCATTATTCTAGAAATTAAATGGGAGAATAGTATGGGAAATGTGTCTTCTTAAAATATTATCTGTTTGCCCTGGTTTTTTTCTTTCTGTTTGCAATATCTGTCATTGAATCAAATTGCTATCTGGCCCTGACTTGATTCCCCCTCCTATAAGCAAATAATATAATTCCCTTCATTCATCCTCTTGGGAAATATGATTTTTTAGGATATTTCTCGAGAAAGACTGAGATAACCCAAGCGCTGTGTAACTGTCTTGAGATTTCAGAGACGTTTTCTGGTGCCAATGAAAAAAATGTAATTGCCATAATAACTATAATTTATTTATAACCCGTAAAATAATTGTAGATCTAAATTGTATCAATAAAGTAATCTCTATCAGAGATGTCTCTGGTCCTTTCGGTGAAGTCAGACCCACAGTCGTATAATTCAAACGCTTTACCGATCCTTAGCTTTCCAATGTTAACAACAATGTTAAAAGAGGAGATGAAAAAAATAAGTTTTAGCGTTAATCTCAAACAAACAAGTAATCAAGCTTAAATGTTTCTTTTGGTACATATATCTTACATCAAACTTTCTTTTATACTCAAAGTCCAACACATTGACTATTTCTGCATTGAAGACAGTACTTGATAGATATTTTATAAGTACAACAAAAGAAGACGCCGGTTTGGGATAAAGTGTTGCGAAATCCATGTTTTTTCTAGTGTGTGTTGTCAAACATCATTCTACCGGTCACCATTCGTCTTTGTTAGACACATCCAATACCGGATTTCCCACTCTTCCCAGAACTTTTGTTTTCTTTCCAGAGAGGTCATTGTGACACCCATGCTAGCTGCCACACTTCCGTTTTCATCCTAAACTAGTTTTAACATGAGACCCATCGCCTCAAAAAGTATGATGTCGGTGTGGACTAGATGCTGAAAACGGAATCAACAATAAAGAAGATAAAACCATGGATGTATTTATATTTCATATTGATTACAATGAAAGTAGTTTCTTATATTGTAGAAGGTTTTTACCCTCATATTTCTGATTATTTTAACTTTAAATTGTACTGTTTGGAATCTGCGTCAACTCGATATCAACCAGATTGAGGCGGTGTGACACAATTATTACATAACTACATCAAACAAGCTTTCATGATATTCAGAAAGAGAGAATCTAAAACGAAAATCGTCAAGCCATGGGGAAAAAAAATATTGCGTCCAAGTTGTCGTGTATATTCAACGAATCTGCAAAGGTATTTTTAGTTGTCTTTTCTAATAAAAAAAAGAAAACAAAAGAAAAAAAAGACAAAGAAAAAGAAAAACCCAACAAACAAACAAAAAACAAAACAAAACAAACAGATGAGCAACCGTTGTCATTGCCTAGCATTTTGAGATTGGGAAATATCTCTCCGGCTGGTGTTAATAATTATAACCCACCACCTCAGAACGGGGGAATTATGTTGGACTGGTTGAGATGCTTGAAATGGAATCTATTGACACAAATATGGAAGTCTGGTAAATGTTTTCTGTTTTTTAGCTGGAGGATCAGCTCTTCAAGTCCAACCCCCCCCCCCCCCCAAAAAAAAAAAAAAAAAAAAAAAAAAACAAAAAAAAAAAAAAACAAAACAAAAAAACAACAGGTGTGTTTCGATCATTCTAGCTGTCATTTCTTGAAGCAACTTATAGATAGTATGCGCTTGACTAAGAAGCTCACAACATTGCCATCCGGAAGTATAAGGGACCAACACACAAAACTCTGTGTAACCATGAAGTTTTATAGTCTGGATAATACATTTAAGTAAGAATTACCCATAAACGTGGATGGCAAAAAAACAATAACAAAAAACCCGAGTGACGTCAACTTCATTCTATCTATATTATATTCCATCATTGAAAAAAGCCAAAAGATAATGGGTAGGTAAAAGGTTGCAAAATCCACGATGTCTCAGTCTAAATTAAGATTGTATGTATATGGCTGAAAAATCCCATTCTTCCAGTCGCCACTCGTCTTCGTTAGACCCGCCCAAGACCGGATGCCCCATTTCTTCCCCAAATCCGGATCCTGTTTCCCTAGAGAGGTCGTTGCGACATTATAATATTGTTTGCTGCTGCTACTGTCCTCATGCGTGAGCAATAGTTGTAAAGCGTAT
>NC_088361.1:61946622-61959122 GCF_034508935.2 Berghia stephanieae | reverse complement strand
CTACTTTAGAAGAAGTGAAAAACATTGGAAAGATTTGGAAGGAACAAGAACATCTTGCGTCAAAGGGCTAGTTTAGAGATATTCCAATGTACGTGTATGCCATCTAAGTTCACTGAGACAGTTTACAGACTAATGACAAAAGCAAAATTGACGCACCAAAAATAATTTTGTCTCCTCCAGGCTCATATCGCTCCTTTACCATCCCATCCTGCGTTCAACAAAGGAGGAAATCTCACTTATCCAATGCCAATTATTTGGATGTTTATTGACACAAGACATGCTTGCACCCCTCAGCCAACAAAGTAAACATCTTGATTAGAACGATTGACGACAGTCAAACACACTTTAAATGCATCCATTACGGTGAAAAAAATGTCCCACATTCATTATTTTTCTACGAATGCTTCCTTTATTTGATTTTCATTTATATTTTGGTAGTTGCCAATGAATATTTTCTGCCATTCTTATAATGACAAATATCAGTTGATATTATAGCGATGATAATGTCCAAAGGATTATTTTAGGCAATTGCCAATATTAGTTATCCAATCACAAATAATCTGAAATCAATGATAAAAAGGTTATATAAGAGATTTAAATGGCCTAACCAGGTTCAATACATTTCACAGTGCTTTATAATATCATATCAATTTTCTTTTCATTCAGTACATAATTTCTGTAGTGTCTCCTCTTTTGTGATAGTCCTCTTACATTATCCATTGTTATTTATATCTAGCTGAGCTTACGTATGAATTAAGCTCTGTATAGGGGCCTGCTTCTTATTTGATAGTACTCGACCCTCTGTTTAGAGATGGTGTCTTCTTATTTATCTTTTTATAATTCCAGTCAGTCCTATGAAAATGTGTGCTCAATAAATATCACAAACAATTCATCCATGCTATCAAAGCCCAAGTTTAGAGAGTTTTGGCCAAGGTGAGAGTCATTTAAATCGACTGATAGTTCCTGACCTCTCATAGTGGGCAGGGAGGTACATACTGTGTCTTCTATCCCCCTATGTCTGTTTTCCAACATGCTTTCTGTCTTTGTCTTGGAATGAGATTACTGGGTTTTGTTCTGGCCGGAGTCCTAACTGGGAGGGAAACAGTCAAATGCATAGTTATCGCCCTGACCTTTTCTAAGAGTCTAAGAAACTCTGACTTCTCGATAAATCATTGAATACCATAGATTCAATATATATTTATCCTGAGATATGAATAGTTTTTACTATTCAATAAACCTAAATTACTCTGCTGTTAACGGTATGCGGTTAAGTGAAATGCAATCGTTACTGACACACCACAACCGTTTCACATCCCTCTCATTTTGATCGAAAGGATAAATGTATTAAAACAGTATAACGTTTACTTCCATTAAATAATTAAGGGGAATTGGGGTGGGCAGTCCGTATTTCAACTAATAACGCAATAATTGATTAACAATCTTGGAACAATTAATAAGAATTAAATGGACTATAAGAAATAATATGACAAACTCGATTTTACTATCAATTGTAATACTGCCATAAAAGCAAATATAGAACATAATATATATCCAGTGGCGGTTCTAGCCTATTTACAGTGGTGGGGCAAAGATGATTCGGTCATATATATATATATATATATATTTATATATATATATATATTTTTTTTTTTTAATTTACCTTTTTATTTTTTTAAAAGTTATTTATTTATTTATTTATTTTTTAATTATTTTTTTTTTTCACCTTTAAAAAATAATATTTCAACCGCAAATAATCACATTCACAATGAAATGACAATACCAGTAGATTTTAATTATTCCAAACGTAATCAAAAATGAATCACGAAAGAGAATACAACTAAAAATAAAGCGACAAGACATAATGCGACAACACCTTGACAATACAAGTCCATCTCGTTTTTAAAATTTGATATCTATCAAAACAGACGAAATTCCGGTCATTTTCTAAAGGGTAGTTAAAATATCTACGATTTTATTAGCCCTGAAAACTACGATTTTTATTTTCCTATTTCAAGTAGGCAGGTCTGCTATGACAAGTATCAGTATCAGTTCCATAGTCAAAATAAGACAAACAAAAACAAATTTTATTTAATCTTAGGCTTTCGCCAATACTTCATACAATACAATTAAGACAAAATGATGTTACCAATTTCTCCTCATGCATTCGTTAGACTATAACAATAACGACCTTGTTATCTTTACTCCTTACCCAACCAACCCCGAGCTTCCCGCCTCTTCATCGCGACCTATCTTATGTATGTATTAGCTTCAGGACGGGCAAATACGGAATCTGCCCACCCTTCCTTTAAACGTCTTTATTTCCTCTTTAACTTAGTTAGAATTCAACTCTCTCCTTTCTCAGAAGAGTATTTCTCGTATACTAATTCAATTGTTGAGAAAACCAAAATGGTGGTTGTATTTTATATATTTATTTAGTCGTGACTTTTGAATAAAAGTGTTTTGTTTTATTAGACGGAATACAATAGAAAATTACATTGTTTTGCAAAATTATTTTGTCTGGCAATAAAAATACAGTGGTAATTACTTTAAGAATTAAAAAAAAAGAACTAACAAATAATTTGTTAAAAAACAAAACAAAAAAAAAAACCCAAAACAACAACAACAACAACAACAAAAAACAAATAAGAAAACAATTTAAATAAATGAGTTTTGAGAAGCACTAAAGAAAACGAGAGAAAAAAAAAGAAAAGTTTAAATGGATAAACAAATATATAAAAACAATACAAATTAATACTAAATTGATATAAAATTAGTAAATTAATAAATTTAATTCAATACTGGAACATTCCCAAAGTCATTACATCAATGGTACCAGCACAAGTAAGGCAATAAATAAGAAAAAGTTCGTTTGCCAAAATCTCTATTTAGTTTTCACTGGTTAATAAGGTGGGCTCATTTGAATTAGCCCGACCTAGTACTAGAGAGGCCAGACCGCAAAACCACCGTCAGGCGACGTGACGATGAGATGACGATGTGGGCGGAGTGGAGTGGTTGGGGGGGGGGGGGTGATAAAAAAGAACAGTAGCGTATCCTGGTTTATGCATTACGGGATGCATGGTGATTCGCAATCTATCAAAAATACACACAAATTGATTTCAGTACGAAGTATAAAGTTTAAGTAGTAACTTTTGAAATTATCTAATTTAAATTTGATTATTTCAGACCTGGTAATACAGCTTATAACTTGAAAAAACAGGCTGGTATTTGCCCACCCTGCCCATTATTACCAGCCGTCCCTGTATATATCAGCAAACATGGAATGGTTGAAACATCAAAACATCAATAAAACGATATCTCACCAATGATTATTATCAATATTCTTAAAATCAACGGTTGAGCCCCCACCCTCCCCCAAACAGTTCATAAACACATTAGCAAAATATCTCCTTTCCTCAGAGCGCCGGATATGACGTAATTGATTTTTAGGTTCGCGTTACTATTTTGATTATTCTGTAACAACTCTTGCACCAGTCCAGACACATCTATTTAATCATGGAAGAGGAATCACGCCAGAACAGGAACCGCAGAGATAACACGGTAACCCGGATTGTCGGCCTCTGATATAACGAGGTTGCCGGACGGTTACTTTTATACTTGTAACTTTTTTTTTTAAATCGCAGTTTCAGGAGAAAATATAGCTTACTTCATAAATTAATAATTCGCCCGTAACAGGATGAGAAAAGACCCCAGGCAAGGTCCTAAATATAAAAGCCCTTGTACCAAAACTTGCATTCTAATATCGTTTTCTTTAATCAAATTCTTATGTACTTTCGCAGGTGGAGCCAAAAATGATCTATAAAAAACTTCATAAATTGATATTTCGTCCGTAACAGGATAAGAAAAACCAACTCCTCCCTGAGCCCTAAATATAAAAGCCCTGGTACCAAAACGGGCATTCTAAGAGAATTGTTTTAAATGTCTATGCAGCTTCGAAGGTGGAGCCAACAAGCTGTTATTTTGTTAATCTTTCGTAGTAGCAGGCAGATCTGACCTGGAGTTTTGTCAACGGACCTTAATATTGCTTTTCAATGTTGATTTCAAAAAGATTTTCTTGATCTCAACTCATAAATAGAGTTCCATTGTACAGAAATTTAATGAGCAATAACAAGAGGTTTACAGAAGACATTATGCGGATAACCTTTTTAATTCGATATCACGCAGGGATGAAATAGATTCTTAAAATTGAATTTAAATTGAAAAAAGGATATAATTACAATATTATTTGAGAAACAACATTCACTCTTCCCGATGGGGCGTATTATTTCAAAAATAATTTTATAATTAAGATGTTAAATGCTAGGTCATTTTTAAGTATCTGATTCACCCCGTCATAATACTGCAATAAGACTGGGGGTCACATATGATATATTATAGTAGAGACAACAGTCAAAGTTATACTAAGCTGCCGGAAGCTGTGGGCTGTAAAAAGTAATAAACAAAAATGAATATAACAGCTTCAAAAAAAAAAAAAAAAAAGATCAAAATCCCAAACACGGAACGTTTCAGACTCAGAACCCTTCTTCAGTCGTCGATCTGGAATTTAGTAATGTATTCATGTTTTTATTGTTTTTTGTTTTTTTTGTTGTTGGCTGAATAAGGGTTTTGAGCCCGACACGTTTCGTGTTTGGTATTTTGTTCTTTTTTTTTAAAGCTGTTCTATTCATTTTTGTTTATTACTTAGCCGAGACAACATGTGGTTTGAAACGGTTTTGGATGTAAATACATTCTGTACACTTGCCCGAGAATAGGTGACACACCGTCTCAAAGCGGTGTCATGTCGGGATGACCCAGGGCATAGAATTGACTTTCTTGTCACAAATAGAATATAATTTCTATTCTCTATGGTGGAGAATGAATACAGTTCCTTACATTGCAATTTTTAAATTGGAAAAATATGACAGATTTGCTACGAAATATCGGAAAAACATAAAGTTGAATGTAAAATTGAAACTGAAAGTGGTGATAAATGTTTTGATGATTGGTGTCTCTGATTAATTCTGTCTGCCTGTTGTTTTATAGACAAATCAGAACAAAGCAAGATTTCACTTTTATAAATAAACCATAACAAACCATTTTAGGCAGACTGATAACATTATGAGAAACGGAGCCTTTTGACTTACTTGACTTAAGCCTCTTAATTCCTTGTGGAACACAGGGCCGCAACAGCATTCTTCTATCTGACTCGGTCTTTAGAGGTCTTTTTCATCCAGACCCAGGTTTGTCCGGCTGCCTTCAACTCAGTCTCGATGCTTCGTCGCCATGTTTGCTTTGGTCGACCAAGCCTTACACGATTTGATAAAAAAGAAAGATTGGATAAAATAAAAGTTGCGTTTATCCAGCATTTATCCATGTTAAACGACTTCTTTCTTCTTTTTAAAAAAAAAAAATCCTTATGATTGACCCCAATACAATAAATTTTAAGGCAGGATGAGACATGCAACCTATCAGACGTAGTTCAATTATCGGACACAGATCACACTGTCATACTCCGAAAACTAAACAAAACACGTATTTAAGATTTTGGCCAGAAAACTCGTCCTTCAATTCAAGTATCGATCGATTAAATGACGCTCATCTTGGCAAAAAAAAAACTCTCGAAACTGGGACCTTGCTGTCGTCATACTCTTTGCCACCTTTCAGAAATTTGACATATTATTTATAGATAGAATGCGCTTGGCCAAGGAGTTCACAACATTGCCATCCGGAAGTATAACGAACCAACACACAAACTCTGTGTAACCATGAACTTTTATAGTCTGGTTAATACAGTTTAGTGAGAACAACTCACAAACGCGGATGGCAAAAACAATAACAAAGGCCTGAGTGACGTCATCTGCATACTATCTATAAAATAGAACACTTTGCCCAATTATAATACTTATTAAAGAACATTACACCGGACAAATTTACACCACAACATAGCTTTTGGCAATTCTGATAGGGGGAGTTGGCTTAGTCACCCTCTCTCGATTTCTGTTTTTTTTTTGGATGATCTTTCATCGTAAGCTTATTGATCATCATTTTGACTCCGCTTGTTTATATACTTGCAATCAAAAGAAAGTATACACATTTAAAATCGTCATTACAATTTTATCCGTTGGCGTATGCTAATGATTTTTCACTGATTGTTTGCCTTCCTGTGTACCGAGAGTTGATGTTTTTGTTTTTGACCTGAAATTCGCTCGCCACGTCGCGCACGTGCTAAAATGACCTTTTAGCCTCTTACTCTGGACAGCAAGTGTGTAGATTCATTTTTTTTTGCCATCCGTGTATTCTTGAAACATTTTCAAGGCAGGAAAACACAATGCAAAATACCATCCATTCATCTACGACTTAGTTAAGAACAACATGCCATTGGTCATCTTCAAGCTGGACAGTCTGTGACCAATGTCGTAAGAATGCTTAATATCACAAGGAGAACTATATATTCGTTAGTGGATCGATTTGAAATGATACAAAAGGAGTAACGAATATACAGTTCTTCTTGTGCTATTAAGAATTCTTGCGACATTGGTCACAGACTGTCAATCTTGAAGATGACCAATGGCACGTGCACGTTGTTCTAAACTAAGTCGTGGCATCGCGTAGATTAATGGATGGTATTTTGTATTGTGTTTTCCTGCCTTGAACATTTTTCAAGAAGACACGGGTGGCAAAAAAAATAATGTACACACTTCCTGTCCAGAGTAAGAGGCTAAAATGTAATTTTAGCACGTGCGCGACGTGGTGAGCGAATTTCAGGTCAAAAACAAAAACATCAATTATCAGCCCACAGAAAGGCTAATGGTAAACAACTCAGTGGAAAATCATGAGCCGACGCCAATGGATAAAAAAAAAGTAACGACGATTTTAAATGTGTATAGATAGAATGCGCTTGGCCAAGGAGTTCACAACATTGCCATCCGGAAGTATAACGGACTAACACACAAACTCTGTGTAACCATGAACTTTTATAGTCTAGTTAATACAGTTTAGTGAGAACAACTCACAAACGCGGATGGCAAAAACAATAACAAAGGCCTGAGTGACGTCATCTTCGAACTATCTATACTTTCTTTTGATCGCTAGTTTAGATAGTTCGAAGATGACGTCACTCAGGTCTTTGTTATTGTTTTTTGCCATCCGCGTTTATGAATAATGCTCACTGAACTGTAGTAACCTGACTATAAACGTTCATGGATACACACCGTTTTGTGTGTTGGTCCGTTATACTTCCGGATGGCAATGTTATGAGCTTCTTGGCCAAGCGCATACTATCTATATAAAAAAATAATAATACCCTGCTACTTAACATAAAATGTTTCCCAGGCATGATTCAGATAAATTGTTCTCATTATCCCTACTTAATTTATCGTTCCTTCACTCACTCAATCACTCACTCACTCACTCATTCCCATGACCGGACGATCGTCGGGGAGACTAGTGAGGTGAAGACACACAACTTTGCGCCACCCTTTCCGGTCGTTGGCCTTTTCCAGAATCTGAAGCTCGCCATGTCCAGTCTCGTCCGTTCCTTGATATTGTCTTGCCACAGTTTCTTTTGTCTTCCCTTTCCCTTCGACGTTGCTTGCAACACTTATCATTCCTTACCGGCATCTAAAGCATACTGAATGGAACAACACATTGCGCATTTCTAATCATGTGTAATGCTTGGAAGAACTTGCATTGTAAAAGTGTTTTCATATCACTCAATGAAACAAAGTACTCATTCATATCTGAGACAATGGGTAAATTTTTCTGGTTATGATACAGTTATTGGCCTTATATTATGTCTAGAGAGTCGTTTTAGTCCGTCTTGCCAATTTGCTGACCATAGGAGGGATGTAGCGAATGTAGAAAAAAGAAAGTAAGAAAGAAAGAAAAAAGAAGCAGAAGTCGTGGTAGTAGTAGTAGTAGTAGTAGTAGTAGTAGTAGTAGTAGTAGTAGTAGTAGTAGTAGTAGTAGTAGTAGTGGTAGTAGTAGAAGAAGAAGATGAAGAAGAAGAAGAAGAAGAAGAAGGAGGAGGAGGAGGAGGAGGAGGAGGAGGAGGAGGAGGAGGAGGAGGAGGAGGAGGAGGAGGAGGAGGAGGAGGAGGAGGAGGAGGAGGAGGAAGAGGAGGATGAGGAGGAGGGGGAGGAGAAGAAGAAGAAGAAGAAGAAGAAGAAGAAGAAGAAGAAGAAGAAGAAGAAGAAGAAGAAGAAGAAGAAGAATTCAATTTTCATCACTATGTTCAACCCGACATAATATTGCTTTGGGCTTGGAGATGATTGATCATTATATTATAGTCTAGGGTGCGAGAAAAAAAAACTTTGAAAAAAATATGACGCTATTTCAATACGAAGTAGACGTCATAAATACTTGAAAATTTATAAACAAGAACAAGACCTAAGGAGAAGGAGAAGGAGGAGAATGAGAAGGAGAAAGAGGAGAAGGAGGAGGAGAAAAAGGCGGAGAATGAGGAAAAGGAGGAAAAGGAGGAGGAGGAGGAGGAGGAGGAGGAGGACGAGGAGGAGGAGGACGGGGGGGGGGGGGGATTTTATTACTCGAAACCACTCCAAATAATCAAGTCTTTATTATATAGGTTACTTTTTCCAAGTTACAAAAGGCTCATGTTTGCACGTACTCAGCCATGCCTTCGTATCTTTGGTGTGGTGGATTAGAGCACAAAAAGAACTTATTTAGATGGTAGATCACGGGGGTTTTTTTTTCTACTTTCGTGTGTGCCAACCTATCAAAATACGGTGGACAACGTTCTGATTGAGCAGGTAAAAAGGACTGTAGGAGAAAATAAAGATCAATACATTGTACTTAATATGTATCTTAGATATCAGGTTCGTTGATATTCAAAACGTTTGGCTGAACAGAGCTGTACCTCTGGCGGAGAGGGAATTCCTGTAGTTCGAGGATAGATCCTAAAAGTAAGATCCGTTCTTTGCTCTCTCTCTGAATAACATACCTACTGTCCCAGAATGGGGTCCGTTTCCATGCGACCACTGCGATGAAGTAATAGGTCATGATTCTTGCCCAGGCCTGAGCTGGAATCCTTTACTGAAAGTCTACAGTCCAGGGTCCCACTTCTTGCGAGAATTGTGTGCTTGAGTGTTCATGTTTTTTTTTTATGACTAATGTCAACTACTTCTTTCTAATTTTGAATGAAAGTGTTTTCCACATTTTTATTTTTATATCTTTTTTTTTATCCGCGTTTCTCAAGAGGGCCTTGATTGTTGAAAGAAGGATAATTAAAAACCCGTTTCTCTGTCGTACCACGCTACCTTTTCTAAGTGTAGGTTATATAATATAACAATGCACATGTAATCGTCTATTAACGCCTTTCCGTAAATATAACAAGGACAGGGTTGCCAGATTATTTTTCAACAAAATGCCAGGGGAAGACTCAAAAAATGCCAAAACACTCAAAAAGATGCCAAAGTCTGTTGACTCCCACCCCCACTAAGAAAACTACTCACTTTTGATAGACAATTTACTATCATATCCTGGTGGCTTGCGTGTTTTCTTTTCTTTTTCTTTTCTTTTTTTTTTTTTTTTTTTTTTTTTTTTTTTTTTTTGAATTATACTAAATTTCCTGTTGGGGTAATTATTTACCTACTGACTACTAAGTGGAGTGCTAAACCACTACACCACGGTTGGATTTTAAGAATGAAAAAGAAATGTGAAGATGTTTGTTTTTACGCGTTTAGAAATAATTAAGAAAAGGTGTCATTTGAAGTATAATATACAAGAAAAGAAAATGCCAAATGAAAATGCCAAATGCCAAATGATTTTTCTAATGCCAAACGGTTTTCAAAAATGCCAGATTTTTGGAATCTGGCATTTAAAATGCCAAACTGGCAACCCTGAACAAGGATAACAAACGACTACTTTAGGAAAAAACAACAGGCAGTTGAACCTTCTGACTTTTGACCCTTGGCCTACGCCAGATAAATAATTATTCGTGAGACTAACGAGGACTCGGACTAGAGTTCATTACGAGACAGGCAGTTGCCAGTTGGTAATATTAGAGTATTAGCAAGTAAAGTCAATCATAATAATAATGTAGTATTGTTGTACAATGACAAAACGGCTTTTTAATTTTTGTTGGAAAACTCTGACCTCAAAATATTGATTCTATGCGTTTAGTTAAATACTCACCTTATCCGCCAGCCAAAACGCAAATCTATGTGTAACCTCAAACATTTATAGTTCGATTGATACAACTTAGTGGCTGTCTAAAATCATTACTAAAGATCTGAGTGACGTCAATTCCGTTCCTTCTATATTGTAGATGACAATGACATCGACTTTTTAATCTTGCTGAAAGACTTTTTGGCAACTTGGGGCGAGGACGAGGGGGAGGGGCATCAATTTAACATATAGATTTGCAACCCGCCGCTTTAATTTGGTATTATGTGGGAATGGACTAAAAGACAACATAACTCCGAGGGCTAGTACGCAAAACATTTCAATTTAAACGATTAAATTAGAAAACTTTCCTTCAATTTTGAATTGGTTAAAAAAGTGTTGTTCTCTTTCAAAAATTACAGTGAAAATAATATGTCGCTGACGCGAACTGTAGAAAATCAGTTCGTTGCTTATCATAGGGACCGTCATTTTGAGGCGCTCCTCTCTAAATGAATAACATCGAGTTTTAAGTAAAAGTGATAAGAATTAGAAAATCAAAGTTTCTTAAAAACACGTAGTTTTAGAGACAAACCTCGCTCTTCCTAATAAGTCGTTTATTTTACTTAAAATGTATAGGTTAAGCTTGGAATTCAATTTTCATTACAATGTTTAACCCGACATAATATTGCTTTGGGCTGGGAGATGATTGATCATTATATTATTATATTAAAATAAATTTAGGCACTTTCAAACGGCACCATAAGATCCCGTCGCCTAGACATTCCAAACAGGATGTCTGATATCAACAGGAATCAACCATGTTGTCCAAGTGTAATAATATTGCCCAAGGAATAAAACGAAAGTGCCTGAAGCGGGGCTAGAAACCGGGAACTTCCGGATCACAGTGCAATGCCTTAACCACTCGGCCACTACATACTTATAGGGTGCGAGAAAAAAAAAACATGAAACAATTATAACTCTATTTCAATACGAAGTAGACATCATAAATACTTGAAAATTTAAAAACAACAAGAACAAGACCTAAGTTAATACTTGCCAAGTTTAATTCAAAATGCTCTATCTATTAGTTAAGAAATTATACGGGTTATATCAAAAGTCGTTTAAAAATCATGATATCAAAGGTTTTCAAACTTGCGTCTTGTTTTAGAAAAGTGATTGGAGCAGGCACTCGTGTTGATAATAACAAGAAATAAAGTGACTAGGAAAGTGCCAGAAGTCAACCCGCGACCTTACTAGTTCAACTCCGCCAGGTCGGCGAGATTGTGACTCTACGTATGAGCTATCCCAGGCGGAGTTCTCGCACCAGTAAGGTCTCGGGTTCGAACCCCCATCACTGTTGCGAGGTTTTTATTTAGTCTCTGTTGTCTTCTGGCACTTTCCTACTCACTTCATGTCTTGTTTGAGCACTGTCTTGTTACTAGTGGGAGAAGATCCTCGTCTAGTTTAAAACATAATGACGGATTGGGTTTCATTTATCCAACAATGACACATAGAAAAATATTCTGAATGCGAGCAGAAATCATATTCTATTTATTTCAAAAGATGAATAGCCTCCAATATATATATATATATATATATATATATATATATATATATATATTTATGAGTGTTGGTGGGTACTCGTAGGTACGAAAGTGCTCGATAATGATGGTTAGAGCTAATATAGAATGCAAATTGTCACTCACATTTTTTGTGGCCGAGACGATTCGTTACTGTGTCTCTTTACACGTCTTCAGTCGGCGTAATCCTTAGTAATGTCCGCAGAAAAATTCTTACTCCAAACTAATTGCTTGATCTTGGTTTCGCTGTGTAGTGGTGATTAGTGTTGATGTGTATTGGCATTGTTGTGATGTGCTCTCATTGCTTATATTATGAGTGTGTGTGTGTGTGTGTGTGTGTGTGTGTGTGTATGCGTGTAGATCAGAACTAATGACAATGTGCAGACACTCTAACAAATTCAAGCTCAAAACGCAAAAGGCCAAATCTGTCGGCGATGTCTGCCATAACGCCTGTTCTTTCGTTTCGGCAAGACGGATTTTAATTCATAATAAGTCAATAGATCACGAGTGTCAAAGTTCAAAGTTGAAAAGTATATTGTATGCCTCTGGTCAATATCCATAAGATCTTTATGAAGACTAATTCAAAAACAATGAAGGATTACAATAATTGTAATAATGTTACTGGTTTAAATGATGATGATGATGATGATGATGATGATGGTGATGATTACGATGATGATGATAATAAAGATGATAATAATAATAATAATATAATAATAATAATAATAATAATAATAATAATAATAATAATAATAATGATAATAATAATAATAATAATAATAATAATAATAATAATAATAA
>NC_088361.1:61926622-61941622 GCF_034508935.2 Berghia stephanieae | reverse complement strand
ATTTAATTTAACAAATGGAATGCCATACGCAGTTATTCAAAAAAAAATAACCATACACCTAAATAATGTTGACATCTACGCGGCTATTGAACACTGTAATTGGTTTCAATAGTCTGATGTCACGTCGCCCAGCAACGGCGGCCATCGTGGTTCTTAACAAAGAAAATCGGTACTTTTTATTCTTCATGCTGGCTAGAACTTTTCATATGTCTTGTAATCAGAATGTGTAAAACTCAAAACATGATCAGATTTAAAATGTTATTATTTTCTCCTCTTGATACGCTTTTATGCTCGTCGGAGAAATAATTCATATGGGCGTCCGCCATTGTTCCGATAATTTAGAGCCAGTTACTAAATTACCATGCGTCATTACGAGGGAAGTGACGTTACGACTGGTGAAGCGTATTCCAAACTGGAATTGATATTGGCATTCGGCAAACAGCTATAAGAACTTTGTCTTTTTCAAAATGATATAACGAGAGAAATAGATTTGGCTGCGGTCGTTTCCCCAATAAATCTTTACATTTTAAAAGTGAATGACGGTTATCAAACTGCTCTGTTAGCAGCTGCTTAGCACTCGACTAATAAAATAAATTTAAATGACCTCCGATTATTCATAATTTGTTGTTTCACCAAATGTGATCGTTTTTATAACGGTGATCAAATATCATTCACACAATTATAATAAATTATGTCAATCGTAATGTGCTTTATAGCGCTTCATCGTGTACCCTCTCCTTAAAGGCCATATGGAACCAAATAATCAATTAGATATCTTTACACTTGTTATCATATTATGATATCCATTACTGCCTACATCCAGGTACTCGTTCACATCTAAGTCGAGTCGGGTGCAACCGTGTGTCATAAGATTTGCAGTCATTGTCACCTTTCCAGCCGCTCAATGATTACGGTCGATGATTCTTGACACGGCAACAAAATAAGTCTATGCCATGTAAATAAAGGATACAAGCAATCTCTCTACGTTCTCTTTCGTGCCTAGAAACTGTGGTTCCCTTCTCATTTCAAATTCGTCACAGATCAGTCTTGTCAACTAAGCTGACTGTCACTATCGTCATCTCGGCATCACGGCATCGTGCATCAGTGTTTGAGAAAGATGCCCCTCTCTCTACCGTCATCCCATCCTTCACGCAAACCTATCTCACCGCCGCGTCTACCACTTTCACCAAAGGTGAGAAGACGCGAATACTATTTGCTGTTCAAAATGTAAACATTTATTTTGTATTTAAAGTAAACTGTCATTGAATATTACACTTGTAACTAGCAGGCAAAAAAAATAAAATATTTCAACCTTAATTACGTGGTAACAAACAGGGCAAAATCATTATCTACCTCTTTTCTTTTTCCTTATATTTTGAATTTTTCAGTGACGGGTGAGATCATAAAAAGGTTGCGCCAGGCTTGCGTTTCTTCGCGCGCTGAATTATCTCACAAACCAGACGGACTGAATCGTGAGAAAAGGCCAGCCCTCCACGGTATTAACGCATCTCCTTTGTCAGCATGTCTTGTGGTCATCCTCTGTGTTATATTATGATTATTTGAGCGTAGTTTATGCGTGTTTGTGTGTAGTAGTGGACGAGATAAAACATCAGGGACTTTGGATTATACCACTGAGGTAGGCGATGCCGTTATTTTCTTACGCATGAGTTTGCATAAGTTAAACCACGATTAATTGAAATGTTTCGGTTTAATCAATAAATTTTCGTAAAGGAAGTACTATATTAAGTCATTCTACCAAAACTGTTACTGATGTTCTGTATTGTGTGTACAGATGGTATACATTCTACAAAACAGAATGAAAATCAAGATTTGCTGGCGCTTAAGTCAATTAAATAATGAAAAAAAAGAAGAAAAAAACCCGGTCTGGGTTCTTCTAATCCACATGGCAGTCGTACATTATCAAAACGCTTTTAACACTTTGGCGTTTCAATTGATTAAAATTACTCCTGAATTTGTCAAAATCCTTAAATCCGAGGCTTCTCGCCGATAGTTAAAGACATGTTTTGGAGCTCAATTACCTATTAGTTATTGTTTTTAGACAGCAATGTTGAATAGTTATCACTAAATGAAATCAACCAGAATATAAACGTTCAAGGTTACACATTGTTAAGTTTTATGTGATGGTCAGTTATATCCGGATGGTGGATGTTGTGAGTATTTTACATAAAGTCAAAGCATCAATGACATATTTTGATTTACACAATTGAACGATTTTGTTTTCATGGCTTCGAAATCTGATACTCAAGCATTAAATGATTTCCAGGAGTTTGCCAAATGTTCGAGAACAGTTGTGACCAATTTGATACATCTATTATTATCGACTTTTAAAACAGATATTCGTTCTTCTTGATGTCAGTCTTACAGTTTAAATAATTTTTATATAGTTCAGAAATATAAATGAAGGATAAAATAGTTTCTTTCAAACCTTATTAATTCAATTGTTTATAAATCGTCGTCTTTTTTTGTGTCCAACGTTATATATATGGAACGAGTTGACGTCACTCGGGTCTTTGCTATTGTTTTTTTGCCATCCGCATTTATGAGTAATTCTCACTAAACTTTCATATCCAGATTATAAAAGTTCATGGTTACACAGAGTTTTGTGTGTTGGTCCGATATACTTCCGGATGGCAATGATGTGAGCTTCTTAGCCAAGCCCATTCTATCTATAAACACGACGTTTTATCACACCCTCAAATTATGAGGCTTGTTTTCAACGCATCGGGCCAGAATCTAGAAAAGCAAATTAAATGTTAAAATTAATTTATTGCAGTATTTCGGATTTCATTTGTTTGTTAAGTAAGTTGATAAAGCCTCCGTATCCGAAACAATGTGCCGTGTTAACTCTCTCCTTACCAGCCATTTTCAGGATTTTCCCCAAAACTTCACACCCAACTAACACAAAAATATATTTTTTATCACTCAAACACAATAGCAGTAAGTTCTTGTTTTACATCATAATTTCTTTAGCAAAACATGCTCTTCAACAAACTGTTAATTTTCTTTAAATTTTATGATATTCAAACGAAATTTGAATAAGAAAAATGTTGGTTGTATCGTAACGAATGTGACGATTTTTCCTGTAGTTGGTAAGGAGAGGGTTAAAATACTTTTATTGAAGCATGCTCATTTTGCATCGATGAGGAGACACTTAATATAAAATGTTATAAAAATATTATGAGGAATGAGTCTTTTCGAAGCTTTTAACATTGCGCGGCACATATTGGACAAACATGTCGCAAGTCATATCACAAGATCAGAAATCTAAATATTGTTTTTGTTTTGTAATATAACAGCGTTCAGCTCTTCGTCTCTGTAAAGATAAATGACAATTAATGTGTAGTTTTCCAACCACATAATGATATGATTATAATATGGGAACAGTTTTGTGTTTCCAAGAAGTGTCTTTGGATAAAATCATTCAACCGAAACGGCAACACTTCCTGTCGAGGAGATGATCTTGGAAAGATATAATAATGACAATAATGATGTGTGCGTGTCAAAATCCCTTCATTTACAGTCAGAGTGAACACAGTAGAGAGGGCCAGAAGTCCGATACAATGGATGCTGTGCACTTAGGTAATGTACTCACAACATTCCGCCAGCCGGATATAACGTACCAACAAACAGATTTCTGTGTAACCGTGACTATTTATTGATGCTATGCGTGTTTATTTTTTAAAAAAATGATAACAATGCTAATATTCCGTACCAACATACAAAAACCAGGTAAGTGAGAACTACTCATAAAAATTGCTGGCTAAAAACAATTGATAGAATGCGCTTGGCCAAGGAGTTCACAACATTGCCATCCGGAAGTATAACGGACCAACACACAAACTCTGTGTAACCATGAATTTTTATAGTCTGGTTAATACAGTTTAGTTATACTTCCCAATGGCAATGTTATGAGCTTCTTAGCCAAGCGCATACTATCTATAGATATAACGCAAAGAGATTTTGATATAACGAAATTAACGTCACTCAGCTCTTTGCTATAGATAGAATGCAGATGACGTCACTCAGGCCTTTGTTATTGTTTTTGCCATCCGCGTTTTTGAGTTGTTCTCACTAAACTGTATTAACCAGACTATAAAAGTTCATGGTTACACAGAGTTTGTGTGTTGGTCCGTTGTACTTCCGGATGGCAATGTTGTGAACTCCTTGGCCAAGCGCATTCTATCTATAAACCTTCAGTTTTGTGTGTTGGCCAGTTATACTTCCGGATGGCAATGTTGTGAACTTCTTAGCCTAGTGCATACTATCTATAACGGACCGACACACAAAACGTTTATGAGTAATTCTCACTAAACTGTACTAACCAGACTATAGATAGAATGCGCTTGGACAAGGAGTTCACAACATTGCCATCCGGAAGTATAACGGACCAACACACAAACTCTGTGTAACCATGAACTTTTATAGTCTGGTTAATACAGTCTAGTGAGAACAACTCACAAACGCGGATGGCAAAAACAATAACAAAGGCCTGAGTGACGTCATCTGCATACTATCTATAAACGTTTAAGGTTACACTCAGTTAAGTGTGTTTGTCCGTTATACTTCCGGATGGCAATGTTATGAGCTTCTTAACCAAGCGAATACTATCTATACAATATCTCTTCCCAAGTGAGTGACAGCCAAATGATATATTGGACGACACAAGCAGCCCTTTAGGTGCTAATACATTTTTCGGACAAAGGCATACATGTAAAAAAAAAAGAAAAAACAAAAGAAAAAACAGGGTGCTCTTCGAATATTTACGCCCGTCTCCGACAGGACGAGGAGAAATGCCTTTCACAAAGACATAACACCCGACCAACTGTTGAGTAAGACAACTCATAAAGGTCGGACAAGACATGTCACGAAATCCCACTGGTCACCCATCGATTAGAACTCGAGCTTTTATACAGCGCTTTATACGTGGTCCCTGACCAACAGCAACACGCAACATGTACAACAGGACATGACGCCTGTTAGGCGATATTATACTTTTTGTCCGACAGAGGCAACGCTGTTGACGGTCAGGTGCTCATTTTACACCCGAGTACGGCGAGAGAATGTGAGTAAAGATCCTTTTCCAAGGACTCAACTATGTATCGAACGAGGCTTGAACACAAGACCGTCCAATCCGAAAGCGAGTGTCATAACACTAGACCACATAGCCGCTACGTGTTCGCCATTCTTGAATTGTATTCGCTGGAAAGGGGGGGGGGGGGGCGCTTTGAATGTTTAATGTATTATTTTTCGGAAATATCGCTGAATGTAAACTTCTTTAATACCAGATTCCACGTAAGTTTGTACAGTATAACTTTTCATAGGAACTGCAGTTTTCAAATAATAGAGATGCATAATTAAGATGACATAAACATTTATTAATTTGACCTCTCCCCTCTGAGTTCCTGATTGTAAGCCATATTGCTATTTACCTCGTGCCATGAACCATGAAAAAGAATTCCGCGCTTCGCCTGGAGAAGTACTTGTAAATTTTCCTCAGTGTCAAATGTGCATGTTTATTATAATAGGTATTCAGTTTTTATGAATATAGACTTCACAACGGGAAGCTTTCAAATAATTTTGAATTGTAACAATGGGCATGATCTATATTAACTTTCCATGTGCTCGAGGTCATTGGTCACATTGCAAAATGTTCTCAAAATGACCCACCTAGTGAAAAGTGTTCACAGCTTTTTGAATATCTAACATCACGATTGGTCATTTGATTCAGCTTGACACATGGGTATGTTTATAACATTTGTAAACAAGGCAGCGTGTTTACATTTGTTAAGAAATATCCAATCGTTGGAGTGCAACAAACCATGTGATTGATGACCTGGTTGGACGAAAACATGAATATAGATAGTTCGAAGATGACGTCACTCAGAGCTTTGTTATTGTTTTTTGCCATCCGCGTTTATTAGTAATGCTCACTGAACTGTATTAACCAGACTATAAACTATCACGGATACACACAGCTTTGTGTGTTGGTCCCTTATACTTCCGGATGGCAATGTATTGAGCTTCTTAGCCAAGCGCATACTATATAGATCGCTCCAATAGATAGTTCGAAGATGACGTCACTCAGGTCTTTGTTGATGTTTTTTGCCATCCGCGTTTATGAGTAATTCTCACTGAACTGTATTAACCCGACTATAAACGTTCGTGGATACACACAGTTGTGGGTGTTGGTCCATTATACTTCCGGATGGCAATGTTATGAGCTTCTTAGCCAAGCGCATACTATCTATCGTGTGTGTCAAGTACGTACAAAGTGTACAGTTTGCTGTGTCATTTTGAACCCAGGATGGGAATAATAGTGAGTAGTGCACATGAATCTCGTGAAATGCAAACCCCTGGTCAAGCCTGTGGGCGAGTTTAGCGATAGTTATCACATCAGAATTCACTGTGTATAACATCGTATTGTAAAACATCAAAATGTTCCCTCATCCCAGACCCTTCGTTTTGTATATACCGTAAAGAAGAAAAAGTCTAAAGCATGATACTGTACCCGATGCAGAAAAAAATCGGCTTAATGTCACCGACAATTCGAGTGTTCGAGCCAATTATCATTTTGATTTTATGATGCAATGCATTTTATCTATAGATAGAATGCGCTTGGCCAAGGAGTTCACAACATTGCCATCCGGAAGTATAACGGACCAACACACAAACTCTGTGTAATCATTAACTTTTATAGTCTGGTTAATACAGTTTAGTGAGAACAACTCACAAACGCGGATGGCAAAAACAATAACAAAGGCCTGAGTGACGTCATCTTCGTTCTATCTATATCATGTCACAATTAACCGGTAGATAACCACGCCTCTCGGACAATCGTCATCATGTAAACAATGGCAGTGATTGGTAGACACAGCAAACTACACAGGTTTTACTATCGATGGTATGTGTTAAGTACAATACCCACTGTTTTACCGTTTTATCAGGAGAATCGGCACAGAAAACTATGTGTAATCTTAAACGTTTTAAATATGATCGAGAACACCACGTGATAACTAGTCACCCATTTGTCAATATAAAAACAATAACAACGATCAGATGAAGGTCGAATTCCTTCACGTTATTGTTTATAAACAACCAACTATGTTTGTCCGAGCACGTGTGAAGGTGTATCACAAATTCCATGTTTTGATTGGTGAAAAATCTACTGGTTAATTATCGAAGACTGCTATGAAATCTCTAACTTTAAATTGTTTGAAATAGTTATTATATACTCAAAATTATCAAATTGACAATGAATGATGTTTATATAACTTAAAAACATTGTGTCTATGCATGAACGTTTCACACATCAATTACATTAAAAAATATATATAAGCTCTTAAACGATACAATACGGTATGGAATCTCTATCGGTTCCACTCTCGCAAAGCTGCGAAAAGAAGCCTACACGGATCATCGATAAGCCATCAGAGAGGACGGCTATGGATTTGGAATTTGACAGTGAACCCTGAGATTCGTAGGAAATCTTACAGAATGTTATGATTCATGTGCCCAGTATTTCTTTGTTGTTAGTTCTTGTTGGTGGTGTTGATGTTGTTGTTGTTGATGTTCTTGTTGTTGTTGTTGTTGTTGTTATTGAACACATGTACATGTTTGTGGAAACACTGTATCATAAACTGATGAATTTCTACTTTTGACCAATCAACTTATTTGTCAAAATGTTGAAATCAAAGTAATGTTGGAAGCGCGTAATGAATGTTCATTTTCATTTGTATTCATCAGTAATGTATATTGATAGTTATATAATGTGTCTGACAGTTAAGGATTGCCATTCGTTCCCTCATATTCAGATACTATTAACATCATAAAATGTTCCAATTGACCGAACATTCCATTTTAACAAATTCCTTCAAAACGGATAAGCGGAAAAGTCTTTATTTCGATACCGTAAATCATCTATGAGTTCCTGTCCTTACCAGTTATCGACTTTAATATAGATGTAATAAGTGAAATCCTTCCATATTGTTTTAAAATTCCTGAATAAAAAAATATTTTTGTAATTAAGACAAGTTGATTCATAGGTTCATACAAAATTTTGCAGCTGTGCATTGAGGGTCAGCGAGGAAAAGGAAGAAAACTTCGACCCATTTATGAAAAATCTGACTATAATCTGACTACGAAACCTGAGTGACGTCATCTTCGGACTATCTATTGATAGAAGTTCATAAGTACCAATTAAGAAAGGAAACTTGGCTAATTTCAATTGCTATACTATAACAAGTAACGTTTTAAAATGACATTAATTGTGTGGGGTTTATGTTTTTGACCTCCCGAGGTGGACAGGTGGTCACTTTCTCTCTCTGCTATCCCCTTTCATCTGCATTCCAAATTCCTAATTGCTTTCTGTCTTTGTCTTGGAATGAGATTGCTTGTTTTTGTCCTGACCATGGCATGGGTCCTCGACAGGGAGGGAAACAGTTAAATGGATACAATTCATGGTTTTGGAGGATACCATTATTGTCCTAGTAAATTTGAGTGTGTTCCTCTAGTTGGGACCTGTGCTTGTGTCTGGAAGAGACTTTTAGGTGGTCTCAAACTACGTACTCGGATCGTGTCCTCTTGGAATCTACATCTGAACCATTTGGAGTATCCCCCTTTGTCTTATTTTTTCTCGTATGCTTTTCATTGTATCTAGATTTTTTTGGTTACTATCCCATTTTCTTCCTTTTTATTGGCGCTGAAATAACTTAAATGTGCCGCAAGCGCCGTAAAACGTTAAATACAAACTATCAATGAGACGAAGAACACATAATTGTTTTTGACAGCGGCCGCTTCAATGGCTATATTGTAAGTGAGTGTTCACTGTAACATAAATCATGAGATTAGTTTACTTCCAAAATCAAGTTAAAAAGATAATATTATACTCTACAGTTTTTATCCAGAAAAACATTATTAACAATAAAGTCTAACAGGCAGTGTCCACTCATATATCAAGTGTTAGATACTATTATCTCAACGTTTTTAAGAACTGTGTTGATAAGGAATTAGATCACCTTAAGTTTGAATTCGATGAGTAATTTATGTCTGTTTTATCATTGATCTCCTGTGCTTTGTCTTACTAATGCATATCAGATTTTTTTATCACTGTGATAGGGCACCAATGACCACGTTATTGGTCCAATTTAGATCTTATTAGGTATTTTATTGTATTGTACATCAAAAGTAAATCGAAAAAAAAAAAAACGCCAAGAACGTCAATACGTGTTGAACGTAATATTACGGTAAAATTTCGATGGCACGTCGATATTCCTAAAAATGAAATAAATGTAATCGTATTCACAATCGGTTACAAAATCGCGTGATTTGAATTGCGGGATACAAATAAAACTAAATCAATTGTTTTCGTTTAATTTTGGTTAATGGACATTGATGAAACCACAGTAAATATTTGTTTAGGTTACACATTGTGTTTTAACATTATAATCGACCCTACTACCCGTGACGCTCCTATCTGTAGAGCAGTAAAGTTAGGTGCCCCAAACGTAAACAAAGGTCGAGAAGCACGTGGCAAACCACATGTTCCTGTCTTGACAGCTCACGTTCCAATGTAAATAATAGAAAAAAATAACCTTTAAAATTTGGCTGTTAGGTGGCAAAAGAAACACATATTCATAAATACTCGATCATGCATCAAATAATGTCTAAATATGGATATTTTATGGAACAAAAGGTAAAATTTTCTAAAATTTATCAAAAGTTACAGTCTATCTATTTTTAGACCAGAGCAAATTATTGCGCTGGTGTGAACAAAACGAGAATTATTCGGAGCCTGATTTTCATAATAATTTAGCCTTATATTATTATTTCTGCAACTGTTAGATTTTATGTAAACATATTTTCAATACTGAAAGTGTATTGCCTACAACTCAAACTACAAAATTGGGAGACCTATATTCTGCGTAAATTATTCCGGTCCCTAACGGAAATCACTAGCAACTTGTTATTGTTTACGTTTGGGGCACCTAACTTTACTGCTCTGTAGCATTTATACTTGTGGTTTTGTTTCGATACCCGCCATCGATACTCAAATGAGATTCCAATTCATTTCAGTAATGGAACCTCTCTATGGCATTTATTGGACACCTTTAAAATGTTGCCCTGGGCATGACTATCCCGGCCTTTCTACCTCGCATCAGAACGTTTCAGCGCTATAACTTATTCATTGAATGTAATGAAACTGTGTGGACGAAAGTAAAACAAAACCTTTTCTAGAATCAGTTTCACAGTAAGTGACATATTAAGTACCAATAAAATTCTGATTTGATGTAAATCGTGTAATTTCACGAAAGAGGCAAGAATGTGCATTCATTTGATTAAGTAAAGTGATTGTGGTTTTGTTGTTTACTAAATAATAGATTAGCGTTGCTCTCCTAAAGCCCTGTTCAAGCGAGGCAGTAAGGTACCGGTGTTTGGACCAACAAGTCTTGAGTTTGAGTCCTTGTGATGAAACACTGATTCTGAAAAAAAAACCCAATCATAACTCTCACTTTTCGAGATTCTATCACTTTCAGTCTATGAGGCTATTTTTGTAAGTTTTGAAAGCTATATGATTTTTACAAAAATCCTCTCACCATTGAAATTACGTCCATGCAAACCATTACATAAAGTTTTAAAAAGTAAAAGCTAAAGTGGTTTCAACTTACTTGTCACCTAAAAAGAGGTCGACTGGAAATCGCTCGCTATTCTTCCTGGTCTCGTATCAGTTTGTTTCATTTTCACTAGTCATCCTGGTTTCGACTAACTCAAAGCAAACCCGGAGACTTAGAGGCTCAACCGAAGTTTCAACAGACTGTCATAACTATTTATAACCTCTACAAAATCTTGTGAAAAATTCAGTGGGTCATTTGGGTTTCCCAGACTCTAATTTTAGAGTCCCCCCCCCCCCCTCAGCACATCTAAATGAATTGTGCCGGCATAACTCAAGTCTTACAACATGCTACAAATTATGCTTCTCTTGTGTGACTGTTTTGTTTTATCTTGACTCATATCAGAGGGTAGTTTTACATTTTTATCGACGAATTTTGAATTGATGATCATGAAGTTCGTGGTTTTGAGAACAATCTCCTAGGTGGTTGTATCTAATTTATTAGATAATTTGGGTGTTTAAAAATGATTTGGTTAAAACTCACCCATACCTCATTATTTTTTATTGTGAATTAAACGTTTTTAGAGTATGGGATAAATCTGAATTTTCCTGACAATTTCGAAAGTTAGACCGGGTTCTGTAACACATACAAGGGTCTAAAAGGTTCCATTTACTATATTATAATATGTATGTAGTTAATTGGGATAAGGAAATGGTCCAAAGCATTTGGATTATGGTTATAAATAGCTTGATAAGTTTCACAATGATCGACTGGTCATATTTTGGAATATAGAGTAGCCAACCACATTGGTTGAATCATATAAATAACAGATTTGGCTTTACATCAGCAGTGTCAATGTCTTTTGCTTGTCTTTAGACCATCACAAATTGCAGGGTCATTTTTCTAAAATGATGCCATCGTCCTTAATAATGAACGCTACGAAAGTAGTCATCCCTGTCCAATTCCGAAGCACTCAGTAAACGATTTTCGAAATCAAAGTAATTTTTATTCTTTGGGATCGTTTTGCTAACCACTCACAACAACCATTAAAGGATCTCTCCAGAGACAAACACCCAGAGTAAGATTCCATTAATCATGTCAACTTTCAGAACCACTCGATATTCGGAAGTTTCGCTCGGGCAAAAATTATACATTATTTTGATTATTCTAGGGTTTGTTTTATTCATTGCGTGAATATAACATACCAGCGGTAGCCCAAATTAAATGGTTCTCATTGAGCAATGATGCGTTTTCAATCAAAACACTCATACAATCAAAACAAGTAATTAAATCAACTGTAACGAACTGGTTCAGTGCAGGATGACTTTTTTTAAAATGTAGTTTTTTCTACAAAGATTGGCTTTGTTTACGTCAGTAATTGTCTTTTTTTTTTTTTTGCTCCAGGGGCAGTTCACTCACTCGTCATTATTTCATGGTGGAAATAATTTGCATCATGTAATGGATGGTAATTTGAGTGCATTGGGTACTTGACTTTGGGGTCACTTGGAAGATGATGTAAGGCGGTAATATAATAATATACTCATTCGCGAAGAAATTGAGCGTATAATGTTATCAACTTTTATCTATCTACCCTTTTTAAAGAAAGTGTCCACCGTTTTGAAATAAATATGTTCAGAAGTAAGTTTTGAATGAATATAATGAGAAAGAGACTCATGCTGCGCACTCATTTTAATGTTGAAACTCTTCGTTTTGTTTTCTGAATATGATGAAATAAGTTGTTCTAAGTTGAAAAATCATAACAGAGTACCACTGATATTTTTTTAAAAATTGAGCATTTACGTATATAGCGCAATATCCACTAAATGTGCTCAAAGCTCCGTGAAAGGGGTCTCTAGCCGACAGAAACACTTAACATGCAAGACGAGATATGCTTCTGTTAGACGTTAATTGAAAATGACAATTCTATCTATCATTTCATTTGAACGAGTATAAATATTCAAAGAGGAATAAACAAGATGAACAATTAGAATTGATAACATTACCAGTCAAGGTCGTCATTTGTCAATAAGTACGATTTGAATCTATTTCATTTTTTTTCTTTTTACTCTTTGCATTTTTGCGTTTTATGAAACAAATAAAAAGGCTGGGAGGTTGAGTCAATAATAAACAAAACTGTCAAACCCAAGCCAAACTCAGGCAAAAATACTTACTCTTTCATTTATCGAACAAGTTCAACGGTTATTACCTATGGCAACATTCTTTAAACAAAACTATTGTCATGCTTTTTGTTATATATTTAAACAAAAATTGCACTGCGTTTGCAATTAACTCTCTCTCCTCCCCCCCCCCCCCCCCACACACACACATCTTTAGCTTTTCTTTACAATAAAAAAATATACATCGAAGTGTTTATAGTTTTATTGGACTCTTGTTCTGTAACAGATTCAATACGGCGGAATTTATTATAAATTTGTCGATTCAGAAACTGCAAATGTTTTTTAGAAACGAAACGAGTTGTTAGATTTATTAGTCAAGATCACATCATTGACGACAGATACCTTTAAAGGGCGGAATCATAGAGAGTGGAAGGCAATTGTATATATGTCAAACTCAATGGCATAACGCCAAAGGTTGGCCAAGGTTGGAACAGTTAGCGGTGCGGGGAAGAACAGAGGGTGGCGGACTTTCATCATAGATGTTTCTGACACCACAGTACACAGAAGCTTAAGTTGTTTTAAATTCTTGTAAAGTATTTTTTTAAAAATTAAAATTATGGAGCAACTCAAATGTCCTCGTCCTCTTCCTCTCGTATTTAATGTAGACTGTATGTGTTGTTTGATGCAAGCGAGGATTCACGGCGTAAAACGCGTACCCTTGTGAAGAATATAGGTATTAAAATTGCCCCAACTATCGGGAGCCTCTGTGGTGTGATGAAAACACGTCTCGTCTGACCGGTAATCAGAAGGTCTGAGGTTCGATCCCCCGTCGAGGTCGACTGATTTTTTGGGATGCTTTTTCTTTCTTGTAGTTTTCTTTCTTGCTTTGTCTGGCACCTTTCATACAAACTTGTTCAGTTTTTTATCTTGTCAAGTTTACCTATTTCGATGATTTGTTAAAAATAATATGGAAACCTTGCACAAGACCAGTGGCTTTCACAGAAACTCCATTATTTTCATAAATGAATGTAAAATCTAGTACCTAGTATACTGACTAACAATATTGAGAAGAAAACTGCGAGCAAAGGCAGTGTCTCTGATTGGTGCAGGTTGGAATATAAGTCAAAGGGCCACCTTTGCTGAACATTGCAAACGGGCGGATCATAATATTCTCAGGCATGATAACCGAATTGGGTGGGACACAGTCAAGAATCTTCCTGTCCGTCGTCGCATTTCCAGATACAGTTGCGGTCAAATAATCGATTATCAAAATTGATATCGACTCCGGTTAAATATTCAGATCCGTGTGACTCGGATGTTTCATATTCGTTAACTGTCCTTTGAATTTCGAAGTCTAAAAAGTCTCACAAACTGCTTCTTTCATGTTTGTTGCTACCGAACAACTCGAAGGAAATAGAAAAAAAAATAATATATTAAAAAATGGAGTTAAGCTTCTAACAAATGACACACCACAACCAAAAAAAAAACGGTAAAGGAAAACAAAATATTGGAAATTGAAACCAATCGAAAAAAAATACTTAAAAACAAAACAGAATAAACACAAGTCGTGTCATGTTGTTGACAATAACTGAGATTGATTGCACATTTAATAGAATTCCTGTTCTTCTCCAATCTCCATTTCGATGTGATTGTAGTTGAATTATTGTCATCAAAAGCTCCGACCTTTTCATTTGAGATGATATCATTCTTCATACGGAAATGCGCTTAACATCCTTCACTTCCTTTCCCTTGTCTTCTCAATTGAAAAAAAACAACAACTCCGAATGGGTTCACGGTATTTTGTTTTCAAAATAAACTCTGAGATTCTTAAGTTCTTAATTTTTTTTAACCCAACAAACACCAATTGGTTCACTTATAGCTCGCCACTTAATAATTAATAAATAATAATAAATAATCTCTAAATTTTCTAACCACTAGATACAAACATCGGCAACTAACTACAATCAACAAACGAGATCCAAGTTAAAGGGAAAGAAACCATCATGTCTCTTGACTTAAGTAAGCAAGAAAGAATAGATTACTTAACAAAGAAAGTGATGGGGTAAAAGAACAGGAGCAGTTATATAGAGCAATATCCATTAAACGTGTTCACGGTGCTTTATAATGGGCCCCTAGCCAACACAAACACTTAACATGTAAGACGAGACATGACGCCTTTAAGCCAGTATTACTATTTATCGGCAATCAGGAGAACTGATGTTCGATCCCCAGCCGAGGCAAGCTGATTTATAGGG